>NC_090932.1:1041449106-1041763106 GCF_040938575.1 Ambystoma mexicanum
CAGCCAATAACAACTTCCATAAACTCTTTTTCACCGACCCTCCCACCATCTGGACTCGTGGACCACCACCACTACTTCTAATCACAGCAGAACAACCCACACTTTGTTGTTTCCTGTTACCACTGTTTTCCTCCCCCGCCTTTCTCCTTTGGTACTCGCTTCCTGGGTCAAAGGGCCAATTACTCCCCGTTTTCCCCTTCTCGTAAGTGTTACAATCGAGAAAATGTATTTAAGGGGTAGATGCCCCACCCATTTATTGTGCGCAGAGTCTCAGATGTTAGTCAATGGTGACCAACTATAGTAAATGTTCCAGTTTGTGTATGTGCTGATGCTTGTTTTGGCCAGCAGTGCAGCATTGTGTTGCGGTTTCCATACCTATCACTGCCAGTTTGTATGTGCTGACAAGCAGTCTCTCTGCAAGGCTTCTATGGTCTCTTCTCTTGATGGCCCACCACTGGAGATGCTTGTATTCAAGGTTCTCTGAAACAAACAGAGAAAAACCTGGCCAACATCTTCAACTGAATTATAGGGTAGTCAACAGTGGTACCATTGACAAGTATACTGGCACATAACAAAGCACAAGGTATAGGTCCCACCCAACTGCCACCATCCCCCTCTGTGGTAGGACTGGATCTGGCTTCCACTCAGGTAGGCCTACCACCTGAAGCAGAGAGGAGTCACCAGCCCCTATTGGCAGGTTTAGGTTACTGATCCTATCACAACATATACAAATGTTTAGCCAAATGATCTTCGACAGGCAGGTTACTTACAACCTGTCCTTGCATTACCTGTTGTTGCATGTGTATGTTTGAACAGGTTAGCCATCTCTGTAACTGCTTTTCTAGGTATCCCTGGAAATCTGGTAAAGCGCACCCACTCACACTATGACACGACAGGTGCAATTTCCTATGCAAACCTCCTTCAGGTACCATCCTACTCAAATACTTACACGGCACACATCTGAACGTCTAACCCTCTCTGGACACATCACCCACAGAGCACATGGTTGTCAAAGGGGTTCTTATTGACTTCCAACAAGTAGCAGTTCGCAGCATCAGTGGGAACAAAACAATGATTTTCGATCAAAGTTTAATCTTGCTATTTCCTTTTAGCTCCCTAATTGAATTTGTCTGTGTACATTTCATGTGCACTTGCACATACATGTTGTGTTCAAAGCACCCTGCAGGTGAAAAGGTGTTTGCCAATTTTCCCCAGCAAGTTGCTGCCATTTTCAACAAATGTCAAAACCGCTTAGATGAAGTCGCTTGCACATTGTCACTGTTCTTCTAGAGGTGTCACCTATGAAAATGGATGCTGTCCAACTCACTGACCACATTAGTCTGAGACTTACACAGGAACGGTTCGGATAGGGTAATGTCTCAAAAAAATGGGAGGTGGGATTTTAGGGCTCCACCTCAGTCCTTGCTGTTTCCTCACCATGTGACAGAGAACACATTCCTAATGTGCTGCGACAAGTTGTACACTGGAGCTGGACGAAGTTGTTGTACTTTGCCATTGCTAAATTCGTGAAGCTTACCACAAACCTTTGAAATGTTACAATCTTTTACTGTAGCACTATTCAGGCATCCAAGTATGCAAATGTGTTTATTAGTGTAATAACTGGTTCTGTGTGGGCTATTTTCCCCTCTGTATCCTCGCAAACACTGGCAAATGAAGAACAAATTCAGCTAAACTATTACCTGCAAAACCAAGGGAATGGGTGTGGATAAATATTGTTAAAATTAAATGTTTGAAGAAATGTTTCTCAAAAATCAATTGCATCCAGGTCAAAAGCATATTATAATGTACTTGGTCTTGTATAGTGCCCATCTACCCTTATTTGTGACCTCCCTGTGCTTGGCCATGTAAGAAAAAAGGGGGGTTGTGTTCATTAGTAGGACAATAGGAAAGGCATATGTAAAACCTCTGTTGTTGATGGTGTTGATGGGTGCAGGTTGGAAATACCCGGTTCCAGAGTGCCAAACTGATTTCTATGAGTTTGGTGGAATAGACTTCGGAGTATGTTACAGAAACAAATCATGCTCATTTAAATTATGTACGTTTCTAAAAATGTGCAAAACTATATTAATTTAATACATGTGACATTTTTGGTTTTGCATAGATTATCTTGCAATTGTATTGCCAATAAACTTGAATGCCTAACATAAAACAAAGTCAGTGCTGTATTTTTAATTGATAGCTTCCTTTCGTCCTCAGCTTTGTAAAAGAAATCTCTATTGAATAAAAGTGCAAACTTAAGACAACATGTGGGACAGCCTGCGCAAGCAGTTTGAGAAAAACATGCATGCAAGCAAAATATATTCCCCAAAACCAAAGCTGATAAGGCCTGAGATGAACATTTAAAATACCAGAAAATATCCTGTCACTATTGTTAAAATTGTGAATTTCCTCATCTGAGGAGAAAGAGCAGCAGTTATAGAAAGAAAACAGAATTTTGATGTTGTGCGTGTTCATTTTCTTCTATAGAAATAAAGAGTCGGCATTAGGAATGTTGAGCATATGGACTAGGATGGGGAAGCGCCTGCGTGGGTCCGCCCACGCATCCGATAATTAAGAAGAAGAAGAAGAAGGTGTTTGGTAAGCCAGTGCAATATGAACAGTGGTGTTTTATGAAAATAGGCACATTAAAAGTTGCAATGGTGATGGAAACCAACTTAAATAGAGCCAGCACTGAATTCAGACAAGGTAGTCCTTTCAACTCACAACGATTATAACCCCCTCCCCAGCAAATAGGCTGGGAGGACAGATAAGTTACTTTCCCAAGCTTATAAACTCTTTGAAGCTGACCACTGCAGATAAGGACCCCCCCGCCCAAACAGGCAAAGCAAACCAGTAAGCACTATACAGTTTAATTGTGGAGTTGTATTACTCTGTCTAAAACAATTGAGCGCTCAACCAGAAACTTTCAACTGCTGCCCAACTGAAGTGAAATTGAGCATCAACATGAGCACTCACATAGATTTCCACATGCAAATTAAACTGCTCCACTTCAACAAACACTCAATGTGAGCTTTCACTGAACTTTAATAGAGATGCAGACTCATCACCTTTTATTGAGCCTCAGTTGAGCTATGTGCAGATTTCCACATGAAAAGTAGGATGCTCAACTTCAACCAACACTAACCAAATTGAGGATTAATTGAGCCTCACTAGATAAACATTAAATGAGCCTCACGTTTGGCCATAGTTGAGCATTGATAAACCTTATCTGTTGAGACTTCATGTATCCTTACTCCTGTAATTGTACCCTTGAGCAATAGCTGAGTGTCTGATTGAACCTATTGACCCTGCCGCTACCTTCATTCAGACAGCACTTTTATCCTCCTGTGGCACTGATCCTCTCACTCCTTTGTGTGCTCCTGCATTCCTGTCACGCTTGTACTGGGAGCTTGTATCTAGGAGAGTTTCTGTAAAATCCCTTCTTGAAAGTCACATATTAGCAACTGCCTCACTTTTACGAATGTAACATTGCAGATATTGAAAGCATGCCCACCCTCTCTAGAGATTCACATGGAGTAGTCTCCCCCTAACCTTATATAATCTCACATGAGCCTGTTGGGCAGCATTACTCCCATATACCATATATAACCCACTGGAGGATTGAATTGTACTCGCATAGATTTATTTAGAGTATCATATTGTGATGATACACAACGAGGAACACCAGCCCACAGTGATGCCATTGTAATATTGTAAGTGATACAGTATGATAAATCTTTAGATAGTAGTTTTACAACTATGAGGGGGTATTGTCATTTACAATAGCCAAACATCATATGGCACTAACAGTGCCATTAGTCAGAACATCAATTTATATAATTTCTTTTTAAATTGAACATTCATTCTCCCCATATTATATTAAAAGTTAATCTATCCTTGAAACCAGAGGAGTAGCCTGAAACAATATAATTCTTGCATCAAGATGAGCACTCAGTCCATCAAACGCTACGCAATTTGTTTACATGTGATATCGCGCAATCACATTGCGGTGACGTCCCTTTTTAAAGCAGCCATCTTACATCAATGCTGCATTCAGGATTGAGAGAAATTAAGGGTCTGACAGTTATGACCCATACGGTAATCATAATTAAACCCATCTGACCATATCTTTAGGAAGAGTTAGGTTATGGGTCAAGTAGATAGCATACTAATGTGGCCCTTTTACTTTTCTGATATACGTAGGGCTGTATGAGCTGTTCAACTTGAAGTAGGAGTCAACTATTACGATATTTACTAAGCACCACACATGAATTACATTTGAGACATCATCAAGAGGTAAGCCTCTGCACATCCCTGTTGCACATCGTATAACATACAATAGAATATGTTAAACACGTGTTCCACTCTTTCTTTATTCAATTTATACAGATGTGGAGAGGCAGGATTTGACACTTTTTGACATAAAGTCCATCTGGGACATTTACATACCCTGAGAAGAGAAGTTAAGGTATTCTTTAGAGTCGTTTTTATCTATACTCTTGCACACATGAGCAGTGATGATTCAGTTTGATTTTTGATTCAGAGATCTGATTGGATATTATTCTGAACAGGCAGAGTACAGACAACGCAGTTCAGATGGGTAGACAGCTCACAATTTGAGGTAAAGGTAAGAACACTTTTACATGTAGCTTTAGTTACATATTATTTTACAACAGTGGAGTTGAATTTAAGGCTAGATAACCCTAGTAATCTCCTGCCAATTTGACAGGTTTGAGTAAAGTTGCAATAGAGTGCATGAGAATTGAAGAAATCCTATTGTATCACCGAATTGTGATCTACTACAAGTCAATGAATTAGGGTTGGGACATGATAGAGTTTATCTTCATGATATTAGCATGTATGAATATATGAATACCCCATACTAATAGAGTGTATTCTCTATTCTTTATTTTGAAACTAACATTACCTTGAAGGTCCTCGAAAAAAACACAATGTGAATTTTTGCTCCTGAGGAATGGACAGATGTCCCGAAACACGTAAAGCACAGATCTTTGTTTAGAAATAGTTATTTGTTTGAATTATTTGTATTGTACAAATATCATGTACTACACTGTGAATGGCTTTTACATGCTCGAGGTTACAATTACTTTTAATAAAAATGTGTTTTTAACAAAATAATGAGTGATTGATTTTAGCCAAACAACATTTGAAAACAGTAGCTTACATTTTAGTTTTTTATACAATAATACTTGGCGTGCAGGGGATGCAAGTGTTCCACAGCCAGTGGACACTGTTTTTTTTTACTATTTACACTTGGACTGGGGTAACTAGAAATTGCTGAACCAGGTTGCTAGGAGCTTATCAACTCAATATCTTATTAATAACTACCCAGCTCATCTGCGTGTTATTCATATAGACCAGGGCATCATTATATCAATCAACATAAACTTTATTCGGTACAATGCCATTAAAGCAATACATTAAGACAAAAACACTTTTTAAAAATGGCAAAATTAATAAACATTTTCTAAAAACAAGATTATTCAAGATTAATTCATCACATAGTGCACATACAATGGAGGTCATTCCGAGTATGGAGGTAACCATGCTGCGGCATGGCTACCCCCATACCGGGTACCGGGTCTGGGTTCCTTGAAGGAGGATTTACCGGGCTATCCCGACCTTGGAGGGCCTGGTAATACCTCATTCAAGGAACCCGGGCCCGGTACATCCCCATTCCCATTTGAGCCCGCATAGGGCTCAGTGGGAATGGGGAGGATGCTATCAACAGGCCCGTTAGCAACGGGCACGTTGTTAGCATCCTGGTCTGCTTGCATCCTTGGAGGGTTCCCGCGAGCAGACTCGTAATGGGGCAGTAAGGGGTTGACGGCTCCGGCACCTTTACCGACGCCGTTAATCCCTTACTGCATACCTCGTAATTAGGTCCAGTATCTTAAAAACCTTAAAAAAGAAGTAAAACAATCATCTACATTTCTTAGGGAGAGAAAATAAACTACATCACCCAGAAAATACGTTTTCCTGTTGATTCAGCACTGCATGCAGAATACTTAGAAATACAGCCCTTCCATACTACACTTTAGGCCTCAGTAGCCAGGCACAGTGTTTGTATTTAGCCACTATGTGCACTTTGGCGAGGCCCTCGGTCTCTTACATAGCTCCATGGCATCAGCAGTGGTACGTTTGCCAGAAGTTCTTAGGAGAGGTTGGAAATATAAGGCTCTCTGGGTCTGAGTGTTAGAGCGACTGAATTCAGTGGTTTCAGGTTTAAATGTCCCCAGAGTTCTGCCCCGTAAAGGGCGGCAGCTCTGGCTTGTTTTACATACAGGTCGAGGGCTTGGGATAAAGCCCTTCCCCCATGCCTGTTAAAAAATGCATGGGTTCCAACACTGTACTTCTCCAGGGTCACAGTGGACTTAGCCAATTGACTCCACCATTTCCCAGTTTCTGAAAAGCGTTTGCCAAGGGAATCATATGTCTCCACTTGTTCGAGCGTTATGTCCTCCACCCTGATTTCAAGTTTAAATGTTTTTCCAAGCTTGGGCCTGAACACCATGTTTTTTGTTTTATCTGCACTCAGGCTCAACTTAAATTCCCTGCATTTCCTCTCAAAAGAAACCAGCAATGCTCTCAGCCCCCGAGGGGTGGAGGACAATATCATGGCGTCATCCGCAATGAAGAGGCCGGGATATCTCTGGCCCAATTTTGGGGAGCCTTGCCTTCTAGTAGCAGTGATTAAATAACATTTTAGAGGGCAGGGCACACCCCTGCCTCACGCCTTTGGTGACATCTAGTTGTGCGGTTTCTTCTCTGCCCAGCCACATCTAATAACAGCCCTATTCTTCTTAGCAGAGATTCAATAATGGTGATTAGGCTGTAGGAGATCCCTTGGGACACAATAAAAAGACGTTCCCAGGTCCACAAAAGTGGCATACAGTCTCATTTTACTTAGCGCAGTGTATTTTTGTATAATGGAAAAAAGGCGAAAGCTCTGATCCACTGTGCCTTTACCACTCTGGAAGCTTGCCTGCAAAATACTAATGATCTCATTTTCTGTTACCGAAAGGTGAATATGCCTCAGGACAACCTTCGCAAACATTTTGCATGAGCTATCTAAAAGCGATATTGGTCTATAGTTTGCCGGCTGCTTCTTCCCAACCTTTTCATATATTGGTACTATCTCGGCCTGGAGCCATGATTCCAGAACATTGTTGGTATTAATGCAGGCAGTGAACAGTTGCCAAAGGATTGGCACCCAGATAGACAACGACTTCCTCTATCAGCACTTTATTGGAGCCTGCAGACTTGCCTGCCTTTTGTGAATTAATTGCGATTGCCACATTCTCGATATTCAATGAGAGCCTTCTCTCATTTGCCAGATTAGTTACATAGTCTTCCTCTACTACATTTGGTTCCCCACCTCCATATAAACCTGAGAAATTCTCCCACCTAGCCCCAACGGTAATACTACATTGCATATCTGTGTCCCACCTTACTTCATCATCTGTTACCAAACTCCAAAAGGTAATATAGTCCTTGTTATCCAAAGAAGTTGCCAGGTGATTCCACTTACACTTACAGTACGATTCTTTTTTTGCCTGTATAAATTTCTTATACTCTGCTCGCTTCGAGCGTAATAAGATTCTATCAACAATACACCCTTATGCAAGAGCTCCCACAATCCATGTTTAGCAAGCACACAGTCTTCATCATACCATTCAACGAAGGTCAATGATTTCTGTTTGACGCTATATTTGGGATATGTTACAAAGGGGCTTATTTCTGCAATCACTCTTCCAAATTCTTCAATGACCACAATGTCATTGATACAAGGTGAAATATAGCTTCTCTATTTGCGGAAGGATAGTTTAATAGAGGATGAGTCTAAAATCAATCTGATCCCCTATGACCATGACGCAGAATCTAAAGAGTCTGCTTTACTGGTTCACCCTCTTGGGCCTGAGAGGATTGTGGATCAATTTCTAATGTTAATGACAATGGTCGATGATTACTCTCGTGATTGTTCAGGACCTCAAAGTTGGCAATTTTTGTTCAACCCCCAAATACATACGTCATACGTTAAGCCCTATATACATCATCCTCGCTGGGTGGTCCCTTAAAAGAGACCATTAAAAGCTCTTAATTGCATCTCATATACAATTTTAATAGTATTAATTGCCAGTTTATGTGATTTCCTAAGGTGAGAGATCATTCGAGATGGAATATCCCAAGCCTCCTTTTGATCCTCCCATATTCCTTCAAGTTCAAACAACAGTTCTAACTTCATGTTGAAATCCCCTGGTACTAGTGCAAGCCTGTTGTTGTTGCTTAAATCTGCCTTATCCGTAACCAAGAAGTATATCTCATTAATAGTCGACATAATATTGGGCACGTTGTCAATATTAAATATCAAAATCATTTAGACTGGTTATTATTAGATGTTGGAGATCAGCAGACTTAGTTGTAGAGCTTTCCACCCTCCAATTCAGAGCTGAAGCAATTCTAATGAATAGCCTACCAATAGGGCGGCCTCTCAAATCTTTATGGGCATGAATGTAATGTGTCTGATACCCTTGTATGTCCACTGGATCCATGGCCCAAGTTTCTTGAAACACAACCAGTTGAATTTTCTGATGAAGGTGATCCAGTTGGGCGTTGACATATGTTTAAGATGGCCTGCTTTATTCCAGGAGGGCATGGTAAATGAGGTTAATAAAAATGCACGTGTTCCAGGGACGTCATTTCACCAAAATGCCAGGGGTCGCAGAAGTGACATCACACATCCCTTGACCCCTGATGACCTCACAGGAAGTGATGTCATTTGACCAAAACCAAAAAGACAACACAGGAAGCAAAGAAACACAACCTTTCCCCCCTTGACGAAACAGGAAGGGTCATCACATAGTATTGTTCCTAAGTACACAACTAAAAATATGGTTATGATATCACTATAATGTGATATACATGTCATACAAGAATGAATCACCATATGTATCGTTAATATAGGCCCATATTACCAAATTACTGTGAATGCAAGCAGACATCCAAGGCCAAATTATAATGATGTGTTATTATAAAGCACATAAGCTTAAACGCTTTATATAGAACAAATATACATACAATATCACCCAACCTGTGTTGGTACACATTTATCAACCTCAAAAGGATTAAAGGCTGAGTTGAGGTGTTTAAGAACAGACTAAATCAGGGAATCTCCCCCCGAAGTGTGCCTGAAATAAACCTTTAATGAGTCTAGCAATTATTGTTTAGAATTCCAGAAAGACAAACAATGTTTTATTCCTATACTTTCTTATTTTGGGTCACTGCTCATAGTGTTACTTACGCAAGTGCAACACCCTGTTTTTCTTTTTTTTTTTTTTAAAGAGGCCTGAATACGAAATCCAGCCACTCCAGAAACAAGAGCCACATGGCACTGGCCACAGCCAGCCCAGCAGCTTACATTTAAAAATATATATATATATGTTTTACATTTTTTTAGGGGTAGCAAGGGAGACCACAGGGGTAGCAAGGGAGTCCTCAGGGGTCACAGATGCGACCCCTAGCAAACCCTAAATGACGCCCCTGCTGCGTGCCTTCCGATGATGACAATCAACACCCTCTACGTCCTCCTCCCCATAGTTTGATCTGCACCCACTCAATGCTGCTCCCCTCCAATTCGCCAAATTTGAAGTGTAATTGCTACCTCCAAATGTTCCCTTATGTCGCATTGGTTCATCTATGTTACCCTTTGACCATTCTCTTCCTGGCAGATAGGCTCTCAATCTAATTTCTGTGCCTTTGTGCGGTTATGTCCTATAGTCAATAGAGAGCAAGCCCTCGGACAATGACGGGTTTGTTAGAAATATTTGGATACAGTCATCCCGTATGTCAAATATTTTCATGCAAACACACTTCACAATGTCTTTGTTAACTATTGACGCACACCCCTTTACAGTGCTTATCTAATGAATGCATTTGTTTATCAAAGAATCCTGATTTTTAAAAGAGTCTGCTTGGTGTCTAGGTACATTGTGCATCACTAAAACTGTCCAATCCCTCCCCCCCGCTCTCGCTCTCTTAATCAATCTGCACTTCCCCCAAGCGACCAGCCCATTGGGAAACCATGAGGGTTCAATGGCCTACCGAAACTGGTGGCGCGCTGCACATGGGAATGTATTGCCTCAATAATAGGCCGAATGTTATTTGTTGGTCGCATTTCTCTGTGATTAATGGACACATTCCTTGTGTCCCAACTAGTTTGCCTGTTTATCTGTATAGGGGCTAAGGTGGTGTTTTGGACTCCTGTATGCTCTGCTACCACCTGGGTCAGACACTGTCTTACTTCATTACCGTGTCCTTTTGTATTGCCCTCCCTTGGCAACGGTTCACTGATGCCTGGTATGATTCATGCAATCTTCATTCCCAGATCATTATTGCCACAGTTCAATTTTCTGACCTCTGCCATCAGCCCTTGGAGTAAACCCACTATCTGCCCCATTTCAGAGTCTCCCACAGGGTGCTGATTTACTTCACTGGCTACTAAGGTACATTGAGCATCTCTTGGCAGACAGGTGATTAAGATATACACCTCAATAATATCAAACGGGTCTTCTCCAACAAGGCGTTGTGTGGCCCTACCACTGTGGCTGGAAGGACAAAATTCCTTCTCCCTTCTTGGCCTACCCTTTTTTCCCACCTCAAAAGGCCTGAGGGGGCTCCACAATATTTTTAGTGAGTCTCCTTCCACTAGACGCCTCACATGAAGAGCTTTTAGCTTTAGGTATTTGTATTATCGGTGCGCATGCAATGATATCCAACTTGCCCCCCGCTATCGCGCAATTTGAAACACAGTTGGAAATATAAGCGGGGCAGAATTTATTACTTCAGATCTCCTCTGGACCTGTCCTTTGTACTCCTCTTGCCAATAGTTTCAAGGCAATCAATGGCCCTCATTGTATTTGAGCCAGTCCAGAAATCAAGGTGTCAGTATGTTACTGCATCTTTTTAGGATCTGCTCACTTCGATTCTGCCAGGAGGGGCTGTGAACTACCGACATCCATGACCTGCCAGTAGTTCTAGCCTCTACTGGCAGATTTTTCACTGAAGCGTAACGGTGCCAGTGCCTCAGGGTTCACATTCTCATGGAGTCCTATGGGACAATGGAGTCCTATGGCCCATATCAGGCACCAGAAGCGATAAGGCGAGTCTGCCGGTAACTCACTGGTAGCACCAGCGGGTTACCGGCAAACTCGTAATGCGGGCCAATATCTTGAATTGAATATTTTCATGATCAAATGTTAACTTGTTTACATTTGGCTCCAATCATTTTGGAATTTTTTCTGGCGTTTCTCAGCGGAAATGGAGGACGTCACTTTCCTCGTAGATATGGCTGAGGCTGATATTTAGCAAAGCTATGCAGGCGACACAAAATTGTTTAAAAATTAATCAGGATTGGAAAAATTTTGCTCAGGGCAGTACAGATGTGTGCAGAATGTTTGCAAAAATGTGTACAAAATGTGTTAAAATTAACAGAGCATGGTACAAAATAGTGCAAAATGGTTCAGGTTGACACAAGTTAAAAAAGTTCCATACTGTTTGTGCACTAAAAAGACCTTGCCACGGCACTAAACACTGCAGTAAACACTGCAGTAAACAAATGATCTGACAATCTCCGAAAATTAAAAATAAACATTCCAGAGTTAAATTTAAGATGGCTACTAGGAGAATTCCTGAAACAAGGGGCTAGAAAGAGTTCAAAGTCAGAGCAGGGATCAGGGAACACTCACCTGGCTCAGGAGACTGCCAGAGTCTGTCCTCTCCCTCCTGTAGTCCCCTGGATCTATTATGTAGGTCCTTTAATTCCAATGATTCCCCAGAGGGAAGGGTGATAGTAAAAAAAAAATACACTATACTAGACAACAATCCTTTAAAAAACTGCTGCTTAGCTGCTCAACACAACTCAGCTCTACTCCCAACAGCCAAACACCTGTGCTGACTTCTGTTGAATACAAATGAGGAGACTGCCTTTGGGTTGAATAAGGTGGGCAAGTAGAAAGTAAAATAAATGTAGCAATGAAGGTAGGAGGGTGCTTTAACTCACTTGCTCACCCTCCTCAAGCAGCTGAAGTGACTGTCGCAGCTGATACGTTGAACCATGTGTCCCAGTACTCCTATTCTCTGATGCTCCGCTACAAACTTCCCTGCATTCTATAGGAGAGCTGCTGTGGGACAGTGAATACCCTGCAGGAAGCCAACACCTGCGCCCTTTTCTCTTTATTTGTTTATTTAAATATGTATTATTAGATATGTATCAGGCATACCTGGCATACAGGGCTACTTTGAACATACAAAAATCAATTGAATGTAAATATCTCATATCAAAAACAAATGTTTAAGATATAATTTGATAATGTATTAAAGGCCTGGCTTGCAGAATTAAACAAGATATATTGTAATGCATAAATGAAATATGTATGCAATATTTGCAAGATAAACTAGTAGGTATGTATTGTATATATTATGAAAAATTAAAAACATGAAGGACAAAACAGGACAAACAGGACGGACAGAGACGAGGGGGCGATGGGACATTATCAAATTGCTATTACAGTTTAAGGACTAGGTACTGCATGTTGTAAATATTCCATGAACGACCCCCATTTCAATGTGTGTTTGCTTAATAGAAGTGGGGATGCAGCATTGCATTCCTCTATTCACCATAATTTACAGTGCAGTTGTTTAAGATCTTTTCAATTCGAGGTAATGGTATGAATAGCTATTCCAATAAAAGATCAAACAAGAACCCCTTGTTTTTCCAAATAGCTGGCCTAATGGCTGTGCTTTCTAGGTATAAAAATGAAATGCAAAATTATTGTTGCAAGTGAAAAATAGATTTTAACACATTCCATACAGCTTTCCAAAATGCAGTCATGTATTAGATGTTTAAAAGATCCTTTTAAACATCTAATCTAATCTAATCTAATAGGAGCGCCAACAATGTTCATCTTGTGAGAAAACTCCTTTAAATAGAATAGATGGTGTTATAAAGGCCCACTGGTAAAAGAAATATAGAGTTTGGAGCAATCTGGCTGATACAATAACTTTAGAAATTTCTTTCAGATCACAGGCCATTTCAGTTGAGAATCCACCAAAGAGCAATCTCATTTCCAATCCAATTGGCTTTTCCATGGAGCTGTCTGACACAGATAAAAGTATTTTGTAAAACATTGAGGGATTAAAATTTTAATTGAGCAAATATTGCATTTTGTTATCTTAATACATATCATAACAATGAATTAGCATATGATAATAACCAACAATTGCATCAACCAAATTTAAGTATTAGCACATGAAAGTCTTGGGATTATGATATTTGATTACCATTTCATTAAAAGTAAGAGGCATTCCATTAATAAAAAGTTGTTCCACAAAACTAATGCCATGAGAGAGCCATGGTCTCCAGCATATTGTTTTTTAATTGATCTTGATTAGCGGATTTATCCAAATATATGGGGATACAAATATGTTTTAGAGACATATGCCAGTAAATATGCTCTAAAATAAATAATAGTAGTGTTAATACTACTACTTGCTATAAATCTGTTGGATGTTTTGATGTATGGGCAATCTGCTAGGATTTGAGTGGAAACCATTGCTCTCTCAAGAAGAAGACAATTTGGTGGACTCAACAAAGTGTGGCAAACCCTAGTTGAGCTTGACATAGAACAAACGCTATGTGATATTATTTTAAATCAGGGAGACCAACTCCACCATCTCTCCTAGGGGCTTTAAGTTTATAAGCTGAAATTCTGTGTTTCTTCTTTCCCCATAGGAACTCAAGAATATATGTATTCAGGGATTTATAGAACATAGCAGGAAGAGAGATAGGGAGCATATATAGTAAATAAAAGACAATTGGAACAATTGACATTTTGATGGATTCCAACCTCCCCCACCATGACAAAAACAAAGGAGACCAACATGAGTTAGTGAGATCCTTGACTCTATTAAGGATGTTCATGGTGTTTGTTTTATAGTATCTTTAATTGAGGAGGTTATTATGATATCCACATATTTAATCCATGTGGGAAATCATTTAATTCCTAGATTGGAGCAGTGGTGCCTGGTACATTATATATTCAGTGGTAGGATTTCTGATTTTTCAATATTAAGTTTGTAACGGATGCTAGAAAGAATTGTGAGATGGTAGTGAGTAAATGACCAAGACAAGAGTGTGTAATCTGTAATAGAAGTAGAACATCATCTGCATAAGCAGCCATTTTTACATGGATGTGATCATGTTGGATTCTAATGATGTTTTTGTTTTGTCTGATTGCCTCTAGGAATGGTTCTATAGCCAGGATGAAGATAAGAGTGGATAGTGGGCAGCCTTGACGGGTTCCTCTGCTAAGAGGAAAAAAGGAGGATATATGGCAATTTACAAAAATTGCAGTTTTGGGGTTGGAATATAACATTTTCATGATTGAAATAAAGGAATCAGGGATATCATGCCATTGAAGAGCTTTGAACATAAAATCCCACTCCTGTCACAGGTTTCCCCCCTTTCACCTGTTTGTGTTCTTTCATCGATGCTATCTTCCTGCGCACGGTACGGGTCTTATATAAGCCCGCACAAATGTCCTCGCCTTCCAGGATGCGTTCCGCGATCCGAGTCCTGGATCGTTCAGGATGTCCGGGAATTCCTGGAAACAGCGAAGCTTACACTCGGCAGAGTGTACGCGGAGATCCGGGATGAAAAGGAGGGCAAGGGAAAGGAAGAAGGTGGAGGGTTCAAAGGAACCAGCAACCAGGAACCAGAAGATAACGAGAGCGAACTTCGGCAGCACATGACAACCACAGTAAGCAGTAGCTTTGAGACACGCAGAGCTGTGGGGGTGTGGCCGCTTTATAGAACGTGATGCGTGCGACACGGAAACTGGTGTGCAGCGTTCTGCGTTCGGTGGCCATGTTGGATGTACTGCTGAGTGTAAGCCTCTATGGGTCAGGGACCAGGAAGTCCAGAAGGGATGAGTCTGATGGTTCATGACAGCACGCCTCCTCCGAAGACCTGTTCCTCTGGGTTTTCCCGGGGTGTATAAGGTGGTACCTTTTGAGTAATCTGGGGGCATTAAGTTTTGAGAATGGTTCCCAGGTGTGCTCACTGGGAGGGTACACCTTCCATTCAACCAGATATTGCAGCTGACCACGTCTGTACCTGGAGTCACATATTCTGGACACTTTGTATTCCAGCTGGTCATTGACAATCACTGGTGTAGACCTTGGAGCAGTCCGGGAGGACTGAACGTATGGTTTCAGTAGAGATGTATGAAACACTGGGTGGACTCTCTTCCAGGAGTCTGGTAGTTTGAGTTGAAAGGCCACTGGGTTAATAATCTCCTTTTTGGAGAAGGGACCATAGTACCGGGGGGGACAATCAATGTATTCGGTCGTAAATGTCGGGCAGTAGTTTCGAGGATAGCCAGACCTTATCACCTACTGCATTGGAGGGCCCTGGTCTTCTTTTGGAGTCTGCATAGAGCTTGGAAGTAGCTCAGGCCTTTTCAAGGTGTTCCTTGGCTTGTTTGTGCACGTTGATGAGGTTTTCAATCAAGGAGTCGAGTGTAGGGTCTGGTGTAGGATGTGGAAGCAAGGTTGGGAGAACCAAAGGATGGAACCCTTGGTTACAGAAAAAAGGGGTGGTTTTGACAGCCGAGTGATCCGAATTGTTATAGGCGAATTCAGCCACAGGTATCAAAAGTGACCAATCGTCCTGGACCTTGGTGGTGAAATAACGAAGATATTGCTCCAGGGTTTGGGTCACACGTTCAGTATCTCCATTGGTCTGGGGATGATAACCTGAGGAGAGGGCACGTTGGATTCCTAGTATACGGCATAGGTGCTTCCAAAATTGAGATATGTATTGGGGTCCTCTGTCTGATATGATTTTGGAAGGGAGTCCGTGAAATCGGAATATGTATTCCAGGAAGATTCCAGCAAGTTCTGAGGAAGATGGTAGTTTGTATAAGGGCGTAAAATGAGCCATGTGAGTGAATAAGTCAATGGTAACCATGATAGTTGAGTATCCCCTGGAAGGTGGCAACTCTACAATAAAATCCGTAGCAAAGAAATCCCAGGGCCTTGTTGGTAGTGTTGGTTGGAGTAGGAGGCCCGCCGATCTATTGTTGTCATGCCTGTTTTGATTGCAGATTGCTCAGGTTTGGATATAGCGTTGGACATCGACTCTCATTTTAGGCCACCAAAACTGTCTTTGTATCATACAGAGAGTATTGAAGATGCCACGATGTCCTGAATGGAGGGTATCATGGCAGAGGTTCATGATCCTTTGTCGCAGTCTTTGTGTGGGAATAACCAGGTCATTGCCTTTAAACAGATACCCATCCTTTGTTCTGAGATTCCATCGATTCTTTCCAGTAACTTCCTTCCAGACCTCGGAGGACTGGGTTTGAATTTGAATGTCTTCCAGGAGGCTGATTGCTTGGGCTACAAAAATTGTGTGAGGAAACATCTTGGGAAAGGATCGATCTTCAAGAGTTTCATAGTCGGGACATCGGGATAAGGCATCAGCAATTATGTTGTGAGTTCCAGGAACATGTTGCATTTGGAACTGATACTGTGTGAAGAAGAAGGCCCAGTGGGCTTGACGACTATTCCTACATTCCAGACATTGTAGCACTTGAAGATTCCGATGGTCTGTACGGACCTGAACAGGATGTTTTTCCCCCAAAAATAGATGACGCCACTTTGTAAAGGCTTGACGGATGACTAACAATTCCTTTTCTAGGACAGAATGATGAGTCTCGCTGGGAGTTAGAGTTTGCAAGAGATAAGCAATGGGTGTACTAATTTGTCCTCGAGTTCCTGCTTAAGAACTGCTCCGATGGCGTAGTTAGAGGCATCCGTCTCCACTATGAAAGGTCGATCGATGTCTGGTTGAGCCAAGATGGGGGCTTGTGTAAACTCAGATTTCAGTCGTTGGAAGGCTTTATCTTGGGCTACTGACCAGAGAAAGGGAGTATCCTTCTTCAACAGTGTAATGATTGGTTGAACTATCTACGAGAAGGACGGTATGAATTTCCAGTAAAAGTTGGCAAGCCCCAGGAAGGATTGAATCTGTTTCACGGCAGTTGGGACTGGCCAAGATAGTATGGATTTTACCTTTGAGTGGTATATTCTGATTCCATCAGGACTGAGGACGATTCCTAGATAATGAACAGTAGAGACATGGAAAAGGAATTTCTCGGGTTTAGCCAAGAGTGTATGTTCACGTAACCACTGTGGACTGCCTTCACATGCTCTTCATGCTTGAGATGGTCCTTGGAGTATATTAGAATATCATCCAGGTAAAATATGACGAAGAGAAACAGCATATCAGAGAACACTCGGTACATGAAACGTTGGAAGACCGCCGGGGCATTGGCGAGTCCGAAGGGCATAACCAGATATTCAAAATGTCCAAAGGGTGTTCTAAAGGCAGCTTTCCATTTGTCACCCTCGTTTATACAGATTAGATGATAGGCACCTCTGAGATCCAGTTTCGTGAAGACTACTGCTCCTCTCACCGCTTCCAGGATATCCGAGATTAAGGGTAACGGATAACGGTCCTTGAGGGTACATTGGTTTAGACCACGATAATCAAGACAGGGCCTAAGATCCTTGGTATCTTTTTTTGGAACAAAAAACAATGAAGCTCCTGCTGGAGATTTGGAGGGTCGTATGGTGCCATTTTCTAGGTTGGTTTCCAAGTATTCTCGTAGGGCTTTTTTCTCTGGCTCGTATAGTATGAAAATCCTTCCAAAGGGGATTACTGCCGAAGGCTCAGTATCTATAGCACAGTCTTCAGGTCTGTGAGGGGGTAGAGACTGAACGATAGCAGTTGAAAACACATCCGTGTAATCCTGATAGGCCAGAGGAACCTGGATAATATTTGAGACTGTGAATGGGGCTTGCTGTTTTGTGGGCACGTCTTCCCTGGGAGGACGGCGAGGAATCCATGGATAGAAAATGAGATATACAATGTTCAGAACCAAGAAACAAGGATCCTGCTGCCCAATTGATGTATGGGTTGTGCTTCTGCAACCAGGGCATACCCAACACCATTGGATAATGGGCAGACTTTATGATGGCAAATCTGATATTCTCTCGATGATGGTTTATGGAGAGCTGGATCTCTTTGGTTTGTAAGGTGATGGGTCCTGAAGAGAGGGGTCTTCCATCGATAGCTTCTACAGGCTGCATGATGCCCCGAGTTTCATATGGAATGTGGTGGGTAGTGACCCAATCTTGATCTATAAATATCCCCATGGCCCCACAATACACCAATGCCAGAATAGGGTAAATTTCTTTCTTGGATGGCGATAGGAAGGCCTGTAAGATCACTAGATTGCTTTGTCCAGGAGAGTTCAAGGATGTAATAGATGTGGAGCAAACAGCTCTCTCCCCAAACTGCGCTCCATCTAGGATCGGGAGCTGGCGTTTCCCAAACTCTGTGGGGGAGCCATGGTACATTCTCTCACAAGATGTTTGTCTGAGGCACAATACATTCACAACCCAGTGTGGATCCATCGCATTCTTTCTTGCGGGGATATGGGTCCACATGAGGCCCCCAATTGCATAGGTTCTGGGTCTTTAGAGGGGGCAGAAAATGGCTCAGGTTTAGAGGAAGGTTCTATGGAGCCTTTTTGGCAAGTCATTTTAGTCTTCTTCTTTTCCGCCTTCCTTTCCTGGATTCGGATGTCTATGGGCCTCATTACGACCCTGGCGTTAAGGGTTTAACGGCGCCGTAAAAGGTGTCGGCGCCGTTAAACCCTTAACGCCTCATTACGAGTTCCCTTTGCGGGACCCGACCTTAACGCCTGCTTTTAGCAGGTGTTAAAGTAGGGTGCCACAAAGGGACCTTTGTGCTAAGAACGGTGCCGCAATTTGCGGCACCGTACTTAGCGCCTTCCCCATTCCCATTGAGCCCTATGGGGTAAAAATGGGAATGGGGAAGGGCCCATGGTGAATGGGGAATTACCGCCCCGCCAACCATGGAATGGGGCGGTAATTCCGCCATTCACCATGGCGGACCCCGCATTGGACCATGTTGCTAATAGCACCATGGTTTAGCGCCGGGGTCGTAATGAGGCCCTATTTGTAAGGAGAGATCCATGAGAGCCTGGAAAGAACCTGGGCGAGCTATTCTTGCTAGCTCATCTTTGATTTCCTCATTCAATCCTCTTTGGAAAAAGGGTAAAGCAGGCCTCCGGGGACCAATCTGCATCCTTTGCCAGTTGATTAAAGCGTGTCACATAGGTCAGCATATCCTGGGAACCTTGTTGGAAGTCCAGTAGGCGCTCCTGGGCACTGTAGACCTTTTCTGGGCGGTCAAACCTTTAAAGCTTGTACAAAACCATCATAGTCATCCAGGAGGGCATCTCCAGAGTTAACCAAGGGAGTAGCCCAAGTTAGTGCATTCCCTGAAAGATGCAAAATCATAAAGCCCACTTTTGCTCTGGGGGTAGAGAAGTAATAGGGCTTAAAAGTAAAGTGGACTAAACACGAATCAAGGAATCCGCGAAGGTTTCTTGATGAGCCATCATATTTATCCACTATTCCACCCAGCAATACACTTTCTTTGGTTGCGGAATCACGTGATAGGACTAACTGTTTTAATGCGGCATTCTCGGCCTTGAGATTCTGAACTTCAGTTGTTAACTCCTGCATGCCGCGCATGAGGTCTTGGATAGCCGCCTCCATGTCCTTATCACTGTTGGTTTGTTGGTGTCTCAATCTGTCACAGGTTTCCCCCCTTCGCACATGTTTGTGTTCTTTCTTCAATGGTGTCTTCCTGCGCACAGTACGAGTCTTATATAAGCCCGCGCGAATGTCCTCGGCTTCCAGAGTGTGTTCCGCGATCCGAGTCCTGGATCGTTCAGGATGTCTGGGAATTCCTGGAACCAGCAAAGCTTACACTCGGCAGAGTCTGGGATGAAAAGGAGGGCAAGGGAAAGGAAGAAGGTGGAGGGTTCAAAGGAACCAGGAACAAGAAGTTAACGAGAGCGAACTTCGGCAGCACACGTCAACCACAATAAACAGTAACGTTGGGACGCGCAGAGCCGCGGGGGCGTGGCCGATTTATAGAATGTGATGCGTGCGGCACGGAAACTGGTGCGAAGCGTTCCGCGTTCGGTGGCCATGTTGGATGTACTGCTGAGTGTAAGCCTCTATGGGTCAGGGACCAGGAAGTCCAGAAGGGACGAGTCCGATGGTTCATGACAACTCCACCCTGTCAAAATCTTTCTCAGCATCAAGTGCTATAGCTGCATAAGGATAATTAATTATGTTGATGATATTTTCGAAAAGTCTTATATTCACGGAAGATAATCTTCCCTTGACATATCCTACCTGGTCATTTTTAATTAAGTTCGAGAGAAAGGGATTTAATTTATTAGCTAGGATTTAGGCTAAGATTTACGATGAGTATTGATTAGGGAAATATGTCTATAATTTTGAACTGATTCAGGTTCTTTTTTTGGTTTAGGAAAGACAATTAACATTGCTTCATAAATAGAGCCCATAGCTTTTTCATTAGAGATGAAGGAAGAATAGAGTTCATGGAGTTTCGTAGTCAGGAGGTCTTTGAATTGAGCAAAAAAGTCTATCGGAATCCATCTGGTCCTGGGGCTTTTCCTTTTTTAAGATCTTTTATAGATTGTTAAATTTCATTAATTTGTATCGGTTCATTTAATGTTTGGAAATGAATGGTGGTGTATGAATCATGATATATATTTCTGAGAAAGTCAGCAGCATGAGTGTTGTTGGGTAATGATTCTGGAGAATATAATTTCTGATTGTAGAATTCATCATATTTTATTTATTTATTTATTTATTTATTTATTTATTTATTTGAATTTGTTAAGCGCACTTGCAGCCAAGAGGCATTGATGCGCTGTTACAGAATGTGAGAGGAACTTGTGATTAGCAGAGTGGATGACCATAGGTCTCATAGTTACACTTAGATATACAGTGATATAAACATAGAAGTGCAGTGGTATACAGTGGTATGCAGTGGTATACAGTGATGTACACATAGATATACATTGGTATGCAGAATCAGGAATAGTGCAAAAGGAGAATCACATTGGGAAGCCTTTTAGACAAAGAGCCTGGTTTTGATGGCCTTACGAAAGGCTAGGTGAGGTGGCAGTGCGTTCCAATGCATGGCAGCTTGGGTGGGGAAGCTAGAGCCACCAGCGCACATTTTACGCGTGGTGGGCATGACAATTGTGTAAGAACTCTATTTCCATCTTGATCTTTTATGACCGTAATGTTGGCTCTATCTATAAATTTAAGGTATGAAGCTAATGAATTACTTGATTTGTTGGAGAATTGATACATTTTATTTATACTTTAGGAGGTTGGCACAGGAGTATTGCGTAATCATTTTTTTTGTATTGGATTTTTAACTTGGTTATTTGCGTGAGAATAGAATTAGTATTAGTGTGAATATACTCTGCTTCTAAGTGTTTAATAGTTTTGAAGGTATCATCAGATTCTCGTTTAAGTCTTTTCTTATTTTGAGCTACATAAGATATGATTTGGCCTTTTAATATAGCTTTATAACAGACCCATTTGTTATAGATGGAGGTATCATCATTTAGAATTTCTGTAAAAAAGTTGGTGTGTTGTTGTTGTTGGATGAATTCAGTGAATAAACTATCTTTTAAATGGGTTGGGTAAAATCTCCACCTGTTTTGTTGGTGCATGTAATGTGAATTAGATAATTGAACATGGACAAGGGCATTGTCAGACAGAATTATGAGTTTTGATTTATATTTTATTTCTATTTCTGATTGATATTTTATTTCTATCGCACTCGTACACAAGTGTTTCACAGTGCGACAAGGCAAGGGAAGGGAACAGGGGAGAACAAAATAGCGATCTTACTAGGCCCAATGACATTGAGAACTTGCAAGTGCATGGGAGAGAGGGAGGGGAAAAGTGCATGGAAGGGGAGAAGTGGAAAGTGTGAAGCAGAGGAGAAACAGATAAATAACAATAAATAAATAATACAACAAACAGTGGTAGTGCAACCAGTAATTTGTAAGTGCTAGGTTTAAGTCAGTAGACAGGGTAGGTCTGATAAGTGCAGGAAGAAAAAAGGGGGGCTGTATGGGTACAGATACAGACCCCAGTGTAGGGGGTGGCCCGGAGGCAGTGTGGGAGGGTGGCATGGTGAGCATGTACCTAGGCCCAGAGGACAGTGGGTGGCCAGGTGCACAGTGCCAAGAGAGAACAGATCAGCAGGGGAGAGGGGGAGCAAAGGCAGAAGAAAAGAGAAAGGTCTTGAGGTGCTTCCGGAACTGGAGATGGTTCTCCTCAAGTTTTAGAGTGGCAGGGAGGCCTTTCCAGAGGGAGGCACCAGCCAAAGAAAAATATCTACCCCCCAGTTTGTTTATTTGTAAAACGACTGACCCTGAGGGAGTTGGAGGTATAGGAGTGAAGAGCTCGAGAGGGGAGGGATTTGCAGAGGGATAGCTGAAGGTATTTTGGACCCAGGCCCCAGAAAGCCTTGTGGACAATGCAATTGTATTGTATCATCTAACAGTCGATTGGTCATTGATTTGGAGATAAAAACATAGTCAATTGTTGAAAAAGAGTTGTGTGATGGAGGGTAGAAAGTATATTCTTGGTCTGTAGGATGAACTAGACAGTAGGCATCAATAAGCTGTAGATCAGACATGAAATTGATGAATTGTACATGGGAATTTGTGTTTTTAAAACATACATTAGATTTTTTATCAAGAAGAGGGTTTACAATCTTGTTACAATCTCCACATAGTATAAGATTAGTTGGGTTATATTTAAATATATGGTTTCTTAGCTGATTCCAAAAAGGGCAGTCAGCATTAGTAGGACCATAACCAATTAGATTTGAATATTTGACAGATTGAATGAGAAGCTTTATTAACACCCATCTGCCTCCGTCATAAGACTCTGTCGATGTAACTTTCGCATTGATGATGTTTACTAATAGAGGTGATTACTCTGTTTTTCTTTTCACAAGCTGTGCTAGCAAAAACATTCCCTACCCATAAACATTTTAGTTTGCCAGCTTCCAATTGAGAGAGATGTGATTCTTGTGTGAATGCTGTGGCTGGTTTAGTCCTATTAAGATGGGAACGAAT
The DNA here is from genome assembly GCF_040938575.1 of Ambystoma mexicanum. Classification (NCBI taxonomy): domain Eukaryota; kingdom Metazoa; phylum Chordata; class Amphibia; order Caudata; family Ambystomatidae; genus Ambystoma; species Ambystoma mexicanum. Next base: position 1,041,472,272 of record NC_090932.1, read on the forward strand.
CTTTTGCCGCTTAGCCGGATTGCGAAGGCCCTTGACATTCCACAAAGTTATGTTAAGTGACGTGGAGGACATACAGAAGAATATAAGTACCCATAAGATTTAAATTGATAGCATAATGTACACATAAGGTAGGGAGACAATGGGGGGATGGAAGGATAAACAGAAAGAACATGGAATTTTGCAGTTTACGTAACACTAGACCTGTATGTAAAGGATTAGTGGCTAACTGGATACAGCCACTTCAAACCAAATTCTTATACAGTCAATAATAGGTAGGGTGGGGAGAGCCAAATGTAAATGGGCCATTCTGTGCTCCATACCGGCCTAACTATCGTAATAAAGCGCCAACTTTCCATGTCTAATATTTAATTCATATGTGCGGTTTGGATGTGTCCATTTTGTGCTCTTCTGTGACCATGATTAAAGCTACGCAGATCTTCTGGGTCTTGAAAAGCATACATATGACCAGTAAGAGAAACTTTTAAGGAAAGAATGTATGATCTCATATCTAGCATTAAGTTGTCTCAGTGCAGGTCTAAATGCCAATAGTTCTTTCCTTCTTGCTGCTGTGATTTTTGGGATGTCCTGAGTTATGAAGATTCTGGAGCCTTCCCACACAAGAGTTTTCTTCTGTTTTGCCTTATCCAAAATGAGCATAACGTGAGTATAATCCAGGAGAGTGAAGATCATACTTCTTGTAGCATTACGGGAGGGATTACTGGGCCCTATCCGTTTGGCTCTTTGAATATTGAACAGTGGAGGTGTTATAAAGGAATTGAGTAGGGTTGCTGTTTGTAATGTTCTCAGGAAGATTAACAGTATGTATATTTTTCCTTCTCTTCCTGTTTTCTACATTTTATGTCTGCTTCTTTAGAGATTTGACTGTATTTTCCAATGATTTTACTCTACCCACAACATCCTCCGCAACACTTACCCTTCTTTCCACATCCGTTATCTTAGATTCAAATGTGGACCACTTATCGTCCAGCATCTGCAAATTGGCAGTTGTGGCTTCCATAAATGGTTTAAGAGACTTAGGGCCTCATTACATGGATGTCGGTAAGGGATTACCGGCACCGGTAGTGGGCACTGGTGCCGGTAATCCCCTACCGCCCTACTACGAGGTCCCTCAGCGGGTCCCATCCTTAACGTGTGGTCAGACCACACGTTAAGGAAGGGACCGGCTGAGGGACTTCAGAGCAAATAACAGTACCGCAAATTGCGGTGCTGTTATTAGCTCTTTCCCCATTCCCATTGAGCCCTAGGGGGGCTCAAATGGGAATGGGGAATGGTATTTGGCATGGGGACTTACCGGGTCCCCAAGGGTCGGAATGACCCGGTAAGTCCCCATACCGCCAACCCGGACCCAGAAGGCGGTAAGGGGTAGCCATAGTGCTAGTAGCACCATGGCTACCGCCTACCGTGTAATGAGGCCCTTAATCTCCATTAGGACAGCATGCATGACTGGATTTTACGTGTCTTCCTTAGGTGTAGGAGAGTCCCTTTTTTGTCTCTTGGGGGCATTACTGACGGGTGTAGTTGATATTTCTTTGGGTTCTCCCTTTTTTGAAGACATTTTAAAACAGGGTAAGTATCACTGAAAGGGAAAGTGCTTCACAATAGATATTATAGTCAGAATCTCAGTTGTACACACTTATTTTCCAAAATGCTCAGTTATGCCCACTTATTTTCCAATGTGCCTTTTGTGCACGCTTATTTTCCAATGTGCCTAGTCATGCACACTTATTTTCCAATGTGCTCAGTTCTACACACTTATTTTCCAATACACCTTGTTGTGTGCACTTATTTTCCAATATGCTCGGGTAGTGAACACTTATTTTCCAATGTGCCCTTTTGTGTACAGTTATCTCCCAATGTGCTCAGTTGTGCACACTTATTTTCTCATAAGCCCAGTTATGCACACTTATTTTACAATGTGCCCAGTTGCGCACACTTATTTTCAATGTGCCGCTCCTCTCTATAGAGTTTTAATATGATGTACACGAAATAAAGATATTTTAGATTTTCGTGTTAGTAGTATAGGGTGTCTCTTATAGTTTAACAGCCGCTTACATTTCTCACAAAATTGGCAAAGGCAAGGCAGAATGAGGCATTATATTATATACACCAATAATGATAAACCGTAGGCACTCAGGTTTTGTTGATCTCATTTCAAATACTATGCACTCTAGGACTTGATTATTTGCAGAGCTATAAAGTAGACAGATTTACAGTTTTGTTTCAAGATATATGTTTGCCAAAATCCCTCAGTATTAAATATTCTTGTTCATTTTCTGGGTATGCTTTTGCTCCACAGAGTTAATTATAATCATAGAGGTCTTGTTAAGCATACGCTGATAAAAATATAATTTAAAGCATTACATTTCTTCTTTTTCACTTTCTGAGTCTTAAAAAAAATGAATATTCATTTGTAAAGGCATTGGCTAAAAAATACCGCAAGCGTATATATATTAAAACTTGTGTTATTTGCTTGGATTTTACTTGAGTGAGGAAACTGAACCGTGTCGTGATGCAAACGTGCTTCCCAACGACACTGGAGTCTTTCTGTTGCGCTAGCCAACAGCCGTCAGGACTTGACGTCTTCTTATCAGCATGACCTCTGCTGATTGATAGGTCACACCTCCTCACCCAAGCATCTTCCTGGAACTTCTCAAACGGTGTTCGCTGACAAACACCAAACTTCACAAACCTTCTGCTGTGACATGCAATCTCATTCATGAGTTATTTTAAAAATAAATCATCAGGTTGCCACATGGAAAGGATTTAGTATTTGTGCTTGCCAGGGAGCTCCGGAATTAGGCAGCATCTGCTACGGCACTTGGCCATGCCCCTCCCCCGCACCCTTTTCTCTGAGGGCTTTGTGGGGGGTGCTGACAGTCTTTCAGAAATCTCTGCAGCAAATGGGTGGGATCACGCAGCAGCAGTAACGTTTTCACAACAGTTTTAGATTTCCCAGCCCAGGAGCTTGAATATTCCTGCTTCCTCATGGAATTTAGCAGCCACATAATGGAGAAGCTCCATCTTATGCCTTCCACATATTGTGTGTGATAGCTGCGTTTTGCCGGTTCGGAATTCTTTCAGCTGTGAAATGTCAGAGTCAAACTCGTTGCTTGTGTGCACGGCAGCTGTACTGTTGGAGCTTAAAAGACGTTAATATGGACTCGCGTTTGTTACTGTTGAAAAATGAAATGCTCGCCATTGGAGGTCTGCTGATTAGGGGCCTACTCGCACGCCTGATACCATCATGTGCATTATTATAATTAATTATGGTCTTAGGAGTCCTGGGGCACATATATAAAGACTGTTTGCATAATCTAATCTTGACAGACAGCCTTATATTTCTGTCCAAGTTAGTATGCCCTGCTATTCCTTATGAGTTTGTCATCTCTGCTGTCGATGTTTCCTGCTGCTGTAACTTGTGGCCCTTGTTGAAGTTGGCTACTTTACCTGATCTTTTTCAGCTTCCCTGTCTGCTTCCCTTTCAATATTTTTCCCACAAGTCAATACATCTCCAGCCCGGGCATGTGATGTCAGAATCACAGTGCACTGCTCCACAAAACAACTGGACAACATTGAACAAGATACCAAAACATTTGCAAAAGAACAAGGATTTTTTTATACACAAACTGTAAAAGACAACTTTGGATTTCAATCTAACTGTGTACACATAACAGTACACACTTTTTAGAAATTTAAATTTATATTATACAGTTAACAAACAAGTCAACTTTTAATATGCATCCATTCCATTCACAACAAAAAATAAAGTAAAATAAGTATCAACTTAATTAAATTAATACGTAATAGTCCTTAAAATCTCCTCTATCATTTTCAAGAGCTTCATCAGGTGCAAAATACACGCACCATAATTTCCAGTCAAAAGTATTTCTCAAATGGTATTTTCAATTTGTGATTCCCATTTACCCCAAGCCAGAAGATGCCTTCTCGTGATATCTATCAATGCAAAACAACTTAATATTAGATCTAGTGCCATTTCAACAGAGTTTTCACAAACAATCTGCAGAGTCTTTCATTCCTTAGGAGAAAAACATATGCCCTAGAGCGTTCAAAGTGTCTGAACTTCATTGATTGTAACTCTTATATAAGTCCAGATGACATGATAACCAAGGAAGTGTGGAACGTACTTAAGCACTTCTACCCATCCAAGATAGTACCAACTATCCTGTGCATTCAAATCTGAAAGGTCCTTCCTAACATGAGCCACCCATGGTAGGGTCATTGCACCCTCGAGACTCAGCAAATGTATCAAATCATTCTTAAAGACCACGGGATCCAGATTCTGCCTCAACCAATACATAATGGTTTTACATGCAGCTATCACATCAATGGGGCAGATGTCGACTTCTAGGTATAGTAGGGCATTGGGTATACTCTGAGGAAGCCATAAGAGACTCTTTAAAAATGTGCTTTCTACTGCATTGAGTGGTTTCAGGTTTAAATGCCCCCAGAGTTCTGCCCCGTAAAAGGCGGCAGCTCTGGCTTGTTTTCCATACAGGTCGAGGGCTGGGGATAAAGTGCCTCTACCATGCCTGTTAAAAAATGTGTAAATTCCAACACTGTACTTCTCCAGGGTCACAGTGGACTTAGCCAATTGACTCAGTCAGTTCCCGTTCTCTGAAAAGCTTTTGCCAAGGTAATCATATTTCTCCACTTGTTCGAGAGTTATGCCCTCTACCCTGATTTCAAGTTCAAACCTTTTCCCAAGCTTGGGCCTGAACACCATATTTTTTGTTTTATCTGCGCTCAGGCTGAACTTTAATTCCCCGCATTTCCTCTCAAAAGATGCCAGTGATGCTCCCAGCCCCTGAGGGCTGATGGACAATATCACAGAGTCAGTCATCTGCAAAGAAAAGGCTGGGATATCTCCTCTGGCCTACTTTTGGGGATTCTTGCTTTCTAAGAGCAGTGATTAAATAACCTCCTCTATATATGTATATATACAAAACAAGAATAGGTCCAGGACACACCCCTGCCTCACGCCTTTGGTGACATCTAGTTGTGTCCGATGACTTCTCCACCCAGCCCCACTCTAATAACAGCTCTATTCTTCTTCTGCAACGATTCAATAACAGTGATTAGGCCGTAAAACATTCATTTTAACCAGAACTCGCAAAAGGAGATCCCTTGGTCACAATAAAAAGACGTTCTAAGGTCCACAAAAGTAGCATACAGTCTCATTTTCCTTAGCACAATGTATTTTGGTATAATGGAAAAAAGGTGAAAGCTCTGGTCCACTGTGCCATTACCACTCTGGAAGCCTGCCTATAAAGTACTAATGATCTTATTTTCTGTTATGCAGAGGTGAATATGCCTCAGGACCACATTTGCAAAAATTTTGCCTGAGCTATCTAAAAACGATATTGATCTATAATTTGCTGGCTGCTCCTTCCCACCATTTTTATATATTGGTACTATCTCAACATGGCGCCATGATTCTGGAACAAAGTTAGTATTAAGGCAGGCAGTGAACAGTTTCCAAAGGAATGGCGCCCATTTAGATGATGACTTTCTCATGAGCTCTTTTTCGGGACCTGCAGACCTGCCTACCTTTTTTGAATTAATGGTGATTGCCACATCCTCGATATTGAATGAGAGCCTTCTCACATCTGCCAGATTAGTTACATATTGCCTCATTAGGATTTAGCCGAGTCTGCTAGCGGTGGCTGCTGTGCCCAACAGGTCTGACCCTGCCGGGCGCATCAGCCATGGTAGGCAGACCTATCACAGAAGCACTAGTACCATTAGCAACGGTGCCAGTGCTTCCATGTCCCCACTCCCATAGAGTCCTAATAGACTCTATGGGAATGGGGATTTACATTTTACCGGCACCTGACTTCCTGGGCCCTGGAGTTGTAATCTCCCGGTGGCACCGGGAAATCAGACGCCAGTAAAATATTACGCCTATCAGCGGCAACCCATCGTAGCAGCGGCAGGGTTACCACCGGACTCATAATGAGGCCCATAGTCTTCCTCCACTACATCTAGTTCCCCACCTGAGAAATGATCCCACCTAGCCCCAGCGGTGATACTACATTGGATATCTGTGTTCCACCTTACTTCATCACCTGTTACCAATCTCCCAAAGGTAGCTATAGTCCTTGTTATTCAAAGAAGCTGCCAGGCGGTTTCACTTAGACGTACGGTACTTTTCTTTTTTGCCTTTATAATTTTCGTATACTCTGCTTGCTTTGACCATAATAAGATCCTATCAACAATATGCCCTTTTGCAAGAGCTCCCACAATTCATGTTTAGCAAGGACACAGGCTTCACCATACCATTTAACCAGGGTTAAGGATTTCTGTTTGACTCTATATTTGGTGTATGTTACAAAGGTTATTTCTGCAATTACTCTTCCAAATTCTTCAACGACCCCCCCATGTCACAGATACAAGTTGAACATATCTTCTCTATATGCGGAAGGATAGTTTCGTATAGGATGGGTCTAAAATCACAATGATCCAGCTTCACCCACTTAATGCCCTAAGAAAATGACCCAGAACCCATAGAGTTTCGAAATAGGGATTGCCTTACTGCCACAGGTTCTACAGGCTAAATATAATGGAACAACAAAAATAAACCTGGGCGAAATGAGATCAGAGCATCTGTACACATTTAAACAATACCAACAGGGTAATTCATAGAATTTCGCTGAAAAGTGTCGCAAGCGGCTGGCGCAGAGTGTCCGCGTGCGATTGACTGCGCCAGGCACGTGCGCTAAAACCGATTTCCGCGCACAGCGTATTCATGGATTTCATGCTCCCAAACCAGCCGTGGCGCAGAGTATCGCAGCGACCCTGCAGCAGCGCCAGTAACGCCCCCAAGAACGCCCTCGCGCAAGGAAAAGCCATCAAAATCGCTAAATCATCGCAAAGGGCTGCGCTAACCCTGGACCAGTTTACAGGGCTGCCAAACAAGGAACGCAAAGCGGGTAACGTGCATATCAGGGGTACACGTGAAGTCATACACGCGATAAGCCAGGGTACGTGTATTACAGGGGTACGCGGGAAGTTTAACACGCGATTGGCCAGGGTACGTGTATTACAGGGGTACGCGGGAAGTTTAACACGCGATTAGCCAGGGTAAGTGTATTACAGGGGTACGCGGGAAGTTTAACACGCGATTAGCCAGGGTACGTGTATTACAGGGGTACGCGGGAAGTTTAACACGCGATTGGCAGGGTACGTGTATTACAGGGGTACGCGGGAAGTTTAACACGCGATTGGCCAGGGTACGTGTATTACAGGGGTACGCGTGAAGTTATACACGCGATTAGCCAGGGTACGTGTATTACAGGGGTACGCGGGAAGTTTAACACGCGATTGCCCAGGGTACGTGTATTACAGGGGTACGCGGGAAGTTTAACACGCGATTAGGCAGGGTATGTGTATTACAGGGGTACGCGGGAAGTTTAACACGCGATTAGCCAGGGTAAGTGTATTACAGGGGTACGCGGGAAGTTTAACACGCGATTAGCCAGGGTACGTGTATTACAGGGGTACGCGGGAAGTTTAACACGCGATTGCCCAGGGTACGTGTATTACAGGGGTGCGTGGGAATCATCACACGCGATTAGGCTGGGTGGGTCCTCACAGGTGTTCCCTGTACACCCTCCACGGCCCCTGCAGGCAGCCTACAAAACAGGGGACTACCCTGCACACCTGCTCATGTCCCCCTGCACCCCCACCCCCCAGCAGTGCAGGGGCAGCCTCCACCAGGCCCCCACTCATGTCTCCCACCACCCCCACCCTCCCGCCACCAGGGGCAGCCTCCACCAGGCCCCCACCCATGTCTCCCACCACCCCCACCCCCCCGCCACCAGGGGCACTCTCCACCAAGCCCCCACCCATGTCTCCCACCACCCCCACCAGTGCAGGGGCACCCTCCACCAGGCCCCCACCCATGTCTCCCAACACCCCCACCCACCAGCACTGTGGGGCACGTGGCCAGCAGGCAGTCAGACAGCAGCAGATGGCAGGTGGGAGCGTGCTCAGGGCTCTGGGGGGCAGTAATTTGGCCTCCTGGCCAGGAGCGTGGTCTCTCGTGTGTGAACGCGTGGACAGCCTGATAGGTAGTGAAATCCCACACGTCAGCAAAGGCCCTTAGCGCGTAAACCCGTCAACAGCATATGCGCGCCTATAGTCACCTGCACGTGCAGGAAATTGTTGCGTGACACGTCCCAGTGTCAAAGCGTGTGATTGGTGAAAATGGATGTACACGTAGAAGTGACAAAGCGTGTGATTGGTGAAAATGGATCTACACGCAGAAGTGACAAAGCGTGTGAATGGTGAAAATGGATCTACACGCAGAAGTGACAAAGCGTGTGATTGGTGAAACTGGATCTACACGCAGGAGTGACAAAGCGTGTGATTGGTGAACGTACACGCCGCGTAAGTGACGCTGTACGTGTGGGCCTGTATATAAGGTACATGTAGAACACCATTTCCTTGTACGTGCTTTTCGTGGAGAGCGAGTGGGTGAATTCTGTACTTCTTGTCGTTTCACACGCGATTTACTTCACGGCGTTTCCAGTTCGTATGTTACCTCTGACAGCTTTTTCTCTTTTTTCTCTTTTACTGGTTTACCTGGGCCTGTTCCCTCAAACAGTGTCCCCTTCTACTGTTGTCCTGTCTTCTCAGACAGCGTACACATCTTCTTTTGGCGGGGGTTTAGCCAGCCAAACGCGCTCATTCTTCACGCTCTTTTACCTGGCAGACGGTGAGTCACGCACGTATCCAACTTCTGTGCTTGCCCCGTGTGTAGCCTACCCCTTCAGAGGTCATTCTAGGCTGCGTGTGACACGCATACGTTCATTCTTGTGTTACTGGGTGCCACAGCGTAGTGCAGGTTTTTCTTTCTGCACACGTGGTCTAGGAGGGGTTGCGTGCACGTCATCTCCCTTTTTTGGGCCTCCTGTGCGTTGCGTGACCCGTCATCTTTCCCCAGGGGTTACAATCAGCCGTGCTAGAGCACTAGGGTACAATTACCATCTGGTACCCAACCCCTTTGACCCCCAATCGCCCAGGACAATTGTCTACAGCCACTCCCATACGCACATTAATATCAGTGCCATGGCTGGGAGGCGAGGATTCCGTAAGGGTGGCAAAGGTGGAAGAGCCACAAGTGGTGGCCGTGGTGGATCCGGTAGGGGACGTGGTCGTAACTTGCAGGGTGAGCCTGTCCCCCCATGTGTGGAGGACCAGTCAAGGGCACCCATCATCCCCCCCTCTCCCCCCCTCCCCCCCTCCCGTTGAGGCTGAAGTGGCTGACACCATCCATGCTCAGCCCTTGTTGGACCAGCCCATTGTGGCACCAGACCTGGCTGACTCCATGGCTGACTTCCAGGTCAGCAGGGCTACGACACGTGCGCTGGTGCACGTTGATGCCATCATGCCACGTGGATCTGGGGCAGCAAGGTCATCTGCTGCACCAAGGAGGCAGGGCGGAGTGGCTTCAGGGGCAGCTGCGGCTCCATCCACCCCAGCCCTCACACACCCAGCCAGGACAGTGTCGGTCCTAGTCCATGCTGCTGACATTCCCCCTGACACCATCACACTAGAGCCAATGCCTGCACCAACTCCCATGCTGAGTGTGCAATCCCACACTCCTGATACAGAGTCCACCAGGGCTCCTGCCCCTAGTGTCCAGAGCGGCGCAGGACACTCAGGATCACCACCACCTTCCAAGCGGAAGAGGAAGAGTGCTCGTCCGGCACAGGCTGATGCCCCAGACACGGCTACACAGTCCGGCCCGTCCAGGAAGCCCAGCTTCACGGATGACGAACTGAATGCACTTGTTGAGTATGTGTCCGGACATGACAACGAGATGGTCATTGTTGCAGGATCCAAGACCACACCTGCACAACGCCAGGCACACTGGCAAACCGTTGCGGACATCGTAAGTGCCCTTGGAATCGTGAGGCGCACAGCCAATGATTGCTATAAGCGCTGGAATGACCTAAAGCGCAGGGCAAAGAGTAAACTGGCCTCAAGTCATGCCGCAACTCTAGTGACTGGAGGTGGGTCTCCAGTAGTAGACATGGAACTCACTCCACATGAGTCAGTCGCTGGGACCTACGTCACGGAGGAACAGATCCATAGCGTGGGAGATCTGGCTGATTACGAGGCATTGTCCGGTGAGTGCACATGCATGTGTGTGTCATACATGTGCATGGTGTGTGTGTGAGGGCTTCTGTTTGGGTGCCAGGTGAGAGTGTGTGTGCCTCAGTCGTATGGGTCAGCCATGTGCTTCATGCAATACTTCCTGCGCAGCTGCATTTGGCCATAGCAGTATCCCTTCTGCCAACAGTAGACATCTAGCACAACTGCACGCCAGTTGCCCTTGAAGTGTCACCTTGACACAACATATTTGCTTATTTTTCACTGTTCATTCAGTCAGTTTGTTTGCATTCCACCACTTTCACTAGGCATGTCGCTGTCCACTAGTCACATGTCTGACATGGCTATGGTAAAGTGGAGTGACTTTGTTACCTGGATATCATTTGTACACACATGTCCCTGTGCAATTTGACCATTTCAGACTGGCAGCTCCAGGTGAAAAATCTGACCTGTTAGAATCAGAAAAGCTATTACATGCGGGAACTGGACTGAATGAATAGGTGCTGCCCTCCTCTCCATCTTCACTCAATAGCAATGGTACATGCCATCTGTGTGATGGCATGTGTGTTTCACCTGCCAATCACAGGCCAATGTGTGATGCCACTGCCAGGCAGCATGCAGAAAATGTGTTCATCTTCCATCTTGGTGTCATCAGTGTGTGCCATTTGCCTGCACTTCATACGCAGTGAGGGTGCATGCATGGGAGGGTTTTAGTCATGTGGGACATGTGTCAATCAAGTACTGGTTCTCTTGCTTCTCAGCCCTCAATGTGTGCCATGGTGCTAATGCCTGTTTCCATTACTTTGTTTTCATGTCTTTGCAGGGGAAGACGCACCTGATACTGCTGGGGTTGTGGAGATGGTGCAGACCCAGGAGGTGTCCCAGGGCCGACCAACCACCAGTGAGGGACGTGGTGTGGTGGTGGGGGAGAACCCACAAGTGCTGCAGGTCGTGCTCTCAAGGGGTGTCTCTGGCTGCACCTCCCCCGAGCTGTACTCAGGTGTTGATTCGGATGAGACCTACGTGCCGTCGCTGGTGAGTGTTCCAGGGAGGGATTCTGTTCTGTCTCACCCACCTGCACCAGGGTCAGTACCCTCCATGGGGATGTCAGTGTTGGCAGCTACGCCTTCGGTGGTTACGGATGCAGGGTCACACTCCGCGACATCTGATCCTGTTCCTGGGCCAGCAGATCAGAGGGGGAATGCAGTCCTGCAGCCTCAGGCAGTGCCGGCACAGCAAGGCGCAGTTCGCCTTGCCCCAGACAGGTGTGGTGCCCGCCGACGTGGTGGCCGTTCGCCACCCGGCAATACCGCATGGGAGCAATCCATTTACGGTATGGCTACCCAACAGGCTGCATCATCCGAGATGATGGCACAGGCCATGGATAGGGTGGCCACTTCCATTGTCCCCCCAGAAAGGCTGATGGAGCGACTAGAGCAGGCAACCGACTCCATCTGCCAGTCACACAGGGAGGACATGTTGGGGTCCAACAGGGACAGGCGGGCGGCACTGGCGACTCTGCAGGAGGCCATCTCCATTGAGTCCCAGGGCCACAGGGAAGCCCTGAGGCAGGAGCTCCTACACCTCAGGACGACTCTTGTTGAGCTTGAGGCTTCAACACACCAAAGGACAGAACAGCAGCTGGAGCGTCTCACCCGTACGCTCTCAGCTGAGATGCAGGCAACGAGGGCGGAGGTCCGGGCATCCCGTGAGTTGTTGCATGGGGACCTCCGCACACTCATCCTCCAGAACCAGACCTACCACACCCGCATGCTTGCAGCCATGGAGGAGCAGACTAGGGCCTTGCGTGGGCTGCCTCCCATAGTGCAACCACCTCCGGATGCAGCTGCACAGGGTGATAATAGCGACAGCAGTGACACTCCCACAATAGGGTAGCCGTGTGGGCCATGAGCCCATGGAGGTGTTTTATCTTCCCAGGATCCACGCAGGTGGGTTCTGGTGTGCATCCTGTCCTCGGACCTCCTGGGTGGCCTCCCCAACCCCCCCGGGCCCATCAATGGCCATTTTTGATTGTTTCTTATTTTTATTTTTATTTTGATTTCTTTTATTCCCAATTTTTTTGGGACGATCTGTTGGCTCCGATCTGTTGGCTCCGATCTGTTGGCTCCGATCTGTTGGCTCCGATCTGTTGGCTCCGATCTGTTGGCTCCGATGTGTTGGCTCCGATCTGTTGGCTTCGATGTGTTGGCTTCCGTGGTTCCTGTGGGCATACGCTGCATTGTGGCTGGGCACATGCAGGCTTGTAATGTATTTGGTTCAGATGCTTGGGTTTGAGTCACACACACCCCTCCTGCTTCCCGTTTCCATGGGCTTGCAAAGGGTGTGCCCAAGTGACAGTGAATTACACAGTGACGTTGGACTCCCATGAGCTGTGTGGCCAGTCTGTAGTCAATACTGTGTATACATTCATAGTGCATATTGCTGTTGTGTTGTACACTGCATGTTGCATTGATGTGTAACTCTTCTTCTGTGTCTACCTCCCAATTTGCAGGTCCCTTCCTCAAGTCCACACAAGGACCTCTAGTCTGGCGATGGGGACCATGTTGGCAGCAGTGCACCTACAACTCTACATGGCGCCAACACTGCACAGTTGGTAGTGGTGGGAGTGCAGGCATTTCCAGGTGGTGAGACTACTAATATGTAACATTTTTGATGTCATGTTAATGGTACTACGTGCTCAAGTATGTTGTTGGTCCGGCATTGCTGTGAGCATTTCAGGTGTTGCAGGTTTCTAATAGTGCCACTGTACATAGTGAGAGTGATGTCATGTTGTGGGGATTACTTTGTTTACCTGCAATTAGCATGACATGGCACGGTGTGTCGTGTGGCAGTGCTGGGGTTGGGTTGGCTGACATGGCACTGTCCTCTTGTTGCATTTTGCAAGTGGGTATTCATTTTAGCTGCTTCAATGTGTAACTTCACAAAACTGCATTGGTGGTGTCTGTGTGGGTAGGGATGCACACATTGTGACACTTCCAGGTGAACAATCTCAGGCTGACATGGAATTCCCGGTTCATTCTCCACACATTCAGGATCAGTGTCAGGTTGAGTCATCATTGATTGTCAGATGGAATGTGCCAGGGCAGTGTGCACTCCACAGGGGTGTGATTTCTATGTGAAGTAATTAGCCACTAGCTGTGTACGGGCTGCCTCCCCCCGTGCCCTTTCCCCTCCCATGCGCAGCGGCTGTGCATGTGGTTGGGGATGTGGGGCCACCACCATGTCCACGGCCAGGCCCCGGCGTGTTGCAACGTTGTGCAGGACACATGCTGCCACTATGATCCTGCACACTACTGGGGGAGCGTATAACAGCTGCCCGCCAGAACGGTCAAGGGAGCGAAAGCGTGACTTCAGCACTCCGAATGTGCGCTCCACTATGCCCCTGGTTGTAATGTGGGCTGTGTTAAATCTTACCTGGGGTGGCGTGGTGGGGTTCCGAATTGGCGTCATCATGTGGGGGCTGAGAGGGTAGGCACTGTCCCCTGTGGAGGTGGGGATTGGTATCATTGGTGAGGTTGTGACCTTGCTCAGTATCCAACATGCATGCATGTGCAGTGGCATACATACTCACCAAGCAGCCATGTATCGCCATGCCGCCCAGCTTCTAGGTCCCGGCTTAGGGTGGACATTCGGTAAATGAAGCTGTCGTGGGTGGAGCCGGGATAGTTGGCATATACTGAGGTGATGATTCCCTTGGCATTACATGCTACCTGCACGTTGATGGAATGCCAGTGCTTGCGGTTCCTATAGATGTGCTCAGATGCCCTGGGGGGACGTAGAGCCACATGGGTGCAGTCGATGGCACCTAGCACTTTGGGGAATCGTGCCACTGCGTAAAAATCCAGGGCGGCAGCATGCCTTTCTGCAGGTGTTCTGGGCAGGTATATGTGCCTGCGGACTGATGGGCGTGCAGTCATGATGTTCAAGACCTGGTGTAGGCAGCGTGACTGGGTGGCCTGTGACACCCCACCCACTATGGCACTTGTCCGCTGAAATGATCCAGTGGCTAAGAAGTGCAGTACATTGAGGACCTTCTCCAGGGGGCTGAGTGCTTGGGAGCACAGGGTGGGTGATGTGAGGTCATCCTCCCACTCACTCACCAGGTCCAGTATGATGTGTGGTGGAAACCTGTACCTCCCATACACCTGGTCATCAGGCATCCCGAAAAGGCTGGTTCTGGGTGTGAATATTCTGGCCCTGACTATCCTCCTCCTCCTCCTTTGGTAGCCCACTGCCACTGCTGCTAGGAACGGTATGTTCATCCTGGCGTCTGAGCTTGTCATTGTTAAAGTCCGCAATTTATGCTTAGCGCGTGTTCTAGGCGAGCGTGTGACCCGCGCACCCCTGGAATCCAGTTCCCAGTCCAATAGCGTGTGGAAATTCACACGCACCACGGGATACAGCGTGTGACCCGCGCACCCCTGGAATCCAGTTCCCAGTCCAATAGCGTGTGGAAATTCACACGCACCACGGGATACAGCGTGTGACCCGCGCAGCCCTGGAATCCAGTTCCCAGTCCAATAGCGTGTGGAAATTCACACGTACCACGGGATACAGCATTTGACCCCCCCACCCCTGGAATCCAGTTCCCAGTCCAATAGCGTGTGGAAATTCACACGCACCACGGGATACAGCGTGTGACCCGCGCAGCCCTGGAATCCAGTTCCCAGTCCAATAGCGTGTGGAAATTCACACGCACCACGGGATACAGCGTGTGACCCGCGCACCCCTGGAATCCAGTTCCCAGTCCAATAGCGTGCGGAAATTCACACGCACCACGTGATACAGGTTCGCTGACGTACTTGCGTGTGTAAGTGGCCGCGCACCCATTAAATACACGTACATAGGCCAATCGCGTGTACGCGCACTTTTGTCCAATTACACGCGATGACACTCTGACGTGCAGTATCTCCACGTGTGCCCCGTCATCACGTGCTGAGTGGGGAACACCCGTGCGGGTCACGTCACAGACGCGCTTACGCGCTGAGGGACTCAGGTCCAATAGAATCGCGTATGCGTGCTGACGCGCTTACGCGCTAAGGGCCTTTCCTCGGATTTCACGCTGACGTGCAGGATTTTCACGTGCCAAATCACTCCGTATCAAGCTGGCCACGCGAAAACACACGGAAGCCCACGCTCCTGCCCAGAAGGCCGAGTTACTGCCCCCCAGTGCCCCGAGCAGCCTCCCACGTGCCATCTGCTGCTGCCTGCCTGCTGCCACCGTGCCCTGCCATTTGGTGCCTGCACATCAGCCATCTGCAGGGGTCCAGTTGCTGTGTCCACCCCTGCTGGAACTGAAGACTCCCGACTGGTATTACATCGCTCCACAGCCCAGCCCCAGGACCCAGTTGCCCACCCACACCTGCCTCTGGGGTTGCCATGTCGGGCACTTCCACATCTGGCACCAGTGGCAACCCCAGGCCAGAGGGGCAGAGGGGCACCAGCTTCACTGTCACCGAAGTTGGTGTCCTGGTGGAGCATGTCCTGGGGCAGTATGATGCCCTCTTTGGATCGTCCCGCGCCAGCAAGGAAGGACGGCAGAGGATCTGGGCCGACTGTGTGGTTGCCATCAGCGCGGAGGGGGTGGCAACCCGCGACGTCCTGAAGATCAAGAAGCGCTGGGAGGACTTGAGGTCCAGGACCCTTGTGAAGGCCCGGCGCCTCGTGGAGGGGGGCCGGGGCCGCATGAGTTCCATCCAGATGAGGGTCCTGGAACGCGTACGCCCAGCGCTCCACGCCCAGATCCTTGAGAGGGAGGCCCGTCTGGAGTTGAGCGGTAAGTGTCCATGCATTACTGTGTGAGACAGGGCATGTTGCGGTGTGCTGGTTCTATGATACTTGCCTGTATGTGTGCCATAGGCCATGTATGCATGTATGTGTGCAGGGACATCATGGTAATGCATGTGCGACCAGTGATGTGTGATGCACATGGTTGTTGCATGTGTTGAAATGCCGCATGGGGAGCCCTATTCAGATTTTGAACATGAGAGCATGCCAGTCTCTGTACGTGGACATGGGTGGGGGTGAGGGATGGGTGCTGATGCCAGGTACATATATGGTAGCCATGTCTGTGTGCCTGACCTGCGTGTCTGTGACTTGTGCATGCCATGGATGCATGACACATGTGTGTGACAATGCAGAGATTCAGTAAAGCAGCCAAATTACCCTTGTAACCGCTGTGTTTGGTGTGTTTGGGGCCAGATGGATGTGACTGAGGTGAAGTGTGTGCATGTGATGGGCATGAGGCATGATGCATGTGAGTTACATATCATTGAATGTTTCAAGAGTCCATTGGACATGCATGGAAATGTCCATGGCATGCACCATGCCTGTTACTGTGTGTGTTTTGCCTGGACTGACCCATGTGTTGTGGAGGGACATGATGGAAGTGTACTTTGACAGTGGTGCTCATCTGCTATTGCTTCCTGTCTAGGGGACCATTGTACAGTGCCCTGATGCTTGTGTTCTTTGTCTCCCTCTACGCAGCGGCTAGTGAAGAAGAGGGCGGAGACGGCGCTGTGGAGCAAGGCGGCGGGGATGCCCCCACGGCTGCAGCGGAAGGGGTGGGTGAGCCCCCACAGGGGCCTGCTACGGTGGGAGACGGTGAGGAGCCATCCAGGTTGGTGGTTTGCACAGAGGAGGAGGAGGCCGCCACTGGGGCACACATGGGGCCTGGTGGGGGCATCCCTGCTGGTGCAAGTGGTGCAGTCCAGGGCCAGGGGCAGGAGGCAGCACAGGTCACCGTGGAGGGGCCTGTGCATGTCGCTGTCCCTGACCCTGTGAGTGCACCACCATGCACCAGCAGGGATGCCCCGTCCCAGGCCTGTCCGCAGGTAGAGGGGATGTCCATGTCACCTGACTCCCCTCCACCTGCGGACGTGGGAACCCCTGGCCGTGCGGAGAAGGTCCTGATTGGGGTCGCGATGCGCACGGCTGTGATTCGTGATGCCGTGCGTGCTTCCCGGGAGGAGCACGCACGTCATCACGAAGTGCACCGTGCCGACGTGGCCCAATTGGGATCGGCCATGTTCGGGGGTTTCCTGCATGTGTTGGCCAATGTGGCGGCCCTTTCCTCCTCTGTGCAGGCTATCCACCAGTCGTTCTCCTTGCCGTCTTCCAGCCCAGATGCCACCAGGGCCCCCTGTGGACCTGCCCCGACCAATGCAGCCAGCTCGGTGGGGATCCCATCCCTGCCACAGTCGGGAGTCAGAGATCCAGCAGGGGTGGACACCAGAGCAACTGGACCCCAGCAGATGGAGGATGTGACGGCATCATCGGGCAGGGCACGTGCACGACGGCGTCGGTGGTTTCCATCAGCCTGGATGCCGTCGTGCTGGCACAGGCAGTTGCGTCGGAGGCAGCAGCAGGCTCAACGTGGGAGGCATCATGGCTCGGGGCCATCAACATCAGGGGTGCAGGCATCGGCCGGAGGGCAGGAGAACCCTGGAATGGGAGTGGCTTCCGTGTGGGAGAGGTTGTGCCAGCGGATAGGTGCGGAGCGGCAGCGGGCAGAGGAGGAACGGCTCACGATGGTCAGGGCGGAGGACTCCATGCGGAGGGCGCTGAGGCGGGCTGAGTGCCTCGAGGGTCTTCGCAGGGAGTTTGAGCTGGACACTGCGTTATCCCTGCGTGACCTCGGGGCCAGGGAACATGCCCGCCTCCAAGCCATTGACCAGGAGTTCGATGATGCCCTGGCCCATGACAACAACCAGTGAGCCGTCCGAATAGCCCGCTGCCTTTGTATATAGTTGTATAGTTAGAGTTAGGTTTCCTTTGTTTTTTTGATTTTTTTTTGGTTGCGATTGGACAATGCACCACTTTTTTGTATATAGTTCACTTTTTAGTTAGTAGTCAGTTAGGTTTAATTTGGTAGGGCTCATGGACCCAGGATGATCTTCTTAATTGGCTTATTTTAATTTTTCAGAATTTTTTCTTGGACATTCATCTTGTTTTGTTTGATTTGCTTTGTGTTTTTTCTTATTTGCTGTTCAATACATATTATTTTTTTATTCTTCAATGTGTCGTATCATCTCATTGCTTTCAGGCATGTCATGTTGGGTGTTTTGTCATTCACTTGCAGCCATTGTGTGTGACAGACATGTGTTAAATTGCATTATTTACATTAGGGGTGTAACATGTAATTGCCTTTGATATGTGGGTGGGTGTGATAGTTGGTTGGGCCTTTTGGCAGGGGAGGATGGGCATTACGGACATGATTGGGGAATGTTGGGACCCAGGTGCAGGGGGGCATGGATTGGACATGGGTGGGGGCCTGCTGGCAGGTGCCCCACAGTGCTGGGGTGTGGGGGTGGTGGGAGACATGAGTTGGACATGGGTGGGGGCCTGCTGGCAGGTGCCCCACAGTGCTGGGGGGTGGGGGTGGTGGGAGACATGAGTTGGACATGGGTGGGGGCCTGCTGGCAGGTGCCCCACAGTGCTGGGGGGTGGGGGTGGTGGGAGACATGAGTGGGGGCCTGGTGGAGGGTGACCCTGGTGGCTGGGGGGTGGGGGTGGTGGGAGACATGAGTTGGACATGGGTGGGGGCCTGCTGGCAGGTGCCCCACAGTGCTGGGGGGTGGGGGTGGTGGGAGACATGAGTTGGACATGGGTGGGGGCCTGCTGGCAGGTGCCCCACAGTGCTGGGGGGTGGGGGTGGTGGGAGACATGAGTGGGGGCCTGGTGGAGGGTGACCCTGGTGGCTGGGGGGTGGTGGGGGTGGTAGACATGAGTGGGGGCCTGGTGGAGGGTGACCCTGGTGGCTGGGGGGTGGGGGTGGTGGGAGACATGAGTTGGACATGGGTGGGGGCCTGCTGGCAGGTGCCCCACAGTGCTGGGGGGTGGGGGTGGTGGGAGACATGAGTGGGGGCCTGGTGGAGGGTGACCCTGGTGGCTGGGGTGTGGGGGTGGTGGGAGACATGAGTTGGACATGGGTGGGGGCCTGCTGGCAGGTGCCCCACAGTGCTGGGGGGTGGGGGTGGTGGAAGACATGAGTGGGGGCCTGGTGGAGGGTGACCCTGGTGGCTGGGGGGTGGGGGGGGTGGTAGACATAAGTGGGGGCCTGGTGGAGGGTGACCCTGGTGGCTGTGGGGTGGGGGTGGTGGGAGACATGAGTTGGACATGGGTGGGGGCCTGCTGGCAGGTGCCCCACAGTGCTGGGGTGTGGGGGTGGTGGGAGACATGAGTTGGACATGGGTGGGGGCCTGCTGGCAGGTGCCCCACAGTGCTGGGGGGTGGGGGTGGTGGGAGACATGAGTTGGACATGGGTGGGGTCCTGCTGGCAGGTGCCCCACAGTGCTGGGGGGTGGGGGTGGTGGGAGACATGAGTGGGGGCCTGGTGGAGGGTGACCCTGGTGGCTGGGGGGTGGGGGTGGTGGGAGACATGAGTTGGACATGGGTGGGGGCCTGCTGGCAGGTGCCCCACAGTGCTGGGGTGTGGGGGTGGTGGGAGACATGAGTTGGACATGGGTGGGGGCCTGCTGGCAGGTGCCCCACAGTGCTGGGGGGTGGGGGTGGTGGGAGACATGAGTGGGGGCCTGGTGGAGGGTGACCCTGGTGGCTGGGGGGTGGGGGGGTGGTAGACATGAGTGGGGGCCTGGTGGAGGGTGACCCTGGTGGCTGGGGGGTGGGGGTGGTGGGAGACATGAGTTGGACATGGGTGGGGGCCTGCTGGCAGGTGCCCCACAGTGCTGGGGTGTGGGGGTGCTGGGAGACATGAGTTGGACATGGGTGGGGGCCTGCTGGCAGGTGCCCCACAGTGCTGGGGGGGGGGGTGGTGGGAGACATGAGTTGGACATGGGTGGGGGCCTGCTGGCAGGTGCCCCACAGTGCTGGGGGGTGGGGGTGGTGGGAGACATGAGTGGGGGCCTGGTGGAGGGTGACCCTGCACTGCTGGGGGGTGGGGGTGGTGGGTGACATGAGTGGGGGCCTGGTGGAGGGTGCCCCTGGTGGCTGGGGGGTGGGGGTGGTGGTAGACATGAGTGGGGGCCTGGTGGAGGGTGACCCTGCACTGCTGGGGGGTGGGGGTGGTGGGTGACATGAGTGGGGGCCTGGTGGAGGGTGACCCTGCACTGCTGGGGTGTGGGGGTGGTGGGTGACATGAGTGGGGGCCTGGTGGAGGGTGACCCTGCACTGCTGGGGTGTGGGGGTGGTGGGTGACATGAGTGGGGGCCTGGTGGAGGGTGACCCTGGTGGCTGGGGGGTGGGGGTGGTGGGAGACATGAGTGGGGGCCTGGTGGAGGGTGACCCTGGTGGCTGGGGGGTGGGGGTGGTGGGAGATATGAGTTGGACATGGGTGGGGGCCTGCTGGCAGGTGCCCCACAGTGCTGGGGTGTGGGGGTGGTGGGAGACATGAGTTGGACATGGGTGGGGGCCTGCTGGCAGGTGCCCCACAGTGCTGGGGGGTGGGGGTGGTGGGAGACATGAGTGGGGGCCTGGTGGAGGGTGACCCTGGTGGCTGGGGGGTGGGAGGGGTGGTAGACATGAGTGGGGGCCTGGTGGAGGGTGACCCTGGTGGCTGGGGGGTGGGGGTGGTGGGAGACATGAGTTGGACATGGGTGGGGGCCTGCTGGCAGGTGCCCCACAGTGCTGGGGGGTGGGGGTGGTGGGAGACATGAGTTGGACATGGGTGGGGGCCTGCTGGCAGGTGCCCCACAGTGCTGCGGTGTGGGGGGGGTGGGAGACATGAGTTGGACATGGGTGGGGGCCTGCTGGCAGGTGCCCCACAGTGCTGGGGGGTGGGGGGGGGGGTGGGGGACATGAGTTGGACATGGGTGGGGGCCTGCTGGCAGGTGCCCCACAGTGCTGGGGGGTGGGGGTGCAAGAGGACATGAGTTGGTGTTCATTAGTTCAAGGAGACATGTGCCTTTGCTGGGGGGCATGCCCATGGTGGGTGGGGGGGGTGGCTGCCTGCGGGACATGACCAGGGATGCAGGGTAGTCCCCTGTGGTGTGGGCTGCCTGCAGGGGCCGTGGAGGGTGTACAGGGTACACCTGGGAGGACCCACACTGTGAAATCACATGTGGAACTTCCCGCGCACCCCTGAAATACACGCGCCCAGGCTGTTCGCGTGTGGAACTTCCCGCGCACCCCTGGAATACACGCGGCCAGGCTATTCGCGTGTGGAACTTCCCGCGCACCCCTGAAATACACGCGCCCAGGCTGTTCGCGTGTGGAACTTCCCCCGCACCCCTGAAATACACGCGCCTAGGCTATTCGCGTGTGGAACTTCCCGCGCACCCCTGCAATACATGCGCCCAGGCTATTCGCGTGTGGAACTTCCCGCGCACCCCTGAAATACACGCGCCTAGGCTATTCGCGTGTGGAACTTCCCGCGCACCCCTGAAATACACGCGCCCAGGCTGTTCGCGTGTGGAACTTCACGCGAACCCCTGATATACACGTAGCCCGCTCCCCCAGACCCGATCGCGTGTGAAACTTCACGCGAACCCTTGTGATGCACGTACCCTGCTGAAATCGCGTGTTAGACTTCCCGTGCACCCTGGTATACACGCACACGTATCTTTTGTCAGCGGGTGTCCGTGTTTGTGGGTACCCCTTTGCACGTCTTTTTTCCTGGAGGGCCACAGTATGGGACATTCATCATGGCAGTATATAGGTGCGATTTGTTGGCGCACCTTTTGGCGCACATTTCTTACAGCCGCAGAGACGCTACCGCCTGCTTTCTTGTGGCGGTCGTGTTTGTGCCTGTGCGCTGGTTTGAGCGTGCGCTTTTTTCCCCTATTCTATTCCATGAATACGTGTTGTAGGCGAGCGTGTGGGCGTTCCGCGCACTTGTGCCCTGTACTTCCCCCGTGACGCCCACGTTTTGGCAAGTTGTTCCCCATTCCGAGTGTTACGCCCGTGTTCCACCTACTTTTGTTGCGTGCGCCGCGCTATGTGCGATTTTCGCTGTGGCCTGTGCGATTTTCGCAGTGACCTGGCGCACGCTGTTAGATGGCCTGTGCGCCAACGTGCGCCGCGCACTTTTTATCGCACATCCGCTGGTTTTCTCGCGCACGGCCTTCCATGAATCGACGTGCGCTGCTTTTCGTGCGATTTTCGCAATTGCACTGCGATTTTCGCTATTCCACTGCGATTCGCACGTTTTTGCCCACTTGCGCCGCGCTAATTATTCCATGAATCGGCCTCCAAGTCTTGTCAAAAAAAATATATATATTTATTTATAAGCAATTTACACAAATATTTATTGTTCTCAACATCCACATTTAAACACCACCATTCATTCCATCATTCATTCACAATCTCACTATACATGTCAATATTCCACACTTGTCGTACTAATACCACCTTGAACCAATATATTAACATACATTTCAACACCTCTTGATGATTACAGTAAGTGTTAATACAGAAACAAATAGCATATTGCTTATTTGCTGTAACTCAACATATGTTTTGGTTGTCACAATAGGCCCCTAATTCAAGCCGGTAAATAAAAGCGACCTTCTTCAGAAGACGGATGGTTCTGTTGCAACCACTCCGAAATGTCAAAAGGTGGAGGATGTCATCAAACCTCAATCTCCACCTGAAATAATGGAGACGCGTGTCAACGATGGACTAAATCCTGCAGTGGTGTTAGATAACTCTGCGCCTATACTGATCGAAAATTCAGGTATGTGGGTGTCTTGCGTCTTTAGTCAATAAATCCAAAGAGGAAAAATCCCTGTTCTCGCCTCATGCGGCCTGGGTTCCTTCTCTCTTGTCCAGACGAAATTTGGAGTGTGTGCAGGACAAGAGAGAAGGAACCCAGGGAACATTGAACTGGTACCACCGCGCAGTGAGAAAAAACTGGGGTACCAGAATAAGAACATATCTTGACTCGGCCGCATGAGGCGAGAACAGGGATTTTTCCTCTTTGGATTTATTGACTAAAGACGCAAGACACCCCCATACCTGAATTTCTGCCAGTGAAGCAACTAGACAGCAACAAGCTTGCATCAATCAATGCACCACTGCACTGAAAGCAGGACGGAGAGCGCGCTACACAAGAAAACAAGGTGAGGAGTGGACCAAGGGGAAGGTTTGGACCCCAGGAAAGAGGGGGGTCAAGCAAGCAGAGACAATAGAGGGTTAAACTCTGACAATCCTGTGTTTCAGGACCAGTCTTCAGTCAAGCAGACTCCAGGGAAGGGTATGAGGTCGTAGGAGGTCCGAACAGGCTGAGTGGGGTTCATGTGGATACCAGGTGAGCATTACAGAACGCAAAGCCTCACACCAAAATCCACCTGGGCGTCATGGAAATGTCAGAAACTGACCATTTAGCCCAAATGTTGGGGCAGTTACGTTACAAAGTACATGCAGCCAGGCTGGAGACCAACACCCTGAGGAGAGAGTTGATAGTTGCTAAAGAACGCACTGATGATTTAAGCCGGCAACTTCTCCTGTCACAAGCGGGGCATGCACCACTGCCGGGTAACGTGCCCTCAATGCCACTACCATCAGCCAACCCCGTTCACATAACCCTTCCTGGGGCAGTTCCCTTGGCCCCGCCCAAGCGATTCACGGGGGATCCCAAGAAGCATGCAACATTCATGAATCAATGCCGCCTGCACTTCCTTTGCAGACCAGGGGCCTTTCCAAATGACCAATCACGGGTCGCTTTTGTGCTATCCTATCTGGGTGGAAGCGCCGCAGACTGGTCTGTACCCTTTGTGAATCAACACGATCCTTTGCTGCATGACTTCAGGGGTTTTCAGCAGGAGATGGAAAAACTTTTCGCCCGTCGTACTCATGGGCAGGCATTAGACAACAAACTTCTGCCTCTACGTCAAGAGAACCAAGACCTATTAACATACATAGCCACGTTCAATAGACTAGTAGTTGAACAGAATGGCCTGAGGAGAAGAGAACCATGTTATTTCATCGGGGTCTGCGGGGAGAGCTCAAAGATGTTCTTGCGCAAGTAGTGAACCCCCCGAAAGATTGTTCAGAATTTAATGACCTTGTTGTTCAACTGGATCATAGGTTGCAAGATCGAAGAGCATATCGAACCAGACCGGACCCTCGCCCTATGTATGTGCATTCAAAGGACAATGTCTCTTGAACAACTGAAGGCTCAGGGGAACCAGTACAAATCTGGGAGGTCAGATCCCCCTTGACTAAAGCGGAAAGGGATAAAAGGAGACAGCAGCAGCTATGTTTATACTTTGGAAGATCAGGTCATTTCCTTAAAGAGTGCCTTGTGAAGCCACCGAGGAGGACGGTAGGGGCAACGGACAAGGAAGATACCATCAAGGAATCGGAAAACTCCCAAGCCCGGCAAGTGTAGGGGTCCACTTGTCGAGCGAAGAAGATGAACTACAGACCTCCCATTTTGCACTATCTGTGGTCTTGATCAATCACCAACAACCATCTCAGACGCACGCAGTAAGAACGTACATAGGTAGTGGAGCCATTGGGAATTACATAGACCAGGATCTCGCAGCAAAGATGGGGCTATGCCCTAAGTCAACCACAGACAATGTAACCACAGTGATGGCACGGAAATAGCTTCTGGTCCAGTATCCCAATTCACTGCAGCCTTAACCATCTGTACCAGGATGGACACCAAGAATGTATCGTTTTCAACCTCATTGAGGCACCACAGTTCCGGTTGATTTTAGGAATGCCATGGTTGGTAGCTCATAATCCTCAAATCGATTGGCGAGCAAAAGAGTTGGCCTTTTCTGAGAACTGCACCCACACATGTTATCACCAAGGGAAACAACCACTTGATTAAAGAACTTCTATGCTTGGGACAGTGGCAACCAGTACCCTACCAAGTGAATCCCAGGATTTTCAAGATGTATTTCAGAAAGAACAAGCTAAAACCCTACCACCGCACAGACCATACGATTGCCAGATCAACCTGATACCCAGCGCACAGATCCCTTGTGGATGAATCTACACACTCACAGAACCAAAAAACCAGCACCTGAAGTCCTATCTCGACCAATGCCTGGCAAATGGGTTCATCCGTCCCTCGAAATCTCCAGCAGCCAGTCCCCTATTCTTCGTACCAAAGAAGGAAGGGGACTTGAGAAAGTGCATCGACTATCGCGCACTAAACCAGATTACCGTGAAAACTGTTACCCTCTGCCGCTAATCCCTGAACTGCTTGATCAAGTCAAAGATGCCCAAATCTATACAAAACTAGACCTCAGAGGAGCATACCACCTTGTTCGTGTGAAAAAGGATGATGAATGGAAAACCGCCTTTCGTACCAAGTACGGTTTGTACGAATATCAAGCAATGCCCTTTGGCCTTTGCAACGCGCCCGCTGCATTTCAATACTTCATGAACGACGTCTTAAGGGAATTGATCGATGTCTGTGCTCTAGTGTACATTGACAATATCCTAGTATACTCTGCATCAAAGCAGGACCACGTCAAACACGTGCGATCGTATTGGCGAAACTCTGTCAACACCAACTCTATGCCAAGCTCAAAAAGGGCTCATTTCATGTGTCCGAGGTGGAATTCCTTGGCTTCATCCTCAGTCCGAATGGAATCCGAATGGATGTACACAAGGTAGATGCTATCTTAAACTGGCCATCCCCAAATTCATTCAAGGGGGTCCAAAGCATGTTGGTTTTTGCAAATTTCTACCGGCGGTTCATCCCGGGGTTTTTGCAAATAGTGCATCCTATCACATCATTAGTAAGGAAATGCAATAAAAAGTTTCATTGGACAAAAGAAGCAGAAGAGGCTTTCCAGGAACTCAAGGCAAGATTAACTTCCGCCCCAATTCTACATCTGCTTTTACAATACATAGGAAACCTCTTTTCTGGCCATCCTGGTTCTTGGGGGTCTTTGCTATGTTAAATACCTGCTTGTTGACAATATCTGGATTCCATTTTCCTGACTGTGCACTGAATATGATGCAGAATATAGATAATTCAGAGGAGTTATCACTGATAAGCTTAATTATACACCTCTACACTCTCATCAACTTGCAGCCTGGTCACAGTTGGAGCTGTGTGTGAGTGCTGTCGATCCAGGTGTGACATTGTACAGAGTTCTGGATTCTGCCTTTGATGTTGATGCAGAGTCTGTGCATATTTGGGCCAGGGAGCTTGTTGAGGACCTGGACCTTTTCTGCTAGGAAAGATGCTGCAGCAACATCCACCTATGAAGCATGGATTGTGGTCTAAGCGCCTCACAGATTAAGCTGCTCTTCAGAACATAGTGGACTCCGCAGACAATGTTCAGGAGACATTTGTCAGATGTTGATCTATGCTGGAAGCGCAGGCAGGAGAAAGGAATGCTGAGTCATTTGATCTGGTTCTGTGAATTTTTGGGGGGAGTGTCGGAGAGTCTGGGCCTGGGACTTCATGTTGCTGTACCAACAAAGTCTTCCCCTACTTGTTCTTGAAGACGTACACCTAGTAGAGGGTTTGAACTATGCAAACAGGACCTGGCTTTCCTGCAGTTGCATGTTGGCAAAGAAAATCTTCATGCGCACCTGGAAATCTTCAAATCCCTTTCGCATTGATGATTGGATTGAAGAACTATTGACCTTTTTGACTTACAAGGCAATCATTTATAAGCATAAAGGTGAATTGGACAAGTTTGATGAAATGTGAGGTGTGTTCAAGTTCAAGTCCCAGTGTCTAAATACACACACTGTTTTATCATTGTGTATGTAGTTCAGCACTATGTACTGTTTTGTATATATATTGTTGTAACCCCTGTCAGTCTTTCTATGACAGTAGGGTATGTATGTTCTTCCTCCTGAATCACAATCCAAGGCAGTCACTTTGGGTTAACACTACCTGTACCATTTACTGTTCTATGCTTGTAATTATTGGGTTTCCTGTGTTCACCGGCTGTAGATACACGTCACTTTTGTGACCTAGATTAAATCATTGAATGAGCTAAGACAATTGTCCAAATGTGTTAATCAACCAGAGGAGTGTGTGTTTTGGTTCCTATGACCCTGTTCATTTGTTTTTGATTGAATATTAGCGGTATGCAGTGATAAAATTGAGGCAAAAATGTTGTCGGTACAAAAAATCGTGGCTAAAATGCAGTGGTTTGACCCATTAAAGGTGTACCCCATTACACCATTTAAGGGGAGCGGGAGTTATGGGGGTGTCCCTCTTCCCCTTAAATGGTATAATGGAACCGGGGGTTACAGGTGTGATCCCCGCATCCTTTACATGGATTGCAGTGGCAAAACCACAGCCTTTTTGCTGCAATATTTCATGGCCACGGCCATTTTTGCCACGATTTTAACACATGGAACCATATTAGCTTTTGAACTGGCTTGTAGATATCTTTGTCAATATCGGGCAATTTTAACATGTAATTTATTTTTATTTTACATCTGTATTTTTACAATTATTGCTATATAGGCGGAGACTGGAACTTCAACAATGTACTATTCTTTTCCCGCAATCGGTCTGGAGGATGAGGTATGAGAAGTGATAATGTATTTATGTATACTAATAGTTATTGATGGAAAATATATTTTTTTACATTTAAGATAACTTTTTTCTTTGATAATATGCAATACTCTCAGCAAATTGCAAAGCATTCCATCAATAATCTTGATGTAATTATCGCAGAGACACATGCAACAATGAAAGTAAACCTTCAGAAAAATGTACTTGGTCACTGTATGAATGGTGTATGTTTTTGTTTATAAACTTTAGCAGAAAGTGGAACCGCTGAAACAAAATAACATTAAAACGCATTAAAAGGGACAAGATTAAATTAGTATGTTTTGCAGAATGATCTCACACCAACTCCTTGCGACATCTCTTAAGGTTATCAGGTACAGTCTTTTTTAAATATTACATGTAAAGAGTGTTCGACTTTCTGCAAATACTAATTTAAAAATTTTAAATCGGACAATTAACCGTATCGTTTAACAAAGTGTAACTCATTATTTAAGGTCGACAATCATTAAATCAACTTTCTCAAAATGTCCTTTGTGATATCAAAGATTTTAACATTTACTTGTTTACCAATTTAATCAATGTTCTTTGAATTTGTTATGTACAAGGAATGTACTACTGAAGTGGTCATCATTGAAGAGTCACATAGACAAGAGGTATACATACGATATTATACATAAAATATGATACACAGTGATGTTTGACTCATCCCTCTTCCTCAAAGCATTTTTGATCATACCCTACAGGATTGTATCCGGTACCACCCAAGATCTCTAAATGTTTTTTTTTCTCGTCAAACTGAGCTTTTGATTGTATCAAAACGCCTTGATGCCACCGGGCTTAGCACGCTATAAAGATGTCAAAATAAATAAATAAATGCAATTTTAATATATCAGTTATCATCCATTTTAAATATGATGTAATATTTAATATGTTTGAAGGTCTTCCATAGTGACATGTTGTTATATAGGTACATAAGTATATATGATTCTTTAAGTGGAAGAGCACATTTCAAGGTTTATACTAATCCAATTTGACTGTTTCAGGGGAAACTCGGAAACAAAATTTACATAACAGAATGATTTAAAAAAAAAAGAAGTTGTTTATCAGTTAATTCATTGATATTACATTTCTGTGTTGTAATTCATAAATTCTGTATGTGTGTTGTTGATTACACATTTGCTTTTCTCTATGATTAGAAGCCTAGGAAGAAGAGGAGCAAGCATAAAGACCCAGACAAGTACACAAACTAATGATGTTGCTTGCCAAACCGTTCTCATTTAGGAGAAGCTACATTTTGAGGCTCAGCATGGTCCCTACAAGATTCAGTGTCGGGATGCAGATGTCCAGTGGCCGGAATATGAACTGAATGTCAGCAGTGACCCATGAAATGTAACCCTGGATCATTGTTACAGCACACAACGTCACCCAGAAGAAACAGACAACAGAGAAGATGTTTCAGAATCACTCACACAATCCACACCCTCTAAAAAATGCTATCTAAGAAACAGACAATGTTCCCTGTTTCCCCAATACAAGTGGACAAATCGGAAATATCACACACAGAAATAACCAAAGCATCTTCACTACTGTTTGACGATTGTGCTTGTGATGTGGATTTCACTCTTCCTAATGTTGAGAACCTATCCACCACCATGGACTCGCAAACCAGTACACTTCAGGATGATTGGCTATTAAAGGAAACAAAATACATTGTATTTGACTGCTGCCTGATCGAGATTATGAAAATGATTAAATGTGATCATAAATTGCATAGTAGGATTTGTGGGGAGACATTGGTGAAGTTTACTTGTATAGTCAAAGGCACCAACCTGAAGATCAAGGGTAGCTGTATACACCACCATAACTCATTTTCATGGTCTGATCAACCTATACTTCGAAAAGTGCCTGCCTGCTAGAAATGTCCTTTGTTCATCTGCGTTGTTGTTTAGCAGATCAACCTACAGTACAGTAGTTGTTCTAATATTGTGGGACTCGATTCCTTTAAAACACCCAGTATTACAAATGTCAGAGGGTCACAGTCTATCAGCTCATCAACTTGTGATGGATCTGTAGATATTGTGCTTGAAAAATGCCATTCATTGATGCACCATTGTTCTAACATACACTCTTGGAAAGAAAACTAACATTTCCACAAATGTGCACATGGACCATTGAGCAAGGAGCAGGAACGTAAGAAAAGGTGGTTGGTTGCAGGCTCTCATCTTCATTCAGCACTTGAAAAGATTCTGTATGACAAAACCTGTTCAAGAGACATGAGGGAACTCTCCGAGTTCTGCCACACTGGAGATTTGGAGGTGTCCATAATATGTGCCTAAAGTAGAGGCCTAAAAGTTTGCATTTTTGCATAGATGGTATGAAGGCCAGAACAAGACTGGCTGTACTTTCACACAACAAGAACGTTGGAAGGGAACAAGTAAAAACTGCAGGGACTTTCGGGATGCCTTGTTACAACAAGGAGTTTACCAAAAGAAGGAAGCAGTGGGTGGCAAAGCCAATCTAACAGTAAATGGATTTTGAATTTGTGCAAAGATCTGACATTGAATGTGCTGACCATGCAAATGCTTGTAATTTATCCAGATTATGTTTCCAGGGCCCAGTCTATGCCACCGACCATTGCAAAAGAGGTTTGCCCTCCCAAACCTGAACTTGTTGAAATGTTGATTTCAAGATTCAAATGATGTGTGGTTCTCTTCACTAGGTTAACAAAGCCAGTTTCAAGCTTTGCACAGTGTTTGGAAACTGTTTACCATACAATAAATTGAATAGTATGTCACTTAAGGTGTAATTGTTAAATAATTTATGTTGTAATTATTTATAATTAATTGTTAAAAAAATTACTATTTGTGAAGTAATGTCACTAGATAGGCCTTACCATTTCTATATTTCTCTGATTTGTGTATTTATTGGATCAATATAAATGATTTATTTTAGAAAAATAAATGGCACTCTGATTATTTCAAGTATGTGAGTCAAATCTAATCAAATGTTGAAGAAGCTAGTGAGCTTGAAACCAACAGTTACCAGGAGCTACTTTTGGCTGCACTGGGCCAGCTAATATAATGCTATAAACTAGCTCACAGTGGTAGCTCCTGGTGACCGATAATTGCTGGATACCCAGGCACTGATTGTATTACCTGATTATCCAATCCTAATTTTGAGCTGTGTTTGTAATGAACACACAACAGTTGAAGAATCTAAGCAGAAAATTGGAGGAGCAGCCATACAGAAACTCAATGTCTCCAGAGCTCTGGTTCTCTCATCCTCCCTTCGCCCCATTCAACTGATCCAGAACAGGACTGCATGACCATTCCTTGGCCTCAACCCCAGGGACTGCATCTCTCAAGCCTAAACATATCTCAATTGGCTCCAGGTGGCCATGAGGATCAAGTTCAAGACCCTCTGCTTCATCCACAAGGCTTTCTGGGGTCAGGGCCCCACTACCTCTGACTCCTTCTCTAAATACCTCCCTCTTAGAGACTTTCTGTCATGTAGCTGCAATTCTCTACAGAAACCTCAATACCCACCAGTTTCTTGAGCTGTCTCTGCACCTGATCTGGCAGCCCTTGACATAATATTTGACAGAATACAGGTATTGATTTCCCCCACGGTTCCCACATTTTCAAACTCCATTGCTCTTGAAAATTATGAATGTAAACAAGAGGATCCTCTACTTCTTGCATCTTTTGTGCCATTATAGCTCACAAATCTGATGTATCTGGATTTTGCACTAGTAGCACTGAGCAGTGTTTTGTGCAGTGACACTCATGTATGCGGCTCTCAAACAAATGTCATCAGCTCTCTCCCTAAGGATAGCGGCTAGAAGACCTTTAATGTCTCCTATAGCTAACGTGTTTCCTCCTGTCATTTTCTCTAATTCATGTATCCATTTTCCAGTGCCGGAAGTTAAACTAGGAAGTTTACACCTTAAAATATCCTTATCCATTTGTGGCCAAGGTACATACTGCATTCTGGCTGCTCCTTTCTCTAACAAAGGAAACTGTGAGATCCCTGAATCACATTCCTCCCCATCATCTGCCTGTCCATAGCAGCAACAATAGTTTTGCACTGCTTTCTTCCATGCAGTGACCTAGCCAGGTCACATAAGAGGGTGAGTCCCCCCTCTCACTATGGGATCGCCCTTTGGTTCGACCTAGCCGGGCCAGATGCTGTGATGCCCAAGATTTAGGTAGGTCTAGATATGACCATATCACTTTTCTGTCTGTCGGAGAACGCTCCTCAGGACCACATGCATTAGCTCCCTCCTCCCAACAGAAGATTTCATTGTCTTCATCTGATATATTCTGTCCCCAACTTGTGTGACTTCCCTCTTTCACGTCTCTGTTCAGAGTTAGCTTGTCCAAAGACAAAACTCTATGTTCAAGATTATACAAACTTCCCTATTTGCCTTGCAACTGCATACTTTCAAATTGATTATTTTGTCCCTCTCCTTTTGATTCCTTTTTGGTCCTTATGTCATGATAGACCTTATCAATGTTGTCCCCAATGCTTCTTATGTCAAACTCATCTTCTAGATTTACTCTAGACTGGCCTGGCATTGGTTCATGTGTCAAGAAGAATTCTTCTATGTCCTCCAATGCTACTACTGGATTAGGGTCCATCAACTCTATCTCTATGTGATCAATGTTGCATGTCATTTGCCTCCTTTTGAGTTTCATCTCTTCGTCAACCTGTCTTTGTCTCTTTGCTTCCCCCCTTACTCTTTCCTCTTCCTGTCTTTTCACTTCTCTTCTCTCGTTTGCCCTACGTATGTCCTCATCTCTGCGTCTTTGCATTCTTTTATCTCTTAATTTCTGCTCTTCCTCTTCCTCTCTTCTTTTGTCTAGCTTGTCTCGTTTTTCAATTGCCTTCTGTCTGTTATCATATTTTCTTTGCTCTTCTGCCCTTTCCTGCTTTTTCATCTGCTCATCTTGGTACAGCTGTTCCTGCCTTTCTCTATTCTTTCTTTTAGCCTCGCCTTCTTTCATTCGTTCCTCTCGCTCTCTGTCTTTTTAATCTTGTCTGTCTTGATCTTCCCTTTGCCTTACTTCCTCAATGCTCTTTGCATCAAGTTTGAGCAAAATCTAACCGCCCACCCTTGTCTTTCTCTCCTTTCCATCTATTTATCTCCTGCCCTATATCTAGGGGCGTACTTGGTCGATCATTTCTCTCCTTCTCCTGTAAGTTTTTAGAGATCACATCCCTTTCTGAAGTCTTTTCAGGACTTTCGTCGCTGCTATGCGCAGGCAACTCATATGTCAGATTGCTGTACCCTATTTCTGCTTAAGCTCTCTTAATGGGTACACTCCGTCATCCTTCGTACTATCGTCATTTATTTCAGACGTGGTGGGTGAGGCTGCTCACCCGCCTCTTTGCACTGGTTAAGCATCCTGTCATCAGGAGGTGGGTCTTCCCTTTCCTCCTGGTACATTTTACAAAGCTCTTAGCTCGCTAGCCTCTTTTCTAACTTCTTTCCCATGTACGCTGCATGCAGGTATGTCATCATGTGTTGCAAAACTGCTTTTGCTAGTGATCCCCCTTGTGACCATGGCATGAACATCTTATCTGCATTGCCCTTAACCCATTCCGTACTGTACTATTTAAGCTTGGTTGCATGCTTTGGCAACTGTTTGCACATATGTATAAGCAGAGTAATATACTCCATTTTGACTAGTCACACTTGATTGTCAATACTCACCATTGTTTTTGCACCTTATGAATACTTTTCAGAAAAATAATACAATATGATCGTGCAGCAATCGTCGCAGCTCCAAGCCTTCTATGTCACGTTCTATTTCAATCTATTTTATTCACTAAACATAGTCAGTCAACTAAATAAATAAATAATAAAATTACAAATGTCTGTGCTTTCTTTCTCGTTTCTTCAATTTTCACTATTTCTTCACCGCATATATATTATACAACATACAGACAGACAAACTGACAGACTTCACCGACCCACATATATTTCAGTCCACACTCCTCGTGATTATTCTTGCCCCTAAAATTACTCCTACAGAGTGTAAGCCATTCCCTTTAACAGAACAATCTCTTTTTAGATTATGTCTTCCACCTTGGGAATCTGGAACTGCTCCTTCTAAACATCCTTTGATGTAGGATTATGGGCTTATCATATAGATCGCTCCTTGTCAATATGCCTTAATTGCTTGACGATCCTCGTCTCAAGTGAATTACTCAACAATTCGATGCTCATCATCTCGAGCTATTCACTTACTAACTTGAAGCTCATCGTCTCAAGTTATTTACCCCAACCAACTCTGTTACTTATTTCCCCTTATCACTTTCCCTACTCAATACCCTTTCTTATTTTGCTACCTCACTCAGTCTACTCACCATTCACCCTCTATAATTGGTTGGCACCCTTGCACCCTTGTACCCGTCAGTACTTTTCCACCTCCACCAGTAGCAAGCATGCTGGCATCCAGATGCTGGTGGGTTGGTCTTGACCATAGCTTTCCACCAAATAGCATGTCATCTATCATCACACATGCAGTCTACTTGTCAATTAAAGCTTCCAACTTGGCCTTGGAAAAGTTCCTTGCTCTGGAGGATGCAATGTAGTATAGCATACTCGGTCTCCTGGAGTTGGTGTAGCACGTCACAATTGTCTATTCTCACTCATCCACGTGACTGAAGACCATGTTTTATAGTTATACTGCATTTAAAATACTATTATTTAATGAACTTCTGACATCTTCAACATTCTCGTGCCCCTCCTCTGAACAGGAGTTTGTTCTTTTAACACGTTTGTAGCTACTGTCTAATCATTCAGGCCCAGAGTGGCGTGGACTTCTTGGTGCCTGGCCAGCCTCACCTTTCTTTGATTCACCTCTGTAATTCAATTGCTTTTCAGCTGTGACACACTGAAAACGCCTTTCTTTCTCTGGGTCCATCTTTGCTAAAGTGAATTTGTGGAATTCTCCATAGTTCATTCATATATATATATATATATATATATATATATATATATATATATATATGATTGGCGCATGCCGCAACCTATTCACTACATAGCTAGCCTTAGGAATACTTTGTCTGCTTGTGTTTCTTGCATCTGTACATGTATAAAATGACTTAATGTCTTCATCATTTCTGTGGCATAAGCATCTTCATCTCGAACCTGAAATGTTGCTCATCTTCGACACTTTCTTAATGCCTATCGAATGTCTATGGGCCTCATTACGAGGTGGAGGTAGCCATGGTGCTATTAGCACCATGGCTACCCCCTTATTGCATTCCGGGTCCGGGTTCTCGGAATAGGGACTTACCGGGTCATCCCAACCCAGGAGGACCCGGTAAGTCCCCATTCTGAGAACTATTCCCCATTCCCATTCGAGCCCCCATAGGGCTCAATGGGAATGGGGATGGAGCTAATAACGGGCCCGCTAATAGCTAGCCCGATATCAGCTCCCTGGTCCCTTAGTGCCTCCCGCTAAGGGACCTCGTAATGCGGTGGTAAGGGGATAACGGCAAAGGCACCTTTACCGTTGCCGTTAACCCCTTACCGCCGACCTCGTAATGAGTCCCTTTGTTCTCTTGCCTCTTTATCTCTTCTGAGTGTGTCAGCCCTACTTCGTGTGACATCACCCATCTTCCCTTTTGCTAATTGTTCACACTTCCTCTGGGATTTCATTCAAATGGCCATCATATTGTCATGTATGCAGCTATGGTTTTCTCAATGGAAAACTTGCTCCAGGGTTCTCCTTGGTATTGGTATCTTCACTGGCACTGCACGTGTTTCACACTCTGGTTCCCAGCAGATAGGCAACATGGGAGCGGTGCTTGAGGTGGGGGTACTTGGCTCCTTCTCTACAAATTGCAAGTGTGATGGCTGTGGTTTAACCTTGAAGCGCTCATTCAGATGCCATTTTTGAATTGGGATTCTCCTTTTTTTGGGGCAAGTGAGGAGCTGCGGTAGCACTTCTCCTCACTCGTGCCAAATGATTTTGAGAATCTGGCCCATGTGTTTTTATTTATTCTTTTTTAAATTTGATCCTATGTAATTTCAGTAAATATAGTTCAGATAGATACAAATAATTAATGTCCTGTATCATACAAATCTGCATCAAAAGAGAAAGTTCCTCAACATGGTAGATATATTTGCAAAGTAATTAAACATATTAAACATAGATACTATTAAGGCTAAATCTGCTTGGATGGAGCAACAGAGCACAGTTTTCTTAATAGTGCCCAGTTAGGTCTGATGTTTAACAAAATAAACAATCCCAGTATGGCAAACGATAATGCATTGCTGTCTCCCATTAATCCCATCTGTATTCACACATACTTCGGTTAGCTTAATCTGGCAATTTCAGCAGTAGTATGTTAACAGTTAGTGTTTTGGTGCAATCATTTTAGCTGTATACATTTCGGTTTCCTACTGTTTTTTTCAAATCAACATTAGTTTGTTTTTGGTGATGTTCGATTCTCCTTAAATTTGAACAATTAACTGATGAACTATGCTTAAACACGTATGTTTTAAGAAATACTAATATTGACGAGCATGTTAGATCAATTTAATGAGGGTCATTCCTCTACATTTCCAAACCTTTACCCCCATCCCCTCAAACAGCATCACGTGCTAAAATCAAAGGTTTTTTTTAATGTGGACAGTCACTCATTAAGCCTCATTTCCTG
Organism: Ambystoma mexicanum; assembly: GCF_040938575.1. Taxonomy (NCBI): domain Eukaryota; kingdom Metazoa; phylum Chordata; class Amphibia; order Caudata; family Ambystomatidae; genus Ambystoma; species Ambystoma mexicanum. Next base: position 1,041,508,528 of record NC_090932.1, read on the forward strand.
TCCTGTTCCTTCACCTCATTACAGACTGTAAATCAATTAATATATGTATAAATAGAAAAGGGAAACGCATGGTCAGAGTCGCGAGCACAAAAGGTTGAGACACTTTTTTAAACCAAATGTGAACACTTTCCTAGAATATGATGATTTTGTGTTGGTATTTTGTTAAAAAAATACTTTTAAAATATTGGGCAATGAACTGCTTTAAAATGAGGGACTGTAACAAAACCTGTGCCAAAGCCGATGACAGTTCTCATACTTAAGAGTTGTTGTTTTTTTTTTTTACAAACAAAATGAACTCTCTCACATCTACATAATTTACGACTTGTGTGAGGTTTTCATTCATTTCTAAAATGTGAACAAGAGTGAGGCCATGGACTTGAGACCTATGTTGGATGTTAATTTCAATCCAAAATTTAGGTGGGAACAGTTGTCAAGGCAGCATGCTTTAAGGTGAAACGCCTCAGGAAAATCATACTCTTTATCCGTTTTTAGAAACGATGCAGTGGTAGTTGGTAAACTTGTCAACTCCTGTCAACGGCTGCCTTGACTTTGGCAATGGCCACTGTGTATGCAGGCTTTCAGGATTAAATTAAAGTATTCTTGCACTGATATGCAAAGATATTCTGTGCATGCTATGATAAACAGCTTCCCATGCTTATGATTTTAAACTCAAAATCTAGTTTATTATTTATTTATATTATTTAAGATTTATGTACAGGAAGAAACACTGCTCTTTTGGTCACAAAGGAACGTACAATAGATAGGAAACATGATGTGATGGGAAGAAGTGAGCTTCTTACAATTTAGTGAGTTTGAGTGACATTCTGACCAGGTTGTAGATGGGAGTAAATGAACAGTTGCAGGGGACAATACCAAGGTGAAAGTACATAGATTAAGGACAATCACCATTAGAAATTTTTAAGTGCAGGTAGGAGGTACGGCCAGCTGTTTTTGGGATGCAACCATGATGGATGAGATGCTATAGTGGAGTCAGAGAAAGTGAAGAGCAGTGGCAGTTTAGAGACAAGGGAAACATGCTAGCTAGAAGGCAGATGAGATGTAGGTTAAGAGGGTAACTCAGAGCCACAGAGGTAGGCTTTTAGTTTGGGTTTGAACAAATCAGTGTGGACTGTTACTCAAATGTCCAGGGAAGAGAATTCCATGCAAGTGGAGCAGGAAGAGAGAAAGAGCAGAAGCAAGAGGAGGATGAGGTGCTACAAGGGTAGATGAGAAGGCAGAACAGAGATTATGAGAAAGCTTGTAGAGTTGCACAGAGGAGGACCAATACTGTGGTGCCTTACCATGGATAGATTTGTAAACCAGGAGAAGACATTTCAGTCTGGCCCTGTTTTGCATCGTCAGCCATGCAGCCTGGCGATAGTACAATCATGTAGGTGCGAAGTGATGGAGTTCAAAGAGAGTCCAGGTAGCAAAGTTATTGATCTTTTTGAGGGGATAGAAAGCACAACAGAATGCTGACACAGTTGTCCAGTTTAGAGAAGACACTAGTGGTTCACAGATGTCCAGTTTAGAGAAGACAACAGTGGTTAAGAGATGGTTAGTGGTGCTGAAAGGAGGTGCCTGATGTTCCTAATATTTAGGAGGTTGAGGCAAGCCACCATTGTAGTTTTGGAGGTGAAAGTAGAGAAGGTGGGAGAAGGGTCATAGATGATGCTGATGTTTCTAGCTGAAGAAGGATAGGGAAAAATGCTAGGTGAGAAATGGATCAAGAGTGGAAGAGATGATAGAGAGTATTTGGCATGGAAGATGAGCATCTCTGTTTTGGAAATGTTTAACATCAAAGCGTGTGACGCCATTCAATATATAATGGCAGAGAGACAGTTGGACATTTTGATAGAGAGATCAGAGGAGAGTTCAGGAAAAGAGAAGAAGATTTTGGTGCCATAGATGAAAAGTTGTTATAAGAACACAAAACAGAAGATACTTGCCCCAAGAACAGAGGTGTAGAGTCTAAAGAGGATTACACCAATACAGAAGTATTTTCCTCCCATCCCTTCAACAAAGCATTGGTAAGAAATTAGGTTAGAGGGAAAGAAGGCTAAGCACAGCATACTCACTGTGACCAAAGGAGGAGGGCATTTCATTGCCCTCCATGCATTTGGGGAGGCTGTGACCACCATGGTATACCCCTAGAGTCCAGCAGGGGTCAGAGGGCCTCATTCCGAGTACGGCGCTAACCAATGGCGCTATTAACGCCTTGGTTGACGCCGTACCCGGACCGGCAGCGCCTTGGTGGTTGGCGGAATTACCGCCCCATTCCAAGGTTGGCGGGGCGGTAATTCCCCAATCCCCATTTACCCTTCCCCATTCCCATTCTTGCCCCATAGGGCATAATGGGAGTGGGGAAGGCGTCAATTACGCCACCGTAAATTACGGTGGCGTAATTAACATCAAGGTCCCTTAGCGCCATGGTATTTAACGCCTGCTAAAAGCAGGTGTTAAAAGCACCATGGCGCTAAGGGAACTCGGAGTATGGCGGTAAGGGATTACCGCCACCGCTCTCGTTAGCGGTGGCCGCTATCCCTTACCGCCATACTCGGAATGAGGCCCAGAGTATTAGTATTATGGAGACCTAAATCAGTCCAAACACAATACCCATCATTTTAAGAGCTTCTGACAGCAAGTTTTGAATTGGTGTTGTTTCTCCCTGAATACCGGGTACTGTAATAGTGGCTTTATTAATAGCGCTGATGGAGTACGGGTTTCTGAGCCAATTCATGTGGCATTTTCATGGAGACTTTCCACTGCAGAAGACTTATTATTGAGTTTACTGACCTGCATCGTATGTGCCTGATTGCAGGGTTCACTTGGGCAGGACCAACACTAACTATTAAGTAGCAGATACCTTGTTTTCTTTTTAAAGCATTAAACCTTGTGTGGGGGATGGTGTTAAATTGGTGTTAATCATGTATAGATATTAGCATATAAAGTCCTTGAGAATAGAAAGATCAAATGATCTGCCCAGATTCACACAATGCTGTCAAGTGGGACATCTGCAATTACATTTCAGCATGTATTACCCCCACATTTAAATTGCTGTGTAGTACATACCATGTTCCTTCTTACCAAGAGTTCATAAGAATGAACCTTGTTGTCTGCAGAGATTTAAGGATCGGATATATCTCTCAGCAGTAGGAAATTAATTACAGTAGATTACACAGGATGTACAACTAGCAGTCACAAACTTTAAATGCAATGTGTTTCCATAGTTCACAGCTTGCGTCCACTCAATACAGCTGTGCTTAAAATAAAATAAAAACGACACGGTATAATATGTCTATGTTGTTCTAACTTACGAGATGGAACAAATGCATTATTTATCGTTGAAATTAAATCATATTTTGCAACATCAGAAATTGGGCCCAACTTAGTCCTCCAATTATGTATGTGGAGTTGACTGCCTACTGCATTTTGTTTAAATATTCAAAATCAGTTGCAACCGACAAACATCCACAGCATTAAATAATTATTAGGAAAAGTAGTGTCTTTTTTCTACTCAAACATTTTCTGTATGCGCGTGCGAGCACACACACACGCACAAACACACACACACACACTGATAGTGGCTGTTTAATTAGGGGAGATGAGCTGGTAAGCAGGGTAAAAGTGCAAGAGTGGAAAGAGAAAATGGCCTGACATTAAAGGGCAAATAAAAGATAGAGTGTACAATGAGGCCTGTGTAGTGAGTGTGTGAGTGCACAGGATGGCCAAGCGGAATCAGTTCCCCTCAAATTATAAAAAGTGCCCTTTGATCCCATAAACTGTGCACTGCTCCCTTCCTTCTTCACCTGGACCCTATCCAAGAGGCCTGGCAACGGCATCAGAACCATTGAGCACTTCCATTTTCAACAGGTCCCTTTTTGACTTTTGTTGCTTATGTTGAAGAAAAACATCAACTTTTGGCAAAAACAATTGCTACAGAGAATGCATAAAAGAGAAGGAAATGGCAGAGCATCAGAATATCTATTTGACGCGGCAAAAGACAATAGCCAAAACACAGACTGTTCCTTCAAGTATTTTCGGTTGGATCAAAGCATGAGGAGTTGTTTTCCCCAATGTTTACAACCAGGTGTTGGCATTCATGAAAGTACTTCTACTCGTTTGGCTACTACAGCTCCAGCTCACAGGAACCCACACCTTGGGGACCACGCACACTTCCGTCTTTCTGACAAGTCCCTGGTCCCCTTGCTTCTGCCTGGCACTTTGAGGGTTGCTCTCCTAACAACTCTCCTAGCAATCAGCAGAAGCTGCCGGCTCCAGCTTCCAAATCAGATGTTGGCTGCAGGATACATGACATCCCCAGAGCATTTTCTACATGGAACGGCCAGTGCACCCGAAAAGATCCCAATGTGCTGCCTCTGCAGTGTTCCGCCCCTTGTCACCGAGATTACTGGAGCACCTCAGTGAGAGATGACATGTTCACAGTGCTAAAACGTAAGCTTAAACAGTGTGGATGTGCGTTCCAGTTATGATATGAACACTATGAGTGTGTGTGCTGTGCATGTTTGAGTGAGTGAGTGTGTGCATGCGTGTGGGTATGTGTGTACCTTGAATGAAAGGCTAAGCCAGACAAACCTGTCCCCCCATGTGTTAAATCTCTGTCTCCCATTGTTATTTTTTCCTCAGACTGTGGCATGCCTCTCTGACTCCCTCTTTATCACTCGCAGTGTTGCTTGCTTGCCTGCTATACTATGCTGTGAATGATGTGTGTGTGTGTGTGTGTTAGTGTGTGTTTGTGCGAATGTGTGTTTTAGTGTGAGTGAGTGTGTGCTTGCTTTGGTGTACGTGTGCGCCATAAAAGAATGGCAGGTGGAGCCCTGCAACAACGTTCTAAATAGTGTACCGATCTATCCAAACATTGTGGGTCGTAGCACGTGATGAAGAGAAGTCTATGCATATGGTCCCTGGATTAAGAATCCCTTGTCTTTTCCATTCATCATATCATCAATATGGGCTAGTGATGTGGCATTCTTTGCTGGAGGAACACATCCTTTACAATGTAGTGAGTGAGGGGTCCATTGCTTGCAATTGTACATTTGCATGCTCCTAGCATTGGCAGATCTGTGGTGTGTACTTTGGTATCCCCTGTCCATTGTGGTTCTAGGCATGCCCTCATTCCCCTGCTCTAACACACACAAGTTTATGAGGGGTTTGACATCAATGAACGACCAAAACAGCTCTTCTTAATGTTAAAGAACATTTTCTAAAGTTATTAGATAATAATGGTTCAAGCGTTCTTATGTTAATAGATCTGTCAGCGACCTTGGATACCATTGACTACTGTATCCTGCCTCACAGACTAACTTAGACATTGAAGATTGACACCATCAGCTAGAGCTTGTTTCAATCATTCCTCCAGGGCCACACCTGCATAGTCAAACTAGCAACCTTTGAATTGTTTTCCACCACAATGGATTGTGGTAGTCAGCAGGGTTCTTGCCTCACTCCAAATGTATTTAACTTGGATCTGATGTCTCTGCATTAACTTTTGAAGAGTCGGTGGTGGCATTTCCAAAAATAAGCTGACGATACTCAGATTATATTGACTCACAGGCACTCCTGAAGAAAATCTATCTACTGCCTGGAAACCTTTCTACAACATTGAAAACTGGATGGAAACAAATCATAATCCAAAATGGAATTTCTATGACTAAAGAGTGATTGTTAAAGAATGTACATTACTTTCACCTATCCTTGCATTCCCTTATCTCAAGAACGTATTAAAACTACGGATAGGGCCAACTCTCTAGGCAAGTGTTTCGATCCGGCCTCGATCCAGCCTCGTCCATGTCACCACCGGTTAACATGATTGTGAAATCTTCACCATAATACCTGATTCTGCTCAGGCAGGTGGTTTACTTGCTATTTTGTTTTTTTATTTGTTTAGTTGATAAACACAACTTTTCAAATATATTACATAAAGAGAAATTAAACAATTTAAACAGAAAGAAAAAAAACATTAAACCAATAATAATTATCCTTGAATTATACAGCTATATCAAAAATCACAGTTTATAAAACCTTTATAAATATTTAAAATTCGTATTTATCAAACACCAGGTCAGACACTGTTGCTTCAAGAAAGTGAACTATAGCCACTTTTACTGACAATCTTGTACATAAGAAAATTGATTGCCATATTTCATCATGATCTAAATGGGTGTTCAAATCAAAAACATGGTGAAAAAAACTTTTTACAAGTCAGAACCAAACCAGGACATGATACCACACTATGTTGCAGAGATTCTCTCTTTTGCTCATTTGAGCAGTAGCGACAATTGCTTTGATTTTGGGGAATTAGTTTCCTCCTGTACAACACTTCTCGGGAGTGTCATAGATTAAACCTGAAACGCATGTATTGTCTTCGAATATGAGGCGATGGACATTTCATAAGATATTCCGTCATTACTCTATATCTTTTCCTTCCAAAGAGAGATACATCAAAATCTTTGTAGATGCCACAGGCAGTTAGGTTATATATCCAATCATATTGATATATTTTAATTTTTGCTCACCCAGGATTGGTAAATAATAATTTTAAATCTATGGAAGCATCCGCCATAGCATTGAATATAATTTTATAGCAGTTGCTGGAAAAACTACTTGTAGATGCCAAGAGATGGTAAGCAGTTACACTTAAAATATTGGGCATTTGTGCACCCAGTAAGCATTTCCATAATAAGGGACTCATCTTCCACAATGCTTGTGAGTATAGGGACAATGAACCAAACTCATGACGTATCATGAGTAAAGGGGAGCAATTAGGCAACTGCAAAACCTGTTTCCAGAATTTGGACTCTATCTTATCCCACTCCTCCTGCTTTTTGGGACACAATGCCTCGAACACCATTTTTCAATATGGGTGTTACTTTCATTTGATAGAACATGAGTACATGTTTCAAGGAGTATTTGCCAAATCTGAAAGCAAGTACTTTGGCTTGTGAAATGAGAGCCTGTACCTTACATTGCAATGCCCAATTGTGTATTGTGTAATTGTTGGAGTTTGAAAAAAATTACCCCTAGATATTTATAATGGGGAACCACTGTCAGAATCCTGTCTTGTAGACTCCATCTATAAGTGTTTCTTCTACGCTTAGTACTGTTATTGCATACTACCACTTGTGATTTGCTGGTGCTTATTACCAAGTTGTTCTCTTTTGCATAAACATCAAGTTTATGCAACATATTTTGCAAACCAGTTGGTGTCTGGGATAAAACATGCCAAGACATCTGCATATAAGAGATGTCTAATTTTCTGATTTCCCAATTTAGGAGCATCATCTACTTGCTATGTGAAACGGACTGCTATAGCACCATCGGTAATTAATGCAATGTTCTATAACTAGGGATAGATTCAAAAAGTATACACAGACTGCAGTTCATTCTTAACACCGCAGCGCACACTATGAAAAACCGGCCCAGGCAACCTCATATCACTCATGTTCTCTTGAAGCTGCAGCGGCTCCCTAAAGGGTTCAGTGTTAATTTCAAAGCAATGACCCTGGTTTGAAAATCCTGCATGGTCATGCAAAGCCTTGAGTTCTTAAAGCTTCTCACTGGTTACTTGTTATGGTCCCATGATATAGACTTTAAAGGGTCTTCAGTTGTTCATTCAGGAACTGGCAGTATCTCACTGGAATTTCCTACCTTTAGCAATTTGAAAAACGAATATCTTTCTTTCAGAAGAAAACGTAGAAGCATGTATTGTTAAAAACTAATTAGTACCGCCATCCATTCTTCTTTGGCACTTTGACCAATGCAGCCCCTTCGTATTCATCCACTATCAGTGGCGGCCGCTTACATAGGGCGGGGGGGCGCTGCCCCCCACCCCAGGGAAGCATGGCGTGTGCAGGGAACAGATGTTCACGTTCTGTTCTCTAGCTCTGCTATGCATCCTTTTTCAGCAGCGCTGCCTGCCGTGAAATCAAGGCAATAAATAAATAAACAATCGGCTGCTCCCAGGCTCTCTGCCGTCTTCATGGCTGGCTGGGCCTGCTGCAGAGGGGCGCGTCCCCTTTTACGCATTTATTTCCACTGTAGAGTGCCTGGAGCTCGTAGCTCCACGCACTCTACGTAACACCAAAGCAATGTAGATGCTGGCGGGGCGCTCGAGGGGTGGCCCCGCCAGTATTATTCTGTGCGCAAACAGCGCACCTGTCAGGACCTCCTTGGCAATGGGCACAGCAACAGGTTATACTGGAATGCCATTGGCTGCTTGTCAGCCAATGACATTCATCATGGCTGTGTGGCTGGGCGCAAGCGTGTGGTGACGCCATCAAGCTGCCCACCCAGACCAGAGAACAGAAAAGCAGAGGAGGGTCCACGTCAGACGGCCTACCTCTGCCTCCTGTAAGTAAGTGAGCTAACTTAACATGATGCCCACCCGGCCTTCATTCCCCTGGACAGTGCTCCCAGCCCAGGGCCGTCCTAGTCTTCCTCTGGAGCCCTGCCCTGGGGAATGCAGGGGCCGGGCCTAGTTAAAGTTCGAAATGTTTGTGCCCACAGCCCGCCATTCCCCAGGACAGTGCTCCCACTCACAGACCATCCTGGTCCTGGAGCCGTGCCCTGGGGTATGCAGGGCCTTGTTCCCCATGTCGACGCCATCGACGGTCTGGCACCTTTACTCCCATGCCCAAAGTGTTGTTTTTTAAGTGGGCTGATTGCTGCTCCTGCGTTAAGGCGCACCCCTGCCGTTTGCACGACCTCCAGCCTGATCTGAATGGGAGGGGGTCGGAGTCCCCCTCTTTTTCAGATCAGGCTGGAGGTCGTGCAAACGGTGGTGGGTTAGGTTTGTGGGGAGCGGGGGAACATGCTGGATAGGTTTGCGAATGGTGTGTTATCCTTTTGACCACAACAGTGTGCCATTGTGGGCAACTAGACCGAGGCACAGAAACACATCATTCTCGCCTTTACCCGGAGACCTGCCTTGACACATAATACATATCATGGTCTTAAAAAATAAATGTTAAGGTGATTTCTTTCACTGGCATGTATTATAGGAAAACACACATGAAAGAAATCACCTTGACATTTATTTTTTAAGACCATGATATGTATTATGTGTCAAGGCAGGTCAATAAACTGTTATTCCTCAGTCGCATGTAGACCAAAAGGTCAATTAAAATTGCCCTTTTAGCAATAAAAAAGGCAAATTTCCAGTGAAATGCAATAGCCAAATAACTAGTGATTAACATGCGGCCCCTTGATGCACGTACGCATTTAAAATACAAACCTTAAAATCTGCAATGGTTTTATGAATGAATTTTGTGATGTGCTTTATCATCTATTTTATGCAGTGAGTACTAGTTTGTGGTTGCATATTAATTAATCATACAGGCTTCACATTATAATTCCCTCGAAAATGATGTGCATACATAGCATTATATTTAATATGCCCTTTCTGAGGAAGCCAGCTAGGGGAAGGCGTGGCGGTAGAATGGGCCATTTGCGAGTGTTTTAGATGTGACTCGATATGACTGGCCCATCCCTTATATATAAAAGAAAAACTTGTGCTAAATGTTGGCAACATGGTGGATCCCGTGAGATTTGGAATGTTGTATGGCATGCTTGGAGTATTGGCTCTGGACAATGCGTGATAACAATAACTGGCCCGTTTGATCTTCAGCAATCCTCAGTCTTTCTAAGAGCAATAATCAGTCAAAAGGGAATTAGCATGATAAGCAAGAACACAAATCAATCGCAGTCCTTGTAAGGCCGCCTTTGATTCCTTTGAACTGTCAAAAGATGGCAGAATCAAATCAAAAGTGCTTGAGGTTACGGGGTGATTTGTTCAAGAAGACATCACTCGAACAATTGACGCTGCTCGAGACAATAATTGGGTATTCAAAGAGAAAACAGTTCAAGTACCTGGGTGCTCATATTGACTCTTATGTCTCACATCCCTGCGCACCGATCCTTGCTGTTCCTCAACCAGCTCTTGTTTCTTGTATGCGTGTAGTGTCTCGGAGAGCTGCAAACCACCTTAAGGCGCCCTGTTATTGAAATTTGAACACAGTGGAATAATAAACCCATCTGGACTTCACAGTGCACCCACATCTCCTGGGTTTTCCCTTTCACTAGGTTTTCTTCAGAGCTTCAGCTCAGCTGACAACTTAATATGTAACGTCCCATTGTTATATAGCGCTGCGCTCCATGCCAGGTTCTTCACGCTTCTAAGCATTGTAAAATGCCATCGGGCGATTGGAGGGCTGAGTTGGCCCTGCTGAAATGCAATCTTCTGTCTAGGCCGGGTGTTAGGTATTTGAGGCTGTGGATTGCAGGCTTTATGTTTGGGATGGGTGCTGTAGGCACATGAGTTTTCTATTTATGCGCTATGCATTGACTTCTTAAGAATTTCTTTTGCTAAATTTGAAAGCCAGTAACAGAGTTACAAAATTATATTTTTCTATTATTACTGGATGTCCTTTTTCTGTGGGTTTGAACAGTAAATTGTACATTTTGGAAGCCATTTTTCAAATATTTTCACGGGGGTGACCCCCCGCACCACTCTTCATGTGGGTTGGGCTCACTCGCTCGCTCACTAATTCGCCAGGAGAAATTTACGCCCCACCACCTTTCAAAGTCACCAGCCGCCACTGTCCACTATGATATCCTCTTCTCCTCATTTGCATATATCTCTTCTACCTTTATATTTGATGGTTCTGGTAATGGTGCTTAGAAACCTCCTCAGGCCATTAGTACAATACAAATAAACTATTTTAATTCAATTTTCATTCATGGGTAACCCACTACTACACCTTGCGAAATAAACACTCACCTGAAAGTTTCACATAACCTCTTTGAAACAAACACTCAGGAAACCGTCATCTGTTTGGTTATAATCCTGAGACTGTTCTTACACATTTGACAACATTGGCTAGTGACATGATCTTTCCACTAAACATATTAACATGTCTGATTTATCATCAAAATATGCACGGGGAACACAAATTACTCCATTCAAAAAACATCCCACCCAAAATGCAGCAGATCAGCCGTGCTATGGGATAGAAGAGATCATGGTAGAATGTGCTGACCTGTATGCTCAGCAATAGCAACGTATGGAAAGTGCATCAAGGTCATGGAATGCACATTGATATCCACTGAGTATGTCTTTGACTTCAATCTCTATCCTATGAACAAGGACGCCATTAAGGGGACCCCTGAGGTCTCCCTTGCTAACCCTTTCTTGTTCAGACCTCTTAAAAAAAGGAAGAGCAGGGGTTCTACAAGTCTAACACTTTCAGCAGTGACCCTAAATAAGAAAGAATGGGAATACCAAATAATGTATCTATCTTGAATTCTGTACAATAATTGGTAGACTCATTAAAGGTTTATTTCAGGCACACTTCAGGGGGTGAGTCATTGATTTAGTCTGTTCTTAAACACCCCCACTCAGTCTTTCATCCTTCTGTCATTGATACAAGAGTTCCAACACAGGTTGGGTGATATTGTATGTATATTTTTTCTATATAAAGTTCTTAAGCGTAAGTGCTATATAATAACATTGCATTATAATTTGGCCATGGACGTCTGCTTGTATTCACAGTAATTCGGTAATATGGGCCTATACACACTGATATTTACTATACATATGGCGATCCATTCTTGTATGAAATGTGTATCACATTATAGTGATATCATAACCATATTTTTCTAGTGCACTTAGGAACAGTGCTGTATGATGCCACTTCCTGTTTTGTCAAGGGGTGAAAGGTCATGTCCCATTGCTTCCCGCAATATAACTTTGTGGTGTGGTCAAATGACATCACTTCCTGTGATGTCATCAGAGGGCAAGGGTCGTGTGATGTCACTTCCGCTACCCCTGACATTTTGGTGAAATTACATCCCTGACTATGAAAGCATCAAACTGCTCTGCCATGAATCCCCACCTACTAATTACCAAACCATCCACCTACACTATCTCACCCCTCTCTACCTCTGACCCACCATTCCTGAACTGTCATCACCTCCACCTTACAACACCCATCACTAACCTGGAAAAGCCATCAAAGCTCACCACATTATCCCACCCTACACCCCCCTACAATAGTTAACCCCTGCCTACCATGAACCACATCCTCCCACCACACCACACCCTGTCTACCCCACCCCACCCACCTCCTACTCTCACATGCCCACCCCAACCATACTACCTCACATACCACACTCCAGTCCAAACTCACCCACCCATTCTTCCTCAGCCCCAACCAACCACACAAGCAACATCACCCAGGTCCCCTATCAACCACCCACCATATCACACACCTGCCTACCTTCACTTACCCACCTTATCTCATCAACACAAACCCCACCACACCCCTCATCTTCCGTATCCACTCCTGAATACCCACTGTAACCCGAGCCCACAGCACCAACCCCACCTCACCCCTGTCCATGCCCATCAAGCAAAACCTCACCCCTGCCCACCTCAGTTCACTTAGCAACGCTAGCACACCCATACCTGCCTCACCTCTGCCATCTATCCACATTGCATACAATTCAGGCATCAAGCACACAGCGAACTGACATATAAAATAGTGATTGCTGGCAAACTGAATCTTAAATTCTAGAGTGAACTACGAAAGTAGGCATTGCCTAGAATGCAGCATACTCGGGAGATTCATTATAACACCCAAAACAAACTTTAAATACTCTTTGCTGGAAATCCTAAGACTGAATTGAGAGTGGTTCATTGCTTGACATAATGTAAGCTGGAAAACTGAGAATAAAGTTTACAGTGAACTAACAAAATATTTGATCCTTAAACAATGGAGACTAGGAGTTTTGAAGCCCACAGTGCTTGACTGGGACTTCCATAAGTCATAAAACAGTAACATCAGAGACATATAGAAAATGCACAATTAAGGACTCAGCCAAAACTTGAAGATTCTTTAAAAATACAAACTTTCTTTTACCTTTACATGAGTTGTCCACCATTTGTTGTGTAGGCTACAAATGGTGTCAGCAATAAGATTGTACCAGGACATGACACTGGGTCAAACTCACACAATTTAAAGGATAACACCAGAACAGTAAAATGCTAAAGAAAGACCCCCATGACTAGGGATTCAAGGAGAGGTCACACTTTGCACTGCCCTTTGTGATGAATCTTGCAGAGTCCTCACAAAAACCCTACCTAAAGTGTCCTCCCAAGTGGCCCGGGAAATGCAGACTCTTCCTGATCCTGACCCTGGGCATGGTATTAGCCCGAAGGATCCCTGGGAGAGGAAGGGCCAGATGGGAAAATAAAAGCTCTCGCTGATAACAAGCCATTACATATTCTGGTATTAATGATCTTTCTTTCCTTGAGGAAGACAGATACTGCATCTCATCCCACAAAGTCCTCTTGTTCCCCTCTGGCCCTTCTCCTCCCAGGGATCCTCCCAGCTAATAGCGGTAAGCAAACTATTTGAGTGTGGATGAAAACCATCATAAAAAAATATCTATTGAGAGTAAGAAAACCCCTTTTGAAGCCAATGCCATTCTTAAAGATGAAGGGCCTCATTCCGAGATTGGAGGTAGCCATAGTGCCATTAGTACCATGGCTGCCTCCATTACCAATATCGACTCCGACCTGGTTTAATGGGGACTTACCGGTGTAGTCTGACCTTTGCGGGACTGGTAAGTCCCCATTGAAAAAGGCAATCCCCACTCCCATTTGAGCCCATAGGGGGCTAGTTGATAGGGCTCAATGGGAATGGGGAGGGAGCTAATAACGGTACTGCAATTTGCGTTACCGTTATTTGCTCCCTGGTCACTTTGCGGCTCTCGCTAAGGGCGCCTGGTAAAACCAGGCACCGATAGCGGGACCCACTAAGGGACCTCGGAATAGGGTGCAAAGGGATTACCGGCACCGATGTCCTTAACGGTGCCCGGTATCCCTTTGCGTCCACCTCGGAATGAGGCCTGAAGTCTCCTATAACTTCCAGGCAAATAATAAAGTTGAGTCTTCAAATATTACCTATTTAGACCTTAAAGATACTTATTCCTCTGTAAAGCCAACTCCTTCCTGGAATCATTATAATATTACTTTGGGGAATATAAATATGGATAAAATCCTGGGATGAAGAAGAGGGCTGAAGAGGCCTGAGACTATACGTTGCAGCCTATTAGTGGTAATGACACACACCTGAGGGTGACTGAGAGGTATAAAAGACCCCCTCAGGTGCAGACCATAGAGAGTAGTAGTAGTAGAAGGTGGAGGGAGGGCAGAAACTCCACGGTGCAGGGATTGCAGCTGAAGGAACATTCAGAAGTCGGAATTGCGGTGGCTTGGAGTACATATGCCGGTTCTGGGAGGATCTTTTCCTTTGGAGACCTGCGGTGCAGCGGGAGGCATTACAAAGAAAAGCTTCCCCCTGCTGATCGTATACAGAGGTCATGCAGCAGGGAGCATGGTCTATACTTACTTCGACCCTGAAGTTCATGGTTGCCTAGGTAGCGCAAAAGGGAAGTGTGACGCCAAGAAGCCTTCCCCCAGCGAGGACAACTCCGTTGGCAGGCAAGCACCGGAGAGCCTTAGGAGTTTGGTACACACCTATTTTGCTCAGCACGGGATAAAAGAAAAGCAAGCAAGGCAATTTTCCCTGATGTCCAGAGCAGAAGTAGCCAAGAACTTGAGACCATTGAGGTGAGCAGACATGCACAGCCAAGCCAGTGAGTTCACTTAAGCATTGCGACCCCGGTGTGCTCCGTAATCGCCCGCTGGCTTGCAGCGTTTCTTTTGAATACCAAACTGATGTAAAAGCAGTAGAGTGGCAGAAACTTCAAAATGATGCATATCAAACTGATGTAAAACATGAAGATAATTATTTTGCATTCCAAGGGAATGTGAAGTGGCTAAATTGGCAGAATAGGACTTTGGCAAACCAACCGGCCAACTATAATTGTGAATAAAAAGGTCAGAATAATTACCAACAACACAGAGGGATAGCCTTGCTAGAAAGGACATAAACCATTATTGTCCAAGCAAATAGGGAATATTAAAGACCCCCCCCTTGTGTGTAAGCCACATTGCCTGAAGTGGAAAGAGACAATAGAGGGAACTGACCTAAATCAACATTGCCTAATCCGACAAGGAGCAGAAGTGAGAAAGAGCCATTATAAGAACCTGGCTAATGAAAGCGAGGGAAAATCAGAGTGGCAGGAAGGCTGCCCTTTTTACAAAAGGTGTACAGAAGGAGAGTACCATAACCTGCATTGCATATGGTAAACAGGAGTGTGAGGCAAATGGCACCAATGTGTTAAATGTGTTCCCCAAAGAAGTTGTAGAAATTGTTGCTGATCAAATTATAAAGTATTCTAAGTTGTACAAAAATGAAACTAACAACACAAGTACGTGTAGAAGTAGTAGTGGTTTTGATAGACCTGGCAAGGGACTATACCAGGACAAAAGACCCTATAGTATAGGCCTGGCAGGTGAGTAGATCAGGCTGAAATGGTTGAAGTACTCTGGTGTGTTTGTAGTTTTTGAAGAAGACGTGACAGAACCAATATAATAGTTTCCTGAACTGTTATAGATACATCTGGACAACATTTATATAATTAAAGCATGTGTTGTATAAACATTTGCAGATTAATCTAACATTATGGAGCACTTGCAGAATTATCCCGACAAAGACAGTTGGGATGATCATAAAGAAATATGGAAGTATTCTTTGTTGATGAGAAGAAGTTATGTTCTGTTCTTTGTCACAAGTGAAAGAAAGAAAACCTTGTTGTATAATTTTGAACTGTTGGGTGAATACAAGTTGAAACTCTTTGTTGTTAATTTGGAACTTTTGTTGTCAAAATTGACGAGAACTGATGTGGAACTTTGTTATACAGCAGGATTTCCTTATAATTTGGAACTGTTGAACATAACCCTGCTTAATTCCAGGGAAGGGGAATTCACCCAGTTTATAATGAGAGACTGTAATCAAGTTGAGAACCTCACTGATACATTTATCTTGTTTGAACTGTCTTACATTATGAGTTGTTGTATGTACAAGTGTGATGGACAGAATCCAGTTGTTATAGTTTTCCTTTAATTTATTTGAGGCAGGGAAATCCTTGTCAGGATAGGGATAGTGAGGTGGTTTACCAAACTTTTGAGTTAATAAAATGTTATCTTTTGAACAGTCTTCACAACGTTGGCCACCTCACATTTCTGAGCCCTCACACCTTCTACCCAAAGTTCTAGAAAAAACCTTTTTGAGAGAATGGTACCATGAGACATCAGGATTAAATAAGATGATGATTTACCAAACTCAACTCTATGGCAGATACCACTATTAGAGTTGCAGGGGAATTGACTGGATTGGATCAATATCTTCCCTATGAGGAATCATAGCTTTAGCGGGCCACTGTCTGATGCCTCAAAGTGTACTAGTCAATCATGTAATACTTTCACTGGAGGCACATGTGGGATGCAATCTGGGAGAAGTGCACAAGGCCTATGAATGTCTATGAAGATTCGGACAATTACATGAAAATATTGCAAGTTCTTGAATAATGGTTGTAGACAAATACTCTTGCATGCATCCTAAAAGGCTCAGTTAATCTTTAAGGTGACAAATAATAATAGGTGATACCTAATAAAGATCTAAGCTTACAAACACTAGGAATCCCGTTGCTCAGAGGTAAAGTAGTACACTAGCACTGTGGCAATTGTGTAGAATGCAACTACACCAGAAAAACAAAGAAAGTGGAAATTGGTCTGACATTCCAAAGAAAACCCCTTAGCCCATGTCTTCTAGAAAATATTTCCTGCCAAGCGTTCAGGAAATAGAGCACTTGCTATTTGTGCATGTGTGAGAGGGAGCAGGAAACCATGGGACTGGTGAAGTAAGGAGGATGACAGGTGGTGAGATTTCAAGTGTCAGGAAGGTTGGGTGTGGATGCTGGTGGGGAAGCAGAAGTGAGGGAGATTCACAGGAGACAATAGAGTATGGACCGAGTATAGACTGCGGTTATGGGTCTGTCACCCACACATAGCAATGGAGATTAGGGGAGCAAAGTGGAAGAGATTACAGGTCTTGCAGCAGAGTTCCCTGAATTAGAGAGAGGGACAGAAGGGGAGCAGGTAGCCAAAATGGTGTCTTGCTTCAGCAGAAAAGGACTGGCATAAGCAAACCTGGACTGTGGCCAGACGCCATGGAACCCATGGAAGCAAAACCATATTGCATATGGCAATGTCCTTTCATTAAAAGTCAAATGTATTTAAATATATTGATTTAATGTGAAATCAAGGTAAAGGAAGTCCCCATGCATTATGCAGGGGAGGCTAACATAATGTTATACAATCAGAGGCAGCTTGTCCACAAAAATTAAAATAACCTGCCTGCTCGAATCTAACTTTTTCTCACACACAAACATTTATTTACATAATCAATTACATATTCATATTAAGTATTAGGTTCTGAAGTACAGGTCTTCTAATGTCACTCTGCCACTTATTTTTCAATACGTTAACACTTCCTTTGCATCAGAACTTTTCCAAATTGCACATGAACAGGGCTCCCAAAATCTCCTTGTCCACTAGCTTAATCATGGCAATTTTATGAAGGGCGAGGACAATTGCATTGGCCTCTCACTTCATGCCAAGTAATACGTTATTTATTGAAAAGAAACAATATTTTCAGTAAATAGCAATTACATATTTCACTGTGTGAGGCTGGCCTCCGGGTGTTAGCATTGTGCCAGCAATTACATTTACTAAAGGTGAAATGCACTATTTAAGAGAACGCACTGATTTATTTTTATTTTTTTATGTTTTACCAACAACTGGGCTTTTTACCATCCAGCAGGGTGAGAACATGTGCTTTGCATTGATTAGTGAACTAAGTATCTATGTCTGCAGAACTGGTGATATTAAGAAATTGCAATGCCTGAATGTATATTTGCAAATTATGCAAAAACTGCTTTCCCTAATGACACAAATGCATGCTAGAATCAAAGGACTGTTTCATGTCTCATACACCATATGCAAATGTGGTATGTGGGCTGCTAAAATGGGTGTGCAGTTTAAAATATGCTTACAATGAGTTACATTAGAATTCTGCTAGTTTTGGGATAGGGATAGGAAAGCTGCGTTATCAGAACCCATACAAATTTTTAGTTCATCCACCTCAAACATGGAGAATGGTTTTCAGACTGTAGTGAAGAAACTCAAGTAGCTCTCCACTTTCAATTAAACCATGAATCTCACTGCACCGTTTTAAGAATGAGAGGTGTTTAAGATGTACATCCACATCAATGTATGGTAGTAGATATTATGCAACTATGCGCTATCATTTCCCATTGTGATGCAGGAAATGCATCAGAGGCACGGGGCCTCTGAATCCTTGACCTTTATTGCTTCATCATGTATGTTCTGGCTTGCTTTCCACGCAGGAATTTATGTGGGACTTCTGGTGGTGTGGCTCTTCCTGTATTTGGTTTGGTGAACAGACCCTTGGGATACCCTTATTGCACCCATTGGTGGGAGTACGATCCTGCACTCCTAGTGTATGTTTTTGGGCACCTGTGTGTGTCCCACAGAGGAGGGTACGGGCGGGTGGCAGCTCTGTGCTGAATTGACTGGTGCCCTGGGTGTCCTCCATTTTGGGATGCCCAGGCCCTGTCATTGGAATCAGTGGATTCCTGATGGAGACAAGAAGGCACCCGTGGCCTCTTGGCATCCATCGCCTGTTACCTTGGTTTTTGGGAAGTCCCGGGAAGCTCTGACTCTGTCCCTTCCACCATGCTGGATGGTGGGTGGAAGATCCATATATGGTAGTGTGGGGAGGTGCCGACCAGACTGGCTGGAGCCTTCCCAAAGACTGTATGTTGTGGGTACGCCCGTGGGGTGGGACCTGGTTGAATGGAGTGTGTGACGAACACACATTCTGTGTTGTGGTTGTCTAGTATCTGGTGTTTGACACTAACTGAGACAGCCCTGCCTGAAACTGATATGAATGCAGTGTGTAGTGCTGAATGCAGAATACTTGTCCGAATCCACATTTTGTGTTGTAAGTGTCTGGATGGAGAAGAATGTCTGAATGCCCGTTGGGAACACCACACACAATTAAGACTACAAGTGACAGTACAAATTCACCTTTGGTACAACCCTGTACACAGTAAAGTGGTAGCGATGGCTGAGCACCAGACTTATCTCAAGAGCAAGTGAGCAGTATCAATAGTTACACAAAGGACAGTGATTACTATGATTCAAACAAACACTGACTCAAGGTTTCTGAGTAAAAGAATATACATTTATTTACACATCAGTTGTATAACATCTTACTAAAGTAAAGCAGTTGAAAAATCGCACTCTTAATATACCACACCACTCCCAATATATTCTGGACAAGTTAAACTCAAAATGAAGTATGAGCAAAATGGCACTCCAGTAATTTAAAAGTTAGGTAAAAATTGAGCAGCACCAACAGGTAAGTAAGCAGGGCAATCTAGAAAGAGGAAGTACAGTGATGGAATGAAATCGAAAAGGCTTAGGGCCAAAGTCACAAGGACAAAATTATTTTGCTCAAGATCACAAAGTTCAGGGTAGTTCACGGTTAAGTCTTTGCCAAGAGTTCCGGACGAAGTTGGTCGGCAGAAAGGTTAGTTTAAAGAGTAGAGAAGGAGAAGCCCTCGGATTGGTGAAAGGTTTCACAACCTTCACCGCGGCTGGACGAAACGTACAACCGGATTTGCACACTACCTTTGAATGGAGAAGAAGCTGTAGCTGAGGCGGACCTTCTAGCAGTTCCTGCAGGCTCAAGGTTCCTGAAGCGACTGTCAGAATGACATGAAGTAGGAAGACTGGTGGGTCCTGCACTGCGCAGGGAAGAAACCAGAAGTAGAGCAAAGCAACAAATAAAAGGTGCGCTCCTTAAAACCCAAGCAGGGTCCGACCTTCCTGGCTATCCGGTTCACTGCAGCTCTGTACAGCAAATTCGACCAGAGGAGGGAGTCCTGGCTTGCAGTTTGGGTGAACTGGTTGGTCCCACCACCGCCGGGGAAGAAGATTCCTGCTAGATCTTCTCTGTCATTGGAGCTAGAAGATTCGGACCTGCAGCAGGGCTTCACCGGGCGGTTCAGTCATTGTAGGGGTTCTCTTCTATCAGCTCCTCGTCGGTTCTTTCATTCCAGTGGCGACTCTGCCTTTCCAATCCCAGGGCATGCTTTTTATGCAATTTACCCCCATTCACACAGACTAGCTGTCAATCACACAGCAGGGTGGCTGTCCCACCAGGACAATCACCTAGCCAATCAAACAGGAGTGCGACTTGGGTTACCAAGGGAAGCCATGGCACCGGTCCTATAACCCCTCCCTCACATTCTGCCTACCCAGACGTTCAGGCGCCTAAGGAGGGCTTCTGTGGAGAAGCCTACGAAAAGACGGTGAACAAAGGAACCAAACCTGGTTTGGCGCGTGGAGTGAAACACGAGAAAGACATTTTCAAAACAAAATGGCGAATAAACCCAGCCGGAACCATATAAAAACATATATGGTCTAGCGGGTTTAAGTTCGAGGCTACCAAGATAGCCTAAAACAATACCAAGGTTATTTAAGATAACCGTGGTAGGAAAAATAGTGTAGTTACCACTGCCAACTGACAAGTCTTGATGAAAAGGGAGCTAAACAATGCTCCAAGAGAAACAGACAAAAAGGGATAAGTATTGACCCTTTCCAGTACTCTATGTAAGATAGGGTGTACTGGGTCTGTGGATTTTAAAAGACTAATAAAGTTAATGGCAACTTTACATGTTCTGGGAGACAGTAGTCAGTCCCAGAAAATGAAGTCTAAGTTGGGAAGTCTAAAAGACAACCCTATGTCACTGCACTGAAGGTGCTTTATAACACACAATAAAAAGATGATGCCTATGGAGTAGGTGAGGCTCCACAGACTATGAACACAAGAAAACGTTAAACACACACAGCAAAACACCTGTAAGAGTGGGAAAAGGGGCTCACACTCTTACCAGGTGAAACAAATTAATCCTAGAAATCCAGCAAAGCTTCTGAGGGACTCTGTAGGTAAGGGAAATTAGCCATTATTGAAAATTCTCCCTAACACGTGGCATGAGCGTTGCCTTGGCACCATTCTGCTGTGTCATTATGCGCCGGGACATCTGCCATGGTGTGGCCTGTGTCAGCCTTTGTGGGGTGGTGGTGGCGGTGGTGGCAGACCTTTAGGACCTGGAAGCACCACTTCCTGATGTGCCTGCATAATCCCCCTCTTCCTCAGAAGCCTCTGGCGATGTGTGATTGTCTGCAGGGGGCATAGGAAATGTGCGCAGGTATGACTCCCCCACATGTGTGTTGGCATGCATGACAAAATTGCTATGGTAAAGAGTGTGACACCACACATATGGGCAAATGGGCATGGTTGGTCATGGGAGTGTGCATGTGGGTCCAGTGTCATGTGGTTGCTTGTAGCAATGGGTGTGTGACACTGGCCTGTTGGTTGTTAGCCTGTGTTTGGGAAGGGCAGGGTGTCCATGCTGGGGCAGCTTATGATAGACATGCATGCTTGTGGTCCTTCATGGCCCCACATCTGCTCCCCGGGTGTCACTCACATGGTGGTGGGGTGGCTTGTTATATGGCTCTATGGGGCACTGCTGTGCAGCCTCAAGGATATACTTTGGTGCATGGTGATTGGCAAGACCAGTAACTCAATAATGCATACTCCTGCTGGTAGGGTCTCCCGGCTGTATTGGGAAAGCAGTCCCTGCACCCTGACCCCCAGGTTGTTGCACCTCTTGCAGCAGACCTCTCCATTACAGGGTACACTTGAGACTGCTGTCACCTTTTTGGATCTTGAGTACCAGATGGCAATCAGGCGCTGCCCACTGGTGTTCCGTTGATGACTTTCATAGAGCTCCTCAAAGTGGGAAGTTACCTCATCTGTGTGGACCACCAGCACACCCGTTCAAAATTCTGTTTTTTGCAGATGATGTCCAGCCCCCTTGCCTCTTGTCCTCTCCTGGGACATTTTTGCTGCTTTCTTGACCAGATGACTACAGGAAGTGGAGATATTTAATGGATTGTGTTTTTCGAAATTGCCGCCACAATGCTCCCTGTTCTGGCGGTGATGAAATTTTTGACAGTGCTAATAGCGGTATAGCTATTACTGCTGCTTTCTTGGTGGTAGCCCTTATTTAGGTGCAGTAACCACTGGGCGATAATAGCATGTCTGCCGGAATCGGGTGCATGTTCAGACCAGGTTGTGATGTAGCGCTGATTCCGCTGAATGACCTGGCGGTAATGGCCAGACTTGTGATGAGTCCCATACTAAAGAACCATCCACATTAGGCTCTGTTATGGACGTCTTCATACCAGAGCCCAATCACAACTATTTCTGTGAAAACAGTTGGGGTCCGATTTAATGAGCTTATGATTCTTTTAAAGCGTGGCAGATCAAATGCAAAGTGCTGTCTATATTATTGCACACACAAATCAGACACATATTTTAAGTTGTGTTGAATCAACATCTCATTTAATTTGACATAAAGCAAGAATGTACTGTACATTGTATATTTAGTCAATGTCTTTTGATATCACCTTTGCAAACCACTAACCTTTCTATGACTTAACAGAAAAAAATAAGATGAGAATTGTGGCTAGATCAGATATCTCTTTGCTTGGGGAATTATCTTACTAACTTTGATAAGATTATTACAGTTTTAGGGGTAGCCTAAATCCTTTAGATTGAATATCAGTCAGTCAGCAGGGCCACTCCTGATCTCCTTCTATGAAGTTAGGATTACCACAGATTCCCTTTTGTGAAGGTACCCTTGTAGATATAACTGAATCCCCAGAACAGAAATATTCCTTTCTACAGCCCTTAAGTCAGTCTCTCTCTGAGGCATCCACTCATAATCATAATCCAAGGTGATGTTATTTTCTTTTCTTTTTTCCAATGTCATGATCCAATCCCCCCCGGGCTCACTCATTTCATATTCTGAGATATTTCCATCCTTATTTTATAATTTTGTCACACTATGTGATTAGCCCAATATTTCCATTGGCTTGCATTATACTCAGACATTCCTATTGAATACACAACCCTAATCTTCATTGGATAGTTATCATTTGTATATGTGTGACCAAAGTAGCAGGTGGAACTAGTCTCTCTTTAAGATTTTATACAGTTGCTATCCCTTGAGAAGTGCAGACCCAACATTAAACTGTGTTTAAATACACCAATGAACACTGCTGTCTGAAGTAGATGGCTGAAATAGCTCTACTAGAATAACCTGAGCTTTTTGAATGTTAAGCCTGCAAATGTGAATCTGAAAACCTACAGAATTAACAGATTGGATGAGGCTGTGGAAGCTGCATCATATCTGTGCTGCGTATTAAGATCAGTGATGCAACTGTGAAGCAAAACCTCAAACTAACACAAAATAAAACAAATTAAAACAAAAAACAAAAAATAACCTTCCTAATAAATGTATTTTATTTCATGATTACTGGTAGAAACCTGCTACATTAATGGGATGTGGATTTCTGAAATCTTTCCTCACAGACAGTTGCCTCAATATGCATCATTCATTTGTTTGTTGTATATTAATAATTGTATGAATATCAATCGTTGCATTAGTTATTAAAAACCAAAGAGAAACACACCCAGTTGCATGTTCATACCTGGAATGCTTCCAAAATAATGAGTCAAACTCCTTTCCATACATAAAGTTATGTTTGAATCATGTTCAATAATACTTGCTCAATACATGAGTTATATGGAAACAGACTTAGTGAGGCCACAGTCAATGATTGATTTTGAAAAACATGAAAGGCCTCCTTTGTTCTCATTGTATTACCTGACAGATGGCTGTCTAATGAAAGTCAGTGTTCAGAGATGAACACATTTACTTGTAGAATTTCTTATAGTGGCTCTTTAATAAAACAAACAAATTCAGGCCAGCAGATGATCATCTCCTGAAATACCATGGTGTGATTTAAATAGAAATCATTTAAAGTGTTTTACTACCAGTTTCATCTCACAAGGGATATCCTACAGTGGTGGGCTGCTCTTTACTCACAGTACTCACAGGGCCTGTTCAAAACAACTTTAGAATGGGGAATTTAATGAGTTCTTCATAATTAAATCACACAATACATCTTTCCACTCTAAACATCTAGGCTGGTCTGATTGGAGTCTTAACCACCTCCACATGGGATCTTGTTTGCAAGGCTGAAGTGAAGTGAGTTTATCAGTGATTTCACTGCAACACTCTTCAGCATTGTCCCAAGCCAACTCATTGTATCTCATGTTTCTGCAGACCTCAAAGACCTAATCACTGCTATTGTAATGACAACATGTAAACCATTACAGAACACCAGACATTGCCATTTATCTAACACAGTGGGCCTCTTTCCGACTTTGGTGGTAGCCATGCCCTTAATAAGGGCATGGCTGCCACAAAAACCCGGTCCGGGTTCCCTGGATGGGACCCGGGCCCGGACCTTCCCCATTCCCATTTCAGCCCCCATAGGGCTCAATGGGAATGGGTACAGGGAGCTAACAACGGGCCAATTATGACTGGCCCGTTGTTAGCTCCCTGGTTCCCTTGCGGGACCCGGTAA
The DNA here is from genome assembly GCF_040938575.1 of Ambystoma mexicanum. Classification (NCBI taxonomy): domain Eukaryota; kingdom Metazoa; phylum Chordata; class Amphibia; order Caudata; family Ambystomatidae; genus Ambystoma; species Ambystoma mexicanum. Next base: position 1,041,533,108 of record NC_090932.1, read on the forward strand.
GGACGCCTGGTTTTACCAGGCGTCCTTACCGGGTCCCGCGAGGAAACATCGTAATGAGGCGGAATGGGTATGATGGGTCCGCCTCCATTAGCAGCACCCGTTAACCCATTCAGCAGGGGCGTTTTCTCTGGTAGAAAGTATAAAATCTGTATTTAGGTCACTTCTTTCATGTACAGAAAAAACCTTGGTGTGCATGACAACATCCTATAAAATCACATGATGATTTGCCTGGTTTTTCTTACCTTAAAGTGTGTTGCTGCAATACATGCTGTGTTCTCCTGTTAGCTGAAATACACTTCTGACAAATGTGGGCCTTTGTATTTTTGGATGAGCAGTTTCATTGTGACAAACACAGTACTCCACAAACACAGATATTGGTTTTACATTGGAGTTTTCTTACATTTGCTGCTGTTCATTTTCAGTTATTAAAACATATTGTTCCTGGGATGGTTAAAGATGGGGATCTATCCGCACCATGTGTTGAGTGCGGTCTCTCAAGGAAGGAAATGACTGGAGATAATGCTAATGAATTCAGTATTCTGTCTTGAATCAGGTGCTATTCATTGTAAAAGGAAGTACCCATTCACTTTTCAACAGCTTTTTCTTTGAATTAAGGAAGTCTTCATTTGCCTTTAATTATCCCCACAACATCAATATAAGTAGAAGACAATGAATATCAGTTATAATATAAACCATTTATGGCCCAGTGACAAACATATTTTCTAATGTTTCCGAAATATTAAATTCTGTACATCCATCAGTGGAGGCCACTGTAAGATTGCTAAAGGAGAAATGGGTGACATTAATAGAACTGTATGTAAAAGCTTTGAAACCATTATGTTTCCTAGGGTCATTCAGACGTGGACCCCTTGCTCACTGTGCTCAGAAAGGCACATCTCCACCTCACTGATTAGGCCCAACAAGGCAGAAACAAATGTCTGGGGTTGCTTTTTGTACTCTTGTTCAGAAGAGAATTGCCATAACATTTTGGTGCTGGACTGACCATTTGGGCGGAACGAAAACTGACATGCAAATGTATATTTCCCTTCTGTGAAAGGTACAGTGAGCTAAGATTGTGGATGCGGACTCTCGAATGGCTACCTTCCCAAAGAACAGGTCATCTAGCTTTGTGTGTTCTCACAGAGGGGTGCCTATGACTATTTTTTGATCATCAAGACTATAGCCTTCATCGTGATTTGGGTGGCAACATGATGGTATTTCTGCCATGGCGGAATTACTGTTATCGCTGTGGTGTCTGGTGAAATTACTGCTATATTACAACTTGGCGGGAGTGCACACACACCACTTCTGGCAGCAGTAATTCCTTACGGCCTAATTACAGCTGAAAATGAGTTCCTGACGGTAATTCCAGAATCGGTTTAATTACCATTACCATCACCATATTCGGCACCAATACCTCTGGTAAAATTACAGCTGGTGGAATTAGCACAGGCAGAAATGACCGGGATGCACCGTGGCGGCCATCTTTAAAAATCAAATCCTCTCTGAATCCCCTATTTCCAGTTGCCATCCAAACTTAGAAGGAAGACAGAACATGTCACAGGACAAAGGCAAAGGGAAGGTGCTAAACATGAGGCTTTGCAAGCAATAATTCCACAGAGCTGAGGTGAAGGTCCTCACCGGTGATGTAGTGGCCCATGCTAAAGGTCTTTATGGCTCTAGGCACAGAAAACATCTGGCCAGAGGAAGGCTGGCCTCTGGGCCAGCATCCAAGACAAGGTCATGGCAGTGGACACAATCTCATGGGACAGCGAGGACTGTCGTAAGAGATGAAATGACCTCAAGGCCGGTGTCCACAGCCCCCTATCAAAACACCAGCGAGAGATATCTGCCACAGGAGGTGAAACTGTGGACCCTCTTGTCTTGAACTTGTGGGAGGGGAAGACAAGCATCCTCCACCATACAGAAGGGATTGAGGGTGTTGGGAGTGCATAGGTTGGAAACAGAAACTAAGAGGATGGCGGTGTCTTTCAGTTCCCACTCCATTGTGAATGCATTGAGTAAAAGCATGTGTCCTCAGCAGAGAGGAGCACAATAGGCAGGGGAATGTGCAAAAACATGGCAATCAGTACAAAGACACTGCGACTACATGCATGTGCCAGGGACGGTGTATAATGTTGTAATGTATTTATTTATTTATTTATTTTAATGTTGGAATGCACATGCACTATTGGGGAAATGTGCATGTGAAGTCATGGAACCATGAGCAGCACCCATGTGTGCTGTGACGGTCCATGTTGCCAAGTTAACCCCCTGCGCTACCACAACATCAAGCAATATTGGCAGGCCAACAATCAACATGTACATGCATTTAAGTGTACACCCTCAGCAGACACCACTCCACCTAGCAGTAGCTGAACTCATTGGCATGAAACCAATCATGCCCATCATAAATAATGTGTGTAGGGAGATTAAATTTCACGTGGCATGAGTATCTCACTATCCCTCTTACTTATATGCATAATGACTGACTGCAGATAATTATCCCACCAACAGGTATACAGTCGACTGAGGCTGAAGTGGCAAGGCCCTCCACTGCTGGCAGTGCATCCACCTCCACCCCTACACAGGCCAGACATGAGAGAAGCGGATGGTAGAGCAGGCAGGAGGCACTAAGGCCACCTGAGAAAAGCACAGTGTCACCCATGCTAGGTGTGGATACATCTGCTGTCTCCACACCTGTGCCCAGTGGCCTCCTGTGCAGATGGCACCGGAGGCACAGCACATCCTGCTGCAGGTGCTGAGATAGCCACACCACAACCATCCCAAGTGGAGATTTCCAAGGGTCAACATGGGGACATGCAAACACCTGCACCCACTCACTTGCTCCCTATTATGGGAGGTGTCAGACATGCATCACCAGCACCAGGCTGGGGCAGTCACAGGAACTGATGGCTCTCCTGATGAGGAGGAGGAAGAAGACACAGGCTTCAGGTTGCTCTAATTCAGCCCTGGCCCTCTTCACAGCCCACAGCACTCAATGGCAGCAATATGGGTATATCTGTCTGTCTGCAATGGAGCTGTGCCAGGTGTCCATCAAACACCTTTTCTATTTTATGTTTACTTTATGTATTTATATAGTGCCATGAGGACCTAAGCAAAGGGGTGCTAAGCCCACCAGGGTCAACAATAAAGCAAAACAGACATTCAAAGAATCACAGAACAAGCTGACTACCCCAGTCCAGGGGTGGGGCAGAAACAATCCACCAATGGCATCAACTATGTCAGATCAGGAAAAAAGAGGTGTTTTAATGCTCTGCTTAAATATTTCCAATGATTTAATACCTCTGAGATCCGAAGGTAGAGTGGTCCATGCCCTGGGAGCTGCAGCATAGAAGGCACCCTACTGTAGACAAAATCGTCCTAGGGACATTGAGCAGATTAGTGTCATTAGATCTTAGAACGCTTAGTGAGTGCTTTCTATACAGATTTTTTTTTTAAACTTTTATTTTTGGACGGCAGAAGTACACAAGGCACACATAAGGCAACAGATACATAGCAGTTACATCATAGAGCAGCACACCAAAAAGGATACAGCAATCACAACATGGACAACTGAACGGTACCTGAAAAGGAGCACAAAAAAAGAAAAAAAGGAACAAAGTAGGGCCTCACGCAGTGGGATCAGAGCCCGGCGGGGCAGGGGACAGACCAGATTCGGGAGTGCCCTCGCTCTGGATGCTAAGGTAAGCGTTAAATTCAGCCCAAATGCTCCTGGGGCGAGATTGGGCGGGGAGCATAGACAAGTATTCTTCCTCGCAATTGCGTGACCAGGTGAGTAAGCGCAACCATTTCTGAAAGGCCGGGGGAGCGGGGCTTTTCCAGCTCTAGAGTATACACTTTTTGGCAATCATACAGCTTATATTTAGGAACTTAGCTAGGCGTCTGGTTTCATCGGTTTTCCAGACACCGAACAGAACCGACAGGGGGTCAGGATCAACCATAGTTTCAGTTATGTCAGAGAGTGTTTTCAAGATGCATTCCCAGAACCCAGACAGCTCCCTGCAGGTCAGAAACATATGCAGGTGATCCGCCTCCTCAGCTCCACAGCAAGGACACAGGGTCGCCGAGGTGCGGACGAATGTCAAGGTCCTGTGTGGAGTATAGTAGAGCCTATTGAGAAGTTTGTACTGCATGGCGCGGTGACGGAAATTAAGGGAGACTTTTTTTGTGTGTAGGCACATTGCACCCCAGTCGCCATCAGACAACTCCAGGCCCAATTCATTCGCCCAATCGTCACGCGCCCTAAGCACTGGGACTGTGATGGACTCCTGAAGGATCTTATATAGTGAAGAGACGACACCGCGGGTGCCGCCTGAGTTGGCAATGTATGCGATCACCGGGTTATCCGGGGGCTCATCGGGAAATGAGGGCCATGTAGTACGGAACGCTGCCCGTAGCCTATAGTATTGGAGGGTCTCCAAGGCTGATCTGGTGTGCCCTTGTTTCCATGTTTGGGAGTCAATGAAGTTGCCTTCTGGGTAGAAGTCGGACAGTGCTTGATACCCCAGCGTTCCCCAGTGTTGGGCCAAGGCATTATCGTGTGTGGGTTCCAGGTCAGGCAGGCGCCACACCGGGAGCCATTTATAGTAAGGGAGGGATTCGGCCGTCGGATGTAGCAAGCGTTTCCAAGCATAAATGGTCGTACCGACAGGGTCAATAGGTGAGTCTGGTATGTAATGACGATGTAGTATAAGGGGCATCACGTTGGTGCTGGTGGCCGCTAGTCGCTCTAACTTTACATGCGGACGCGTTGGGGAGCCCGGGTACCAGTGAGTGGCATGTTGAGCCCGGGCCGCAGTCCAGTAGAGTAGCAGATCCGGGGCAGTGAGCCCCCCTTGTTTATAAGGGAGCGCCATGTCAGTCCACTTCTTACGCACTGCCCCGGAGTGCCATAGGAACTGTGCGCATAGTGTATGCAGTTTAGCGAAGTAACCCTTCCCAGGCCATACGGGAACGTTGCTGAAAGTGTAAAGAAGCTTGGGGAGCAGGATCATTTTAATAAGAGAGAGCCGACCAGCCATGGATAATGGGAGCGAGCGCCATCTTGACATCTTGGCCTCAACCGTTTGTGCCACCGTGTAATAATTGTCGGCTAGCAAAGTGGATTTAATCAAGGATATCTGCACACCCAGGTATCTGACACCGTTCGGGGACCAACAAAGGGGGTACTCAGTGGTGGGTTGTTGGGTAGATTTAGTGAGCGGGAAGATATCTGACTTTGAATAATTGATCGTGAAGCCAGAGTAGGTGCCGATGCGGGTGATGTCCCTCAGTATGGGGTCAATGTGGGTCGTGGGCTCTCTAATGTATAATAGCACGTCATCTGCATATAGAGATATGATTTCGGGGTCATCCTTCAACCGTATTCCCTTTTGGGCATGACGAGCACGGACATAATCTGCCATCGGCTCAATTGCGAGGGCGAAGAGGATCGGGGAGAAGGGGCAGCCCTGCCGGGTACCCCTGAAGAGTGTGAAAGGGTCAGATGTCAATGAATTAGCCCTGACCCGGGCCACAGGGGAGGCGTATAGTAGTTTAATGAACCCGATCATGTTTGGGCCAACTCCCATCGTCTCTAGCACCAGCCACATGTAGTTCCAAGAGACCATGTCAAAGGCCTTCTAAGCGTCCAGAGTGACCGCCACGGCCTGGGCGTCTTGATTTATACGGGACATAACATTGAACAATCTCCTTATATTATGGGAGGTGGACCTGCCGGGGACGAAGCCCGCTTGATCCTCATGGACCAGATATGGCATAATGGGGAGAAAGCGGTTAGCTATGATTTTAGCAATGATTTTCATGTCTAGGTTCATGAGGGAAAGGGGCCTGTAGGACCCACACTCGTCGTCCCGCTTGCCAGGTTTGAGCAGTACCGTGATGACAGCTTCACGCGTGGAAGGGGGGAGGATGGAGAAGCGGAGTGCTTCGTCCCAGACCTCGAGTAACATGGGAGCCAGTATGGCCACGCGTTCTTGATAAAACTCAGCCGTAAGGCCATCAGGTCCCGGTGCCTTGCCTTTGGGCAGGTTCGAGATGGCCGTCACTATCTCATCCAGTGTTACCGGGGAGTCCAGCTGGTCGCGGGCAGCAGGGGATATTTCGGTGGTAGGGATCTGAGCAAGCAGCTTGCGCATGTGTCGTTCGGAGTGTTCGGGAGGTTGGGAGTAGAGGGACCTGTACAACTCAGTAAATACCTCCAAGATCTGTTGGTCAGCCCACTGTACGTTGCCAGATACATCTTTGATGGAGGTGATATGAGCTCGGCCACATTCCCCTCTCACCACGCTTGCCAGTGTCTTCCCCGATCTGTCACCCTCGCCATATTTCCTGGCGGCCTGCGGGCGGCTGAAGTACTGGACTTCGTTGGTAGCGATTGCATTGTACGCCTGCAATTCCTCTCTAATTTTGACAAGTATGGCGGGATCGGCGCCAGTGGAGCATTGTTGCTCCAACTGCTTCAATTCGGCTTCAGAACGACCGAGGCTGGCTCGGATAGCTTTCAGTACCCCAGCCTCCCGTGAGATGGACATCCCCCTGATGTATACCTTAAAGGCCTCCCATCTGACCGCAGCTGATGTGTCTTGGAGAGAGTTGTGGTCAAAGAAGGATACAATGTCTGCAAGGATATCAGCCCTAAAGACAATATCCCTGGGGGCCTCAGATTTGAAACGCCAAGTGCTCAGTGTCGGGGTGGGTATACCCAGCCTCACAGATAGTGTAATTGGAGCGTGGTCAGACAGAGTGCGGGGAAGAATCCAGGACCCCTCCACCCCTCCCATGGTTTCACTTGACACTAAGAACAGGTCTATACGAGACGAGCTGCCGTGCACAGACGAGTAATAAGTATACTGCCGGCACAAGGGGTGTAATGTCCTCCAGACGTCGCAAACATTGAGCGTCTGCATATGGCCACGTAATCTGCGTGCGGCGCTGGTTAGGGCTCGAGAGGACGTGCCGGTCCTGTCCAGGACAGTGTCAAGAATAAGGTTCAGGCCCCCCCCCCCCATATAATCTGGACTCCTACGTAACCCAACAGTATGGCAATTACCGCATCGAAGAACTCAGGAGAGTCAACGTTGGGGCAGTACGTGTTAACAAGTAGGTATTCTTTATTCACCATCGTGCAGTGCAGTATAACATAACGACCCTCAGGACATATGTAGCTTTTGTGCAGAATGAATTTGATCGATTTGTGGATCATTGTGAGGACTCCCCTGGATTGGGAGGAGTAGGAAGTAAAGAATCTAGTGGGACCCCACGATGGGGCCATGGTGCCCGGAATGTGGGAATTGGAGTGTGTCTCTTGTAGGAGTAGTAACTTGCAGCCATGCCTATTAGCAAAGGCCATGATCTTGCGGGCCTTAGTGTGATTGCTTAATCCGTGAATGTTCCAGGACATTATGACGGTAGACATGTTAGTGACAAATACCTAATCCCGGTATACTCGCATCAATGAACATCCCAGATCCAGCAGTAGTGCGCATTACCGGGGTTGAAGTCGGGAGTGCGCTCATGTTTTGCCAATGTGCGTGCCATGAGCCCTTCCATGCCGTTTTTTCCAAACAGCCCATTCCCACCCGCCACCCTCACCACTGACCCAACCTCAGCAGTGTAAACATCACCCACCCTCAACTGTGCAGAGCAGGGCCGGCCCCAACGTGGTCCAGACTGCCCAAAAGCCCAACAGGGGCTGACCCACAACAAGGGCATATCCAAGAACAGTGCAATTGCAGTGGGGTGCGCCGTTGCCGTGCAGGAGCACGCTAGGAACCAGCTGGTTCCGTTACAAAACGAACGTTGTTAGCGGACATATCGTGAATACCCCAGTCCCACCCAATGGGGCGCAGGGAGCAACACTCATACAACAGGGATCCAGCAACCCACCCCAAGCAAAACCATGAGAGAAAACATGTCCCAGTGTTCGTGAATAGGGGGCAATGGTTGCAGCCAGAACAAGGGAGCTTTGCATGTCAGAGAACAACAGAAGTAAGTGTGGGAGAATAGACTGGACGGGATGACAGTTGCTCCCCAGCGAGCGGGTATATAGAGCGGAAATTAAACCTGCATAGGAAAGCATTGTATACAGGTGAATGCAGAGGTGTGGTCGCTCATGGATGTGGACAAAGAGTGGCAGGACTCAATCTACATATAAGCATAGTATCAAGGCAGCGCAGAGCAAGCACAGAATTCACTCATTATTCATAGTGTCATCAGCAGGAGGGTGGAGAGGAACATGTGCCTCGATGAATTTAACCGCCTCAGACGGCACTGTACAAAAGTATAGTTTGTTGTTGAACGTGAACTTCAAGCGTGCAGGGAAGAGTATGGCGTAGGGGATGTTCCTTTCCCTAAGGAGTTTCTTCACTCCAAGGAACTGGCGACGTTCCTGCTGAACTCCGGTGGAAAAGTCGGGGAAAATCCTGATCACCTGCGAGTCCATTCGTAACTCGCCTCTTTCCCGTGCGAGGCAGAGAATTTGGTCTCGGTCTTTGAAGCTCAGAAACTTGGCAATGATGGGCCTCGGAAAGTCACCAGGTTTAGGCCGTGGTGACAGTGCCCTATGGGCCTTCTCAATGGTGAAGAAGGGAGACATGTCTGGATTACCCAGTAGGTCCTTCAAGAGATCCTCGACCGCCAATTCCAGTCGACCCTTCAGCGCATTTTCAGGGACACCAACAATGCGTATGTTGTTTCTACGCGACCTAGATTCGAGGTCATCGCATTTGGCCTTGACCGCCTTCATATCTGAGACCAGAGAGGACACAGTGCCCTGGAGTGTAGATATATTATCTTCATTGGTTCCAATCCTGTTTTCAGCCTTCGTGATTCGAACCCCCTGCTGATCCAGTTTGGCTCTGAGTCATGCTACATTAGCATTAATGTCATCGAGCTTTTCGTGGAAGGCTGCAAAGTTTCTAGCCATGGATTCCATTATCGCTGTAAGGTCAGTGGTAGGTGCCTCGGCGCAAGGCGGGTCTTCAGCTGGATCGCTTGGTATGTGGGCCGAGTCGGGCCTCGGGGTGGCTTTAGCGAATTTGTCCATGGCCCCGGTTTTATTGTTATTCCTTGATCTGTTAAGACATCGTGAATAATGTAGTGGGGGCCCTGAGTGGCCAGAGTGAAGACCTGAGTAAGGGTGTTGAGGCAGGAGGATACACGGTGTGGAGGTGCAGGAGAGGTTCCAGTCAAAGGTCGGTGGTCCAACCCGCCGATCCGAACAAATCCTGGCATAGGCGGCAGGAGCTGTAGCGTCAGGGAAGTATAGAGTAGCTGCAGGTATAGCATGACCCAACCGCCCTAGAGGATGAGGACGGTGTCCAGAACAGACCCCGAGTAAGCACCACAGGAAGAATCGAACAGCAGGAGCGTGGGCATTAGTGCAAAGGCAGATATTGCATGGGGCAGTGAAGGCGATGACCAGTAAGGAAGAGAAGCTGTGCCATAGTAGTAGGTGTGGGCCACGGCATCAATCCAGGGTCCATTGAGCCCGGAGCAAGGCGGCAGCGGGCCAATCCGGGTCAGCCGGGATCCAGAACAATCACAGTGCCGCAGGGTAAGGGCCCAGAGACCAGTGAAAGCGGCGCGGGAGCCACCCGGGGCTGCGCAGCGCAGGGGGAGAGGCCCAGGCCGGGGATGGCCTGCAGTGGAAACAGGGACAATGCAGCCCTGGCACGCGGCAGCCCCAGCAGCCCCTCACCTGATATGCAGCCCACGAGGATCCAGTCAGGGTGTGGGTGCAGCTCCTCCGGTCCTCGGGCGCTGTTAGAGGCAGATCCGGTCTCGGCAGCAGTGCAGGGGTCGGGCCGGAGCGGGAAGATGTAGGCCACAGCCCAGGCCGCGGATGCCGGGCCAGCGGGTTTCCAGCCGAACGCGGCGGCCAAGCCAAGCGACAGGCGCAGCTCCTCCAGGAGGGACGCACTGCCCGGGTGCCGAGCGGCGCGGGCGAGGGGCAGACCAGGGGCCCCCACGATATCGGGCTCTCCGGCCGGCAAGACCGGTCACATCAAGGCCAGAGGGCCCCGGCCTCAGCATGGGGAAACAGTCCAGGTCGGGCCGGTGCAAGGCGCGGCCCAAGCTGCGGATGCCGGTAAGGCGAAGGGTGCAGCCCAGCCCACAGCGCTCCCAGCGCGGACAGCAGAGCACCGCGATACGCGCCTCAGTAGGCAGACCAGTGGAGGGATGCGGCAGGGGAGGCCGTAGTGGGGTGGCGCGAGCCGGGAATAAAGTCACGATGGGCTGCCGAGCGCCACGGCAGCCTCGAGGATCCCGCTCAGGAAGATCTCCGGCTCCCAAGGTCCGATCCGAGCCAGGATCGCAGCGACACATAGCCCCAGTTATAGGGAGGACAAGGGATCGATCGGATAGGCGCAGAGATACTTTAGCCCGCAGATGTCCTCGGATGAAGAGCGGCTGTGCACGGAGCTAAACAGCTAGGCAGCCATCTTGACGGCTGCTCAACAGCGCCCCCCGCTTTCTATACAGATTTGAAGTCAGGTCCTCTGATTTGGCACTCAACAGGCATGTGTATGTTATGGTAAGCAAGCAGTGTGTGATCCTGGCTTCCACTGGGAGATAGTGGAGGCTTTTTTTCTAGCTTGGGAGACATTATCTCCACTTTTCACCCCCTCTACCACTCTCACTTTCTGGATTACTTATAATTTCACAACATCACCCTTGTTATACCCACTAAGAGACTACTACAGTAGTCAATTTTCGTACTGATTATTGCCCTGGCCACAGTAACATAATTGGATTTGGACAAGAATGGGCAAATCTGTGTCAGCAATTTCATATGATACGCCAACACAGACAACAGACTATTAACTTGGGGCTGAATACTCATTGTCTGATCCAGGTAGACAGCCGGCATTTTCACCTTTGCTAGCATGACGATCTTACAACCAGAAATCATGAAATACAGATACACTGGGCTTAATGTTCATAACCTGCCCACAGGGCCTGCAATCATAAGTCTGGTCTTGTCACTATTCAAGGCCAGCCTATTCCTCATAATCCAAGCCTGAATCAGTGTGACCACCGTATTGAAGGTTTGCAGGTCCTCTTCATACATCCTTGGCAAGGGAATTGTGCATGTGTGTCATCTGCGTAATTAGTCAATTTAACTCCCTTGTTCTCCAACCTTTGGAATAGTGCAATGGTGAAAACATTGAAAAATGACAGTGAAAGACACGCTTCTTGAGGAACTCTGTACAAGATCTTAACTGGGGCTGCTGGTGAAGTGCCACTACAAACCCTTACTGACCGATTCTCCAAGAAAGACCACCTCATGAAGTCTATCAGTCAGCAGGGCATGGTACAACAGGTAAAACGCTGCAGACAGATCTAACAACATGAGTAGAACCTTTAGCCCCCTGCCGAAAAATTGTAAGATATTAGACTTTTAGTCCAACAAGGCTGTCTCCGTTCCATGAGCTAGCCTGAATCATGACTGCCACTTGCTCAGAACGTTGCGTTCTCTTGACGGTCCAGAACTTGGAGATATGCTACTCTGTCCAAAATGTTTTTAAAAAAGGGCATATTGGTAATGGGACAATAATTTGCCAGAAGGAGAGGGTCAAGACCGTTTATTTTTTTAGCAAGGGTGTAACCCACACATTTTTGATGCATTGTAGCATGTGACACTCCTGGAAGGAGAGGTTGAGGAATTTAGTTATGGTGGTGAAAGTAAGTGAAATCATGCATGCACAGAAATATTGGGGGAGACATTTCCTGCAAAACTGTTGGACTTGAGTTTGCTGATGATATCTGTCATCTCAACCTGTCTAACTGATCTAAAACTAAACTCTGTCCTACCTGATGCCTCGAGGGTCTTTGCTGTTGTGGACAGAGCTGCATCTTTCTCAACTCCCATATCCAACATGCCATTTTCACTGTTGATACTCTTCTTGATCCTATGCAGCTTGTTTAATAAGGCCTCTTGGATCGAGGCACACCAGGCATTATCTCTTGTGATCCCTTCCGCCCTTTTGGGACATGGGTTCTCTAAAATCTTAATCGTCTTGCACATCTTTTTCTTTGTTGGTGGTCCTGGTGTTAAAGCTTTTTAGGCCTCAAATATTGCCATCTTGTATGTTTTGGCTGCTCTTGCATATGCCTTCTTATCATCTGAAATTTCTGGTTTGGACCAGGCATCAAAGAGGTTCCTTTTATTTACTTTCAGCCTCTGGAGTTCTGGTGAATACCTTGCATTTATTTTTTTCTTTGGGTACTAGTTTTGTCTTGGATGGAGTGATGGTGTTAACAGCGTTAGAGATCATGTCCTGATAAATAAGTGCTATATCATTGGCTGAGATGACCGTTGCAGGGCAACAGGTACAGCACCTGCAGGCAATTAGGGAAAGTGTCCAGGGATCAGCCAGGAGGATTTCCAAGACCCTGGGCCACCAGTGCTGGAAGCTCTCCCTGTCTATTGCGGCCATCTCCACTGTTGGGCAGAGGTTAAGGGAGCAAATCAAGGGCATGTCAGCCTTTGCCGAGTCACTATATTCCTGCATGCTCCTGACATTGCAGCACATCCAGGACCAGGAGTCTGGGCCCTCCACCTCCATCCCCTCACAGAGGGATCATTGCCTAGCACCCAAAGGCACTGCTCCTTGTGCGATGTAACCCCAACAGTTCCTGTGCAGTCTGGCAAAGGCAAGAGGCCAGAGAAGTGCCATGTCACGGCACTTTATACATAGGCACATGGGAGGTGGTAGGGGAGCAGTGTTGGGGATGGAGGAGGTGGTGTGAGCAGAGGTATTAGTTGGGGATGGGGAGGTGGGTGTAGAGGGGTGATGGCAATGGTTCACTTGAAGCAATGCAACGACAATCCTTATTGTGTAAATGCAATGTTTTCAAGAAGTGGCTAGACACAAAGTTGAGCAACATGTAAGTATCAATGTGTTCTGAAATAATTGTCAATGAGATCTTGCCGCTACAGGCGACCATCACCTTCCCTCCTCCCGCTTACTGTGCGGCAGCACTGCACATGCAGGTTGTGAGTTGATGTGTCCAGAGGTGGGATGTCGGCATTAGGGAGCAGGGGGACATTTCGCCTGAGGCAGATGTTGTGCAGCATGGCACAGCAAGAATTATTTGTCCATGCTTCTCTGGCCTGTACATCAAGGACCTTCCGGTCCTGTGTAGACACCAAAAATGTCCCTTCAGTAGTCCAAAGGTCCGCTCTATGCACAGCCTGGTCCTGACATGTATCGCGCACAGGTGTCCTTACCCCTAATATCTGGGGGTATCCATAATCACCTGCAAGGGAAAAGTTCACAGGTGTCAGCCACAGTGCATTGTGGATGTGTTGCCTTTTGTAATGACATTTTTATGGACAGTCTCTGCATGCATTTACCATGTATTGTCCTACAGCATGGTTGTCCATCCCAGTTATTGAATGCAGAGTCCTTCACCATGGGGGACATATAAACTGTGGTGTTACAACATGTGCACAGCTCACAAACAGAAGTCATCACTATAAAGACTGGAGGGGGGTTATCTGTGCTCCTGCGCTCTATATAGCAGAGTATAAGCACAGAGTAACCCAGCCAAGATTCTCTGTCGTTGGTAGCAATGGACGAGCAATCAAGGCATAGCTTTAAGGAGGTGATGTGGGCTAGTTCTTAAGTACAGTGTAGTCCCTAATCCCCCACAAAGGAATATCCACACACTTTGTTAGTGATAACACAGTTCTTTATATAAATAAGGTTCAAGTTATATACACAATCACAATAACATACTTTGTGCTCAGGCAAAACTATAATGATAAATATATACAGTCTCTATGTGGTACCAAAATTACTCTTGATTCCATTAAAATGAACCAACTGCTGGCAGTTTCAAATGGCATACAAATAAATAGCAAGAGGTCTCAAAGCCTACCTGTTTTAATTTTTAGCCTTTCATCGGTTTCCTCGCCTGGGCAGCCTTTCTTTCCAGCGCCATGATGCCCCTGGGCGACCGCGCGCTTTATAAGTTACAATAACATAACATAACTATAGACTATGAAGGAAAACAAGTTGGTTAAACAATTGGCAGAATACTGGGTCCCGTTACCTAGACACAGTTCTGTGTGAGAATCACCTCTGCAACCTGTAAATAAGGTATATTGACAAGCCCATTCCATATATTGTTTAGCAGAGTATTATTTCCTTCTACAAATGTTCTACTATCCCAATGTACCTGGTTTAGCAGAGTTTGATGACGGGTCATCGACGGATCCTTCTTGAGTGAACTCCCTTTAAGGCAGGAGCCATGGATTGTCGAGATTCCTTAAAGAAAAGGGTGAACAATGTTGTTGAGGCAGCAGCTTCAGTTCTTGCGGTGCTCATTGACGATCGGCCGTGGATGTCCTGCGTAGATGAGGTGTGCGGTGCACCTCAACGACAATAGTTCATTGCAGCAAAGCATATCAATAAAGAATGTAGGCCCAGCAAGGGCATCGAGTCGTCAGCTGTTGGCGTTGGTGATCAGGAATCAACCACGGCTGGCTTTCGAATCTTCATCAGCGTCTTTGAGGACTTTGGGTGGTGGGAAACACACCAGTGGATTCTCCTCGGTTAGTCGGCGACCTTGACTTTCTCCAGCGGGACAAAGTGGTTGACGGTGATAAGCAAGGAAGTCCTGGATTCAAATGTCTTAGGCAATGGAGTGTTATGGCTCCGGTTGATGAGGTTACCACGGTCCTCCGAACGTCGATCGGCAGCGATGGACTTCGATGTCCGGGCACTTCACTTCAGATTCCTTGGTGGTACCTGTATCCAGTCGGCAGCCTTTCGAGGACTGACTTCCAGGGAGCCTTGGTGAAGGTTATCTGGTGCACAATGTTCCCTCGTAACTCGGGAAGAGGTCTCCTAGCCAAGTCCTCTCTTGAATCAGTTCTTGTAGACAACACAGCTTTCACATTCCATTGAATGAAATCAGCAGCAAAGCCTTCTTCTTCCAGCTGGGCTTCAAGGTTAAGCATCAAGTTTCAACATCAGCTTCTGAGCAATTCCAGTAAGTGAGAGGTCCCCAGATATACTGTTCTGTCTCTCATTCAGACTGCTGGGCCAAGCTCAGCAGCCAATCATTCAGCGGGGCATTCAGGCAGGCATGCAGCCATGCAAGCTCACAGTACATTTAGACCATTCTTCTCCATCCAGACACTCACAACAAAGAATGAGGATTGGGACAAGGACCCAACCATTCAGCAGTCCACACTGCATTCATACCAGTTTCGGGCAGAGCTGTCTCATTCATTGTTTCACGCACCAGAAACCATACACCCATAACAGGAAATTTATATTGGTCACCCACTGCATTCACCCAGGTCCCACCCACGGGCTTACCCCCAACATACAGTCATTAGGAAGGCTCCAGCCAGTCTGGCCTGAACTTCCCCACAATACCATACATGGAACTTCCACCCAACAGTCAGGGGAGGAGACAGAGTCAGGGCTTCCCAAGACTTTGGAAAATAAGATAACAGGCCATAGAAAGCAAGAGTCCACAGGGGCCATCTTGTCACCTATCAGGAATCAACTGTTTCCAATGAAAGGGCCTGGGTATCCCAAATGATACTCAGAGCACCTGTCAATTTCAGCACGGAGCTGCCACCAGCCCATACCCTGCTCTGTGGGCCACACACAGGTGCCCAAACACATACACTAGGGTGCCATAAGGGTATCCCAAGGGTCTGTTCATCACAACCAAAAAGAAGAAGAGCTGCACTGCCACGAGTCCGACATGGACTCCTGTGTTTAGAATAATACTGAACACACATTATAAAAGGAGTTCAGGACAAGGACATCGAGGCCCTGTCCCTCCAATGCATTTACAGCATCACAATCACTCTCATGGTTTGTGATTGGCATTTCAGAGTGCATGTGGCCTGTCTTGGGCATGAACGTTGCTATCATGCATGTCCCCTGATGGGTAATGTGTTGTTCTCTGTACATGTTTATGGTGTCTGTGTTCCTTCCTTTATGGCTTCACATACATGGTTAGCAATGTGGAAAGCTAGATGAATGACATCAAGCTAGTTAGTCTCTCACAAACTGTACCCTTCAGGGTTACTGTCTATTGTTTGAAAAGTCTTAAACCATAGGTGTATAAAAATGTAAGTACATTAATTCCAAATGTTCACTTCATGTTTGATAGGTTGAATTGAAAACCAAGGTCATAGTTGTGGTCAAAAAATAGTTTAGCAACTCAATAATGATTTCTAATTGGGTCAGAGGTCAGCATTTGCTTGAATACAAATAGTGCTCAATTGCCAATGCATTTCGGAGTTTGGATTACTCCTTCATCAGGGCGTACACTATTAGTCATAATAGGTTACAGCATCACATTAAACAATGTCATATTTCAGCCAGAACATAATTGTGTAATTCAAATCAAAATGTACATACCATAATTGTTCCATGTAGTACAATGTAGTACAATGTTGTCAGTAGAGTAGAAGAGAAGTATCTTTACTTTACATACCATAATGGTTCCGTGTAGTACAATGTTGTCAGTAGAGTAGTAGTTAAGTATCTTTAATCTCTTTCGTGTTGTTGATGCTCACAAACTGATGTGTGTGGATGACGCTCCTGTATAATGTGTAATGAGAAAAACCCAACGCTGTTTGGTTGATGGCTGGACAGAATAATTTTTGCTATATTCACATACATGGTTACCAGATTGCATGGCATTACTTATGCTAGTGTTGCATTATCTATGATTAGTTTTGAGCTGCGACATTCCATGTGTAAGCATGTGTCACCTTGCAGTCTTCTGTCCATGAATTGCTTAATTGTTGGGGCAATATGCATTGCTGACATACTACTGCATTGTCCTGCAGTCCTAGTCATGTGGGTTGGTGGCTGTCATGTGTGGGGTAAGAGTGCATTGATCCATTGTCGCAATGTCCCCCCGCAGCCTTTCGCATTGCATTCACTAGTACTACGAGATCAGTTTATGTGATGACACTTGTACTCGCCCAGTATCCATATCCACTGGCCTCTGTGGATCTCCATGTATGCAGGCAGAATTCCGTTCCACAGGACCATATCATCGTGTGTGGAACCAAGGACCTGGACATTCATGAAGTTATAGTGCTTCTGATTGCGGTATACCTCTTTAGATGCCTGGGGAGCGAGCAATGCCACATGGGTGCAATCCAGAGCTGCAAATACATTGAGCAGGTGGGCGGTGGCATAGAAAGGTGCTTTTGTAGCATTCATCTGTGTCAGGGTGGTGGTCAGGGAGAGGTGCAGGGAGGAATGGCACAGGAGTGCTTCCAGCAACTGCACAACCACATATAAAAATGGGACCTGGGACATGCCATGTGGCATGCCCACAATGTGCTGGCAGGTGCCAGTTGCAAGGAAATGCAGGACCGAAACATGCTTCAGCAGCAGGGATGAGGCAGTTCTGATGTTAATACTGCTTTGTATATCGTCATGGGTCAGTGAGAGTCGCTTCACAATGGTCTCTCTGTTCAGCCAGTACAATGTAATCAGCTGGATGTCAGTTAATTTCCAAGGTGAGGGCCTGACCCGTGGAATGTGTCCTTGCATTGCATGGCATCTCCTCCTCTCTGTGCCCTGTGCTGCTGTTCCTTCTTCTGCAGCTCAATGTTGAGCAAGAGAAGCGGCATGTCCCAGTTAGCAACAGCCATGGCAGCATGGTGTTGGAAAGTGCATTTTGGTCTGGTGCAGTCAGAATGTTGTTTTTCTTAATGGATTGGTCCATCTTTCACTTTTTGTCCATCACCTGTATACATTTCCCTCCACCTTTTAGGTGAAAGTAAGTGCACTGTCTTTTCGGCAGAATTACCAACAATTTTTAGCAGTATTTGGACTTGTGTTACAGCATAAATACCATTTTCACTCTCGGCAGTAATTCCACCGGCAGAATTAGTGTCATGGCATATTCTGCCAGATGTTGGAAGTAATTCCATCGTTGGTAAATCTGCCTGGGCTAATTTCTTATGTTCAACATTAAAGTGTAAGTCCTCACCTTTATCTTCTTCTTGCTTGGATACCCAGTGCTCTTGCCTCCTTGGTCCTGTCTTCTTCTGTTCGGATAAGAACCGCTCTGTGTAGAGGAACGGACAGTCCGTACCTGTCACCAGACTTTCTGCCTAATGTCACAGGCTGGACAAATGGACAACCGTAGTATGAATTCTCTTTGGGGAAAAGCAAAGGCTCATAAATCTCAACATAGATGTAGCAATATACCGGCAGTCAGGACAAAAAGGCAGACAGGTCTTCAATAAGAAACGGATGTCCATAGTAACACATGGAAGGCCAGGAAATGGAATGGACAGAAGGATGCAGGCAAAGGAAAGAAGGAAAAAACAACAGGGTCAATTAGGCTTGAAAAGCCTGGAATGCTACTGTCTTCCCAAACCGTAGAGCAAATGTACTGGTCCACAAAAAATGGTTCCTTGGGAGAACAAAGGTCTACGTGCAGTTGAAGGCAAAAGTGAGTGGTTGTGGCGACTGAAAAATAGTCCCAAAAAAGAGACACAAGATGGTGAGCTGCGGTGAGCTGTTCTGGCCCTCAGGAAGGACACCCTGTCCCTGCAAGGGGGTGGAGGGTTCCTGTCCCTAGACAGCGGATGGTGCAACGCCTATCTAAGAGGGATAGCAGGAGAGACTGTCCCTGACTCTCTACAAAGAATGTGGCTATCTGTACAACACACTCAATTTTGTAACCAACAGCCTAACAAGAGGGAGGGGCAACCAACAGTGCTTAAGGTGAGTAGTAAAGGGGAATTAGATCTCGTAGTCATAAGCCAAACTGCTTCAGTTAGCATTTGGGAACTGGAGTCATCGGGATTTTGAGCAATTTTTAATTACCCTGATGGCTCCACATACTCTGCATGCTGATGGTTGCCCAATCACTGGGGATGTAAAACATCATACATTTAAAATGTTCTTAAAAGCACAAAGCCCACTAGCTATGGGGTTTGCTATGGATAGATCCTGTGCTTTGTAGGTTCTTTGTAAGTTATTGCAGTACCCTCTGCTGATATTGGGGATATCTTGTGGTGTTGTGGTGGAGTCACAACAGATCTGGTCGACCGGTTTTGATGGTGCACTGGTGGTTTAGACCATCTTCTTCAGGACGCACATTTCTTCACAGCTTCATCGATACAATCTTCCTGCTAGCCTCTAAATAGAGCAGCACAGGCAGGCTGCTTGGAATCCTGGAGAGAGGAGACACAAATAACATTGCAAGAGGGTCATAAGTATTGCGCAAGTTGCAATGTTACAAAGTGCTACAGTCAGAACCTGCTCAGAATCTAGTTTTATGGCTAGTGATTGCTATACAATACAGGGGTTCTCACTCTCTGTTAGGAGCATAGCCACTGTTTGGTGTGGCTAGAAAAGCTTGACAACTTGTCCGTGGGAGGGGTGGGGAGAGGGCAAGGGAAACAATTGGGGAGAGACACTCAAAAAGGGGCTGGCAAAGGAGTGTGACCCTCGGCTGTCTAGGGACAGGCACCCTGCCCCTCCCCCCCCTTGCAGGGACAGGGTGTCCTTCCTGAGGGCCAGAACATCTCACCATCTTGTGTCTCATTTTTGGGACTATTTTTCAGTCGCCACAACCACTCACTTTTGCCTTCAACTGCAAGTAGATCTTTGTTCGGCAAAGGAAAGGAACCAGGAAGGAAGAACAGAGTCAAGGCAGCAGGTGGGAGAGGAAGAAGGGGCAAAGAAAGCAGGAGAAAGTACAAAATTAAGAAAAAATTGAGAACAGTGGAAAGGGAACAAAACACAGGGCTTCGCTTTTTCCAAATGTAAAAAGGAAGCTCAGGCTGCATCTTGAATAGAACTAGACCGGTAAGTGGACAGTTATAGAGTGAATGTGATGGAAGAGGGAATGGATCCAGTTCCATCACTGCCAGAGTGCATGCTGATGTGTTGTGAAAGTTTGCTAATGGCAGAACAAATGAGGGCTATGAACGTGAGAAGACGGCTCCCAGAAATGGTCAGCAATTGAGTAACCCTTCCAATGATTATTGGACCTTCCATCTAATACAACTAATGCGCAGCAGGTATCACATTTTTAGTTCTCATGCCTGACCTTGGTCTTCCTCAGTTGATCACTGATCCCACTCATCAACTGGGTAATGATTTATACTTTGTTTTTGCTCCTAGGGCTTCTATTTTCATTCTTCCTCCTAGTCTAGTATTATGGTCTGACCATTTCATTATACCTTTTTCTATCCCCTGCTGACTTAGTAGCTTCTCTTTTGTCTCAGTGCGCTCAAGGTTGCTGACACTGGATGCTACATTTTTGTGTGCCAGCTGACCATTTGGCCCCTCTTAGGCTTTGTAAACAGAAAGATCATCCTTCTGAGTCCTGGTTCTCCGATGAACTTAGGTCCTGTACACTTCTCTGCAGGCAAGCAGAAAGGAACTAGTGAGCTGGTTACTCTCTGGCTGACAAAACTTCCTTCCCTCACACTACGGTGGCCTATCATAAGGCCATTATTTCTACTAAACAAACTTTTTTTAGTCGTAAGGCAGAGGCAGCTGTCAACCAACCTAAGGCTCTGTTTGACTTGGTTCACTCCCTCTCCTCTCCTGCTAAGTTTGACTTGCAGGCTGTGTTGTCTCAAGATCTCTGTGACTCTCTCTCCTGTTTCTTTCATAACAAGATTGAGACTATCAGTCACAATATTAGCAGTTCTGTTGGGCAGCCTGTTACTTTACCTACTTTTCATTCCTCTACTCTGCACAATTCTACTTAGTCTTCCTTCCTTACCTACTCTGATCAAGATGTTCTCACAGCTATTCATAAGCTTAAATCTGCATCACCGTCTGACCTTATTCCTCTTGTGCTTCCTAAGGAGATCTCTGGTGATATTGTCTCCCTGATTACATCGGCAGTGAATACATCTTTTCGTGAATGAGACATTCCCAACGTCTTCGAACATGCACTTGTGATCCCTTTGCTTCAGAAGCCTTCTTTGGACCCTGCTGTGCTTGCTAACTTCTGGCCAATTTCACTTCTAACCTTTCTTATGAAATTGTTGTTGTCTATGGTCTCTCCTCGGCTTTCTTCTTTTCTGGAATCCTCTGGGTTCGTTGACTCTTTTCAGTCAGGGTTTCGCCCCGGGACAGGCACTGAGTCAGTCCTCACTGTTGTGATGGATGATCTTGCCCGCCTGGCTGATCAGGGTGGTGTCGGAACAGTAATTTTGTTAGATCTATCCGCTGCTTTCGACACAGTTGATCACCCCACCGTGATCTCCCTGTTATCGACAGCCGGCTTGTGCGGCCAAGTTGCGGTAAGGTTCTCTGCCTTCCTGGTGGTGCACTCCCAGTCTGTTTCTCTTCCCCCTTTCTGTTCTAAGATGGTCTAAGCTCCTTCTGCAGGGCTTTGCACTCTCGCCAACACTATTTAACATCTTCATTAGGCCACTTCTCTGCCTTATTCAGTCCCATGGATTCTGGTACTACTCCTATGCCGATGACACGCAGTTTGTTGTCCACCTTGATCTTACATGGTTGGAGACTGTTGCATGGTTTAGGGGTTGCCTTGTGGACCTTGTATCCTGGATGGCAGTGAATTGGCTTAAACTGGTGACAAAAACGGAGGTTCTGGTTGTTGGTACCTCCAGCCCTCTGTCTTCTTGGAATGTTGATTTCTGGCCTACTTCTTTGAGTCATTTTCCCTGTGCCTTCTGTAAAACATCTGGGTGTACAAATTGCTTCATCTTTATCTATGGGTGATTAGGTCGCATTAGTCTGCAAACCTGGTCATTTCAAATTGAAAATCTTGCAGAAAGTTCTTCCTTTTATTCCGTCCCGATTTCAGGCTCCTGTTGTTGTGACTCTTGTAGTAAGGACTATTGTAACTCACTCTACCTTGGTCAGCCCTGCTATCTCATGCACCAACTCCAGATCCTCCAGAATGCTGCAGCTTTGTCTCTACTTCACCCCCTGCTGGGTGCGCATATGTCTCCCCTACTTCGTCAGCTCTACTGGCTCCCCGTTGAGAAACATCTTCTTTTTAAATCCCTCTGCATTGTGCATAGAGCCTTTTATAAACTTGGAGTGGAATATCTTCGGACTACATTTTGTCCTTATGTTCTGTCCCATCTGCTTCACTCCCAGTCTGCTCTCATGATTCAGGTTCCTTGGTTTAGACTTTCTTGTATGGTTGTCTGTGCTTTTTCAGCCGCTGCTGCCAAGGCATGGAATTCTCTCCCTCACTCCCTGCGTGTCATCTCTGAGCATCTCTCCTTTCGTCGTTCTCTAAAAACTTTTTTTGTTTTGAGTTCTCCTCTCTTCTTTTCTCCTTTCTCTGCCAGTCTAACGCCATGATGCTCTTGGGCACAAGTGTGCTTTATATGTATCCCTAACATAACATAACATAACATAACATAACATAACATAACATAACATAACATAACATAACAATCAAGGCACAGACTTTGATAGGTGTTCTGTTCTGGATCTTAAAGTGAACTTTCAAAACCTTGAGTCTGGAATCCAACAGCCCAGTAGGTTTTAAGATAGAACAGGGGGACTATGGATAACACCCCACATCTTTGTCCCATCTAATATCAAGGTCTGTCATCTCCCTTTCTCCTAGCAGGTAGAACAGGGCAATCTCTCAACATGTGTCCTTTGGATCCACAGTAAAGGCATAAACCCTGATCTCTTCTCCTCTTTCTTTCAGCAGCTGACAATGGACGGCGAGCCATTCCTATTTGCATGGGTTCTTCAGAAGTCAAAGTATCTGGGATAGGAGAAGATGGTAAAGTCTGATAACTCGAGAAGGCTCCTCTAGTCTTCCTCTTCTCATCCCTATGTTCTGACATGTGGAATTAAATCTGAAGAACCATATAAACTAAATCAGAAATGGGACGAGGAACTCTAGCCAGTTTGTCATTTATGTCATCATTATCGCCCCTTCTGAATATGGTATACTGGGCTGTCTCCGGCCAAACTGCTTCAGCTGCAACCTTCCTAAAGAGTGCTATACATGCCAGGACATCAAAAGAACCTTGGCAGATGTCCAGAAGTGCCTCATATGCATAATATACCAACCATGGTCTCTCAAACTTCTCCTTTAAGGTTTGAACAAAGGCTGTATAATTTGTCAAAAGTGGAATGGATGAAGTCACTATAGAAAGAGCTCATGCTAGGATGTTCCCTATCATGTTTAAAATCATGAAGCTAATCTTAGCTCTATCTGATGCATAGGCAGCAGTATGGAATGTAAAGTGGACTGTGCATGCATTGATGACTTCTTTATCCTGCTTATGGGACACATCACACTCCCCTGAATCCAGTCCTAACAACAGTGGGCCTCCTTATGAGCATGGCGGCCATGGTATGAACGGTGCTGGTAAGGGACCGGCACTGTTCATACCGGGCCGCCACATTACGAGTTTGCAGCGGGTCCCGCTCTGTACGCCTGGCCAGCCCAGATGTGCAGAGTGGGACCCGCTAGCAGTACAGGA
Organism: Ambystoma mexicanum; assembly: GCF_040938575.1. Taxonomy (NCBI): domain Eukaryota; kingdom Metazoa; phylum Chordata; class Amphibia; order Caudata; family Ambystomatidae; genus Ambystoma; species Ambystoma mexicanum. Next base: position 1,041,556,596 of record NC_090932.1, read on the forward strand.
TGAGAACAAAGGGCCTGTCATTAACAGGCCCGTTGTTAGCATCCTCCCCATTCCCATTGAGCCCTACCGGGGCTCAAATTGGAATGGGGACGTACCAGGTTCGGATCCAGCAAAAGGGAATTACCGGGCCCTCCAGGGTCGGAATGGCCCGGTAAGTCCCCTTTTGCGGGACCATGACCCGAGTTTGGGGGTAGCCATGCTGCTAAAAATGGCATGGCTACCTCCAAACTCGTAATGAGGCCCAGTAAGTCTAGAGTCTGGAGTCTGGACATCCCTGGGAGTCATCAGCTGCTTAAGAAAGGCATTCTCTGGGCCTCATTACAACCTTGGTGCTAAGTGCACCAACTTTACCACCAGGTGTAAACTCCGTTTACACCATGGTGGATGGCGGATTTACCGCCCCATTCCAAGGTCAGTGGGGCGGTAAATCCCCATTTCCCATTTTCCCTTCCCCATTCCCATTTTTGCCCCATAGGGCATAATGGGAGTGGGGAAGGCGCTAATTTACGGCGGCGTAATTAGCACCATGGCAGGTTAGCGCCATGGATTTTAACGCCTGCTAAAAGCAGGCGTTAAAATCAGAATCAGGCGTTAAGGGTTAACGGTGGCATTAACCCTTAACGCCTGAGTTGTAATGAGGCCCTCTGTCTTTAAGTGTTGACCCTTAAAGTCAAGCCCTGGACAGCTTGCATTAATTCCTGTGTCTGTTGCATACTTGGGTCCTTTACGTGGTGTTGCAAACTCTCACATTCAACACTAAGTTTTAAGCCCTCACATTTATCTTCATCTTGCTTGGGTAACGAGTCCTCTTGCCTCCTTCGTCCTGTCTTCTTCTGTTTGGATAAGGAGCACTTCTTGTTGAGGATGGACCCTACCTGTGCCACTGTATTTAGTTAATGTATCCGGCTGAACAAAGGGAAAACCAGAGTGTCAATCTTCTTGAGTAAAAGCAAATGCTCAACATCCCCAACGTACATGTTGCAATATACCGGCAGTCAGGATAAAAAGGCAGATAGGTCTTCAATATGAAATGGAGGTACATAGTACAAACTGGAAGGCCAGGAAGTGGAACAGACAGAAGGATGCAGGTGAAGGAAAGGAAACATGAGGAAAGGAGCAGAGTCAAGGCAGCAGCTGGGCGAGGAAGAATGGCAAAGAAAGTAGGAGAAACAGCAGCCAAAAGTAAGAAAAACGGGAGAACAGTGGAAAGGGCAGGAAACACAAGTGTCTTAACCAGGAAGGTAGAGGTTTGCAATGCATTGGTGCGCTGCAGCTTCCAAATTCAAATAGGTAGTGAGGCGCCATCTTGAATAAAATGAGGTCGGTAAGTGGACGTTCCAGAGCAAACGTAATGGAACACGGAATGGATCCATTTCCATCTATGCCACAGTGCATGCAGATGTGCTGCGATGTACTTCCACTGGTGGAATTAGTGCCAACGCTGTAATCAGTGGTAAGGTGAAAGCAGCAGAAATTCTGTTACTGCCAATTTTACTATATACCACCAAACTCATGATGAGTCCAAATATGCCTCACTACGGGTTGAGTGATAAATAAGATGGTAATTCCTCAAGATGGAATTACTGTTATCGTCAATGTTTGTGGCTCATGCAGACAATCTACCTATTGGCACAAGTTAGAAAAGCACACACCAGAAGAAATCAATCTGGGCAGGCGTATGTGACAAGGAGATTGCAGTTATTCCCCCTACCTGGACATAGAAGGCATGAAGAAACAGTAGAATTAGCATATGGCCAGGGTCCTCAGTCTCTTGGCAATCCATAACAAGGAGACAGTTGCCAAAGAAGGAAGCACTTTAGAGCCCCCTAAAGTGACACCATGGGAGAGGACAATCAGCAGAATCTTTAATATGTCTGTCCTGGAGGGTGAAGAATATGTAAACCGTGTAGCTGCAAGCCAATCTCAAACCAACGGATGCTTGATTTTCAGTTTTTCAATGTAAAATCATAAATAGGCCTAGATTGCCTGTCATGCTGTAGGTTCTGGGACAGACAATGCACATGCATAATATACTACACCAATAATGTGGATCCAAGGCAGGTGACACAAAGGAAAAGTGGTCAGGTAGTGAGAGAATACATGCCTTCAAAATGCCAAACCTGTCACATAAAGGATGTGTACCCAGCATGCCTGCTGTATACGCAGTCCTCTGACATACACCTTAACTTTTTGTTATCACACTCCCATCCCCAAACCATGATGGACTATGTATTCAACATCAGGAATCTAACGGGCCACACACCCATGTCTTGAACACATTACTAGCAGCCTAGCAGACAAGATCACCCTTCGACAAAGTAAAATTGAAAAAAAAAAAATAAACTCAACCTTGACCCTTCCCCCCAAACTATGCTTTTGAACTCAGAACCACACGTGGCTAATACATTCACGCTCAGGCCAGTGTCCACAGAAGAAACCAGCAACACCATCAAAGGATTAAATCCCTCCAGATGTAAAGGTGACACTTGCCCTGCTCCCTTTTAAAAGAATGTGCCAATGAACTGACACCTTTCATCACCACTATCATCAACAGCTCGTTCACCACTAATTCAGTACCAGACAACCTAAAAGAAGCCTGCGTGTTACCACTGCAACAAAAATCACCTTAGGCCCTAATATGCCAACGAATTTCCAACCTATCACTACCGTCCCATTCTTATTAAAAATACTCAACAGCATAGCCTACCTACAGATCCAACAATTTTTGGAAACTAACAAACTTCCAGGACTGAGACAATCCAGATTTAGACCAGATCATAGAACAGAGAAAACTTTATTGGACTTAAAAACACAAATGGACCAATTCACAAACAGAGTAGACCTATGCATCCTCCTCTTACTAGCCCTGTCCGCAGCTTTCGATCTGGTCAATCACAAAATATTATGTCATCATCTTGAATCTGCCGTCAACTTCTCCCCTGAAGCCATCAAATGGATCAAATAATTTCTTTCCAACTGCACCATGAGAGTCTTCTCCAACTCCTCAGCAGCTGATCCAGTCCCAGTAACATGTGGTGTGAGGCAAGGGTCCTGCGTATCTCCAACTTTGTATAATGCTTTCACCAAGCTATTATTTGACAAACTTGACAAAATGGGTATTTTGTATACATACTATGCGGACGATACGCAAATACTCATACCTATCACAGGATGCTATGACACTGATGCCAATAACCTCAACAAAATCTATCTTACCATCCAGACTTGGATGACTCAAAATGAATGATGCCTCAACGATGACAAGACAGAGTTAATCCTAATAGGAAAAACATCTAAATGAAATAAAATACCCAAAGAATACAAATCTTTTAACATTGATGGCAACACTATCAAAGTCGCCAATGAAATAAAGACACTACGGATCTACATTGACTCTTCCCTTACCCTTACCAGGCAGGTTAATTTTATTGTATCTTCGGCAGCTTACACGTTTAAATGTATTAGATTAAGTAGACCTTTCCTCTCGACAGATAACAGCATTACCCTAGCAAGAGCACTGATCCTCTCGAGAATAGATTACTGCAACTCCCTCTTTACAGAATCTAGTACTAGTAACATCAAGGAACCCCAGATTGTACAAAATAATGCCATTAGGGCTGCTCTGAATGTTCCCAAGAATGAGCACATTTCATCCACCAGAGGACACATTCATGGGCTTCCCATCCAAGACAGGATCAAATTTAAAATCCTTACTTTAACCCACACCTGCCTCGCTAACAAAACACCAGCCTATCTCAGTAGCCAAATTGTCAGAACCCACTCTAAAAGACCTACTCAAGCCTCATATGCCAACCTCATTGCCACACCGAGAATTAAGAGACAGAAAGCTGGGGGGATCTAGCTTTCCTGTAGTAGCAGCCAAACTTTGGACCACTCTGCCAATTCAACTAAGAAACAACCTCTCCATCTGCTCATTCAGAAACATTCTGAAAACAAGACTTTTCACCCTAGACTTTTAACAATGAGACACTAGGCCCGGTCTAGACAACACATTCCCAATCAACAACCTAACCTTACAAAGAAGAACCGCTTTACACTTACTTAACTTGCCACTCCTGCTTTTGTTATACTTGTAATCTGTGCATCTGCATATCTGCACCTGTTAGCTTGTAATGTGCTATACATGTTGTAATGTAACGGTAACCCTTGAAGTACCACCATGTAAGCATTCTCATAAAATCCAGCGCCTAGATGCCTCTGGGTTTTGTGCGCTTTATAAATGTCAAATACATACATAAATAAATTACATCTGCACCTGCATCAATTAGTGACAACAAAGCATGTGTAGAATGGATTACCCATTAGCCAGGGGGTCTTCCTGAGTAGTGTCAGAACTTGCATCACTTAACATCACCTGTGGCCACTCCAGTGTCACTATTTCTTAACATCACCTACCACATACAGGTAGGCTACATTCCAAAATGGCCCTGAGAGTACTTAGCATCCAACTCAATTAATTGGAAGCCAAGTCATCCTGCCCGCTGTGTGCATCTGCATGTCACCTATAAAGCACTTTGTGGGTGCTCAATATGTAATGTCCACACCCTTCTCTACATCATTTAGGGGCTTACAAAATGATCTATTGTAATACACAATTAACTCCATTATGCACACTGCAAGTGATAGCATTTCCCCTATTAGGTATCCTTGCCAGAGAGGGAGATGAAGAAGGCACCAACACAGCAAAAACCTCTGCAGCCACTTTATCCACTGAACTCAGGTCCCGGGCCACAAGTCTATGGATGCTGGCAGCATGAGAGTGATTGATGTGTATCACCCCCCTAGACAGCTACAGCAACCTCCTTGTCAGAGGCCACCATCACTTCTGTATGCACAGATCCCTTTTGTGAGCACCTGCACCATCCCCACCTTTGACAGCAGTGACACTGTGGCTACCATCAGTATTGCCATCACCAGCTCAATGGTAACATGTAAATATGTGGCAAATACAACCAATGTGGCAATCAATATTTCAGCACCATGTGTCTCTGGTGATCCTGCCATCACTATGACTACTACCACCTCTAGCCCATGTCTGCAGGATGAGTGGGGCCTAAACACAGTTTTGGGATGCACCTGTGGCTTTATTTTAACTGACTAGATGCATCTTTCTCCATCTCTGAGTTGGAGGACCTGCACTGATTTTTTGGAGGAATTCCCACTAGTTCATGACAGTATTTTGGTGGTATTTGATCTTGTAATACTGTTGATTTCATGTTTTAATTTTTGGTTCCAATTCTTCCAAAGAAATTGGCACTGGAGGAATTACAAATGTAGTTTAGCCATACTTCTCCTGCCGCTAATTGATCCAAAGACTCAGCAACAATTTTGTGTTACTTGTAACTTGAAAGTGTGATAAAAGTGGTGGTAATTCCATTACTGCCGCTGTTTACCATTTCCTCCAAACTCCTAATGAGGCCCATTATTTCATTAGTGTACACCAAAGCAGGGATTAGTTAGGAACCTACTTGTAGTGCATCAGGGGAAGAACTTGCTCCTCAGGGAATGTGAGTGCACACTAAAATATTACAAGTTAATAGGGCAATGCCACACCCTCTACCTCATTCCAGACTAAGACAGGAAGCTCTTTGAAGTCACCCTGTCAAGCTATGATGAATTGAGACATGGAATTCCACATGCATTATCCATAGAATAGATGAAATGGGCAACATAATCCCTTCCTTATGTTTGGTCACTTACATGATATTCTTATCTAATCTGCACAATTGAAAGCCTGGGAAAGGTCAAATATGCCAAGCATTATCTCCTCTTAAACAAATTATGTAGTTGTCAATTGTAAAATGGAATTTGTGATTCTGCTCCATACTGACTGATCCGACTCAAAAACTGTATTGCGCATTTGACAAGATGGTTTTGCCACTGAACTATTCTTGTAATATATCTTTCTCTCTATATATATAAAAAAGGGACATTTGTGGATATGTGTCTGTGTCTGTTCAAAATGTTCAGCATATTTCCCAACATGCTATACATCTGAAATTTGGCATATGTGTATGTTCGGTGGTGTAGACAATGTAAAATGTATAAAATATACTTATACCTTTGCATAATTTATTTTTGGGGGTGTTATTTGTGGATATGTGTGTGTGCCTGTTCGTCCAGCATACTTTAAAATATGGCACAACCCTGAAATGTGTTATCTGTTCAGATTTCATGGTGTAGATAATGGAAAAGCTATAAAATACACATTTTTCAAATTTTACTTTATTTTGCATTTTTTTAAGTGATCACCAATGCTTGGATATGTGTGTGTGTCTTTTGGAAATGTTCAGCATACCTCCCCTCATGCTACAAACCTGAAATGTGGCATGTGGTCATTTTTTTAAAGTGGTTTTTATTAAGCAGTCTGGAATGATTGGATATGAGTGTGTGTCTGTTTGAAATGTTCAGCATACTTCTCAACACGCCACAATCCTGAAATTAGACATGTGGGTAGATTCCACTGTATTCAATGTTAAAAGTATGAAATATACAGTTTCTAATTTCATTTTTTAACATATTTTTATTAAGCGGTCTGCAATGCTTACATATGTGTGTGTGTCTTTTTGAAATGTTCAGCATACTTCCCAACAAGATACACACCTGAAATGTGACATGTGGACAGGTTCCACAGTGTATAAAATGTAAAAAGTGCAAAATATACATTTTTCTAATTTTGTTTTTTTTGCCTTTTTTTAAGTGTTGTGCAATGCTTGAATATGTGTGCATGTCCGTTGAAAATGTTAAGCATACTTCCCAACATGCTACAAAACCTCCTGAAATTCGGCATTTATTTTTTGGTGGGAAATTGTGGAAATTTGTTTGTGGCTGTTCAAAACGTTCAGCATACTTCCCAACATGCTATAAATCGGACATGTGGCATGTGGGTAGGTTCCAAAGTGTAGATAATGCAAAAAGTATGAAATATACATTTTTCTAATTTTGTTTTTTTAAGTGTTTTTAATTAAGTGGTCTGTAAATGTTTTGATATGTGTGTATGATTGTTGGAAATGTTCAGCATACTTCCCAACATGCTACATACCTGAAATGCGGCATGTGGGTAGGTTCCATGGTGTAGACAATGTGAAACATATACAATATACATTTTTCTATTTTTAGTTTTGTAAGTGTTTTTTTAAGTGGTATGCAATGCTTGCATATTTGCGTGTGTCTGTTTCAAATGTTCAGCATACTTCCCAACATGCCACAAACCTGAAATTTGGCATGTGGGCAGGTTCCATGCTGTAGACAATGCAAAAAGTAGGCAATATTATAATACATTTCTTTAATTTCTGGGGTGGGGTGTAGATGTGTGCGTGTGTGTGTGTTTGTGTGTGTGCGTGTGTACAAAATGTTCAGCATACTTACCAACATGCTACAAACCTGAAATTAGGCATGTGGGTAGGTTCCATGGTTTAGACAATGTAAAACATATAGCATAGTGATGATTCTATTTCTGTTTTTAAGTGTTTTTAAGCAGTCTGCAATGCTTGGATATTTGTGTGTGTCTGTTTGACATGTTCAGCATACTTCCCAGCATGCTACCTACCTGGAATTTAGCATGTGGGTATGTTCGATACTGTAGATAATGCAAAAAGTATGCAATATAAACATACATTTGTTTATTTCATTTTGGGGGGGGGGGGCATTTGTGCATGTGTGTGTGTGTACACAAAGTTCAGCATACTTCCCAACATGCTACAAACCTGAAATTAGGCATGTGGGTAGGTTCCATGGTGTAGACAATGTAAAACATATAAAATATAAATGTTTTTGTTTTTGTTTTTGTAAGGGTTATTTAAGCGGTCTGCAAAGCTTGATATTTGTGTGTGTCTGTTTGAAATGTTCAGATGTTGTGGACAAAGTATAAAAAATACATTTTCTAATTTCATTTTTTAAGTGTTTTTATTAAGCAGTCTGTAATGCTTTGATAAGTGTGTATGTTTGTTTGAAATGTTGAGCATACATCCCAACATGCTACATACCTACAATTTGGCACGTGGGTACATTCCATGCTGTAGACAATGCAAAAAGTATACAATATAAATATACATTTGTTATTTTATTTTTTTGGGTGGGGGGTCACGGATGTGTGTGTGTGTGTGTGTGTGTGTGTGTGTGTGTGTGTGTGTGTGTACAAAATGTTCAACATGCTACAAACCTGAAATATAAATGTTTCTATTTCTGTTTTATAAGTCTTTTTTTAAGCGGCCTGCAATGCTTGCATATGTGTGTGTGTCTGTATGAAATGTTCAGCATACTTCCCGACATGTCACAAAGATGGAATTTGGTATGTGGGTAGGCTTCATGGTGTGGACAATGTAAAAAGTATAAAATATACATTTTCTAATTGCATTTTTTTTACGTGGTCGGCAATTCTTGGTTATGTATGTGTCTGTTTGAAATGCTCAGCATACTTCCCAAAATGCTACAAACCTCAAATTTGGCATGTGGGTACATTAATGCTGTAGACAATGTCAAAGCATGAAATATGAATATACCTTTGTCTAATTTTTTGGGGGAAAATGTGTGGATGTGTGTGTGTGTGTCTGTTAGCAATGTTTGCATACTTCCCAACATGCTACAAACATGACGTTCCTGAAATTGAGCATGTGTCTGTTCTAAATGTTCAGCATATGTCCAAACATGCTACAAACCTGACATTTGGCATCTGGGTTTCATGGTGTAGACAATGTAAAATGTATACAATATCAAAATACCTTTTTTGTAGTATGGATCGACTGTGCAAAGCATAGGTACAACTGATAGTCTAGTATACATAGGTTTACCCTGGGCAAGTCAACCTAGCTTCATCCTGTCTCTTTTCTTGCAAAAATGAACAATAACAGCATGTCTCCAAACACAGAGTATGTTTTTTTCACTCATTATTGGATGTCATAAATGTGTCACGATAGGACAGTAGGAAACCATATCTCATTTAAACAGGTCCAGTTTAATCAAATCAGGACCCCTAAATAGAATGTTTGGCTGGCTTAATTTGGGGCTCTTTCTTTCAAAGATTGGTTGTTAATTATGAGAGTGGAGACTTTACCATTCAAAACTCGCACTGGAACACGGAGTACTTAAAGCACAGTCCAAGTTGGCAGTTATATGGCAGAGGTTTCCAGGCAGATTCGGGGAAGTTTCAATTCCAAATGTCTGCCAGAATGGTACAATAGCTTTGAGTAGACAAAAAGTCATAGTTATGCTCTAAAACAGTCTCTAAGGATGTGACTCAAATATTCCAATCCTAAAGAATGGTTTCCGTGAACAAACAAATTCACTTTTGCCAGGAAAGCAAGTTTATTGCAAGCTAACAACCGGAGGGGGTAGTCGGTTCACTAGAGCTGAAAACTAACCCAATTCTCTCTCAATGAAAAAAAGTTACAGTTTATATACACAGACAATTTACTTAATCACAAATATGTTGTTACAAAGTCATCCCCCAACCCTCCTTTGACTAACTCTAATACAAAGTAATTTCACCCCATCATTTCCACATGATACATATATTGTTCATAAATAACCAAGTTTATCATTATTCATTCCATGTGATTGAAACCCATTAACTTCAGATAGGGATTGTACTGGGCTATTATTCCTTTGGAACAACAATAACATTTAAACTCACTGGTGTCTGTGTATTATATTTCCATCATTACCTCACATAGCCGTACTTGCCATTGCCATCTCAGACCATATAGTCTTTAACCCACAACCTGTTTATCTCCTCCAAAGCCCATAAAAACCCTGAGCCTGCATGTGGTTTATTAACTAACCCTTCCTTCCCCCTGCCATGCAAGAACCTATGTGCACCCAAGAAAATGGCCTCATCTAGCTACAATTCAATCCGACCATAAAGATTCAGAAAAAATGGTTTTGCATACTGCTCTCCTCTGTGATATTATCACAGTCGGCCATATGCAACTCTCTCCCATGCCCCTATCATGGCCTAGTTCATCCAGCTTTCAAAACTGTCAGAAAACCCTCCCTGCGAACCAGGGACTCTTGGGGTCTACTTATGATTTAGAGTAGGTGAAAACCTGTATTCTGCAATGCTTCCAGTTATACACAATGAACCCATATTTCCCAATACCCTAAATGTTTCTGCAATCTAACCCATTGTTGAATTCCCACATGTTAGTTTGACTTTCAATGAACTCCTATCTTGCATGCATAAAGCTCCCCAGCACATACTTCTCAGCGCTACAAAGCATACATTGCACAATACATTGTATCCATGCCACTGCTACTCATGTTTGCTGCCTACTGTGACTCAAAAATGTATCCAACTAAAATACAAAATAACACTATTTTCAATTCTTCTAACTACATTGAACACATATTTAGTACTAACATTGCATCTAACACAGCTACACCTTATCCACTGTATGTAATGTGAACCTATTTTCTGTGTTCGGACCTAAAACATCTAGCCAACATTTCCTCCCTTAATTAATTTATTAACTACCAAATTCATTTCTCATTCCTTGACAGAACCACCTCTGGGAACCCAAAACTTACAGACATCCTGCATGCTCTTTCCACTTTGAGCATATTCCTCTGACGTACAAAACAAAAACAACCACCAACCATTTTTCACACAACCTACCCAACACTCCATATAAATATCTAGATTGGGTGGAGGACACAAAACAGCACCTGGAGGCCTAATCAACCTTGACTCAGTCTGTGTGCCTAAATGGTTTGAAATGGCAGTTGCCCTAACTTTGGACAGAGTGATCGACATAATACTGGCTGTTTGAGGTAACTTAGTAGAACAGCATCTTAAAAGTACTTGGCAGAAACAGCCAACGAGCGACACAGGGAATCCAGCGACCGACTGGAGCACTGCAGCCAAGACACTTAAGGTAGTTGGATAAATGAGCTTATGATTGGGGGTCTCCAGTGGGTACAAGGATCCTTAAAATCAACAGTGCATGGAAAGTGAGGGCAAGAGGAGAACATTAAAAGACACATTACCAAGACACTATAACAAGGAGAATAATGTCTGGGACCCTTTCAGAAAGGACATATCACGTATCATGCAGACGTAATCTTCTTTGTGACAGTACCTAGAGGGAAGGTGATGCAGGGCTGTCAAATAAGCGAGGAGAAGGTGAAGAGAACTGTGAGAATAATACATATGAACGCAGTACTTGGCAGGTGAGTAAACTAAGTCAGGACGTGAGATTAACAGAACCTGATGAGAACTGTGAAAGTAATACATATGAAAACCTAACTAGGCATGCAAGGCAACCAAATCTGTGTTAGAGATGCAGTGCCTGGTAGAAGGGAACCAGGTCTTCTAACCGGGTTCAGGGTTCCACAACAATTTAGAGAAGCATCAAAACTAATCAATCTTCTTCAGCACAGTGCCTGGTAGAAGGGAACCAGGTCTGTCAACCAGGTTCAGAAACCCACCACCATTTGGAGAAGCATCCAAAACTACTTTTCTTCGTCAGAGAGCCTGGTAGTAGGGAAACAGGACTGCCAACCAGGGACAGCAACCCACCCCAGTTTGGAGGAGAACCCAGGCGACTCTTCTTCTTCTCAGTGCTTGGTAGAAGAGAACCAGGTCTGCCAACCAGGGTTTGGGACCCTTCACAGTTTGGAGGAGCATTGACACCGCTCTTCTTTATCAGAGTACCTTTAAGAAGGGAACCAGGTCTGCCAACCAGGCTCTGAGACCCCCAGAGATAGAGAAGTACTAAGGAAGGCTGGGGAGGGTAGAAATTACCCCAACAGTTGATGAACTATACAAGAAGCCAGGAGGAAGGCTGTGAAAGGGGGACATTTCCCCAAAAGTTGAAACTGAACTTTAAGAACTTTCAAACCGAGAACTGCCTTTTGTCCAGGGGAAGATATCCTTTTGATTTTGTTTAGTGTAAAGTGTGAGGAACAGAGATAGGATTCTGACATAGTACTGTGGACTAAGGATTTGACATCCTGACTGTGACATTAGTATTTTAGGTTGAGGCAGGAAACCCCTTCTTAGAGTTAGGGCAAGACAGGGTTTTAATTTCCTTTTTTTCACTTGAATAAAAGTCTGTAACAACTACTATGAGCCCTCTGTGTCAGAGTCTTACTTCTGCACCCTCATAATTGCCTTCAGCCAAATGAAAATATGGCACATTATTCATTATAAAAGGCTGTCATGTACACAGCTATAGTAGGTGGTTAAGGGAGTTCCTCATAGGAACGGGAGTCCTTGTCCCCAAAGGGGGAGTCTCTCCCAGTGAGGTCCCTCTTGTCTCAACCCATTTGGAGCATCTTGTGGAACGGGCTCAACTACCTAGCCTCACATGGGGAGTCTTCCCCTTGTGGAGAAGGGACGAATATTCCTGCCATTCTTCACAGTGGGTAGATTATTCAGCACACAAATACACAGATTGTTGGATAGAGTACACTGAAAAAGTGGTTTGGGCAGTGGTGCTAGGGCTACCTCCCACTCACTCCTCTCTTGTGGGACCTTCTTCCCGAACCCAGACCTCTGCATCCCTGGATAGTGCTGCCGAGCAACAATCCCTCCTGCCTAGGCTCTGCTTTCGTCTAAAGATGTCCTCCTAAAAGCAGGCTATCTGATCTCCATCAGGTACACCTTAGCTAGTCCTAGGATACCAATGGGTAGTTCTAAAGGGTGGTGTATGGGTGTGTCATTAGCATTGAGCCCCAGTCTTCTTCTTATTACTCTACTCTCCCACAATATTCCTCCTGCCCAACTTTACTCACTTTCTCCTTCCTCCATCTCTTTTTTCTCTTTCTCTGATGTCTCTCTCTACTTCTTTCACTTACATCCACCTTCCAATATTACTACATTCTCATTGATCTAACTGCTCCCTCCTACTACCTCATCCACTCTATTACTTCTTCCTTCATACTAATAATCTCCCTGAACACTCTTCTCAGGAGGATAGCTCATGGGCAACATGCTCACCTTGGAAGCAAGATGACGTGGAGCAACACAGGTTCGATCCCCGGGTATTTGCTAAGAAACCTCTGGGTATTAAGTTGGTTATAAATAAACAATTATAATTATAAAATACTCCACACTGCCGATCTCACATCTACTACTCTCACCACTTCTACTCTCTTCTCTCCACAATACTATTGCCCTCCTCTCACCGTTCTTACTTTCCCCACTCTGTACTACACCCTAATTCTTCCTCAGACTCACTGATATAGTGCTCCTCTCACCCCAGTTTACTGCACTACCTTTCACAATTCTCTCCCTCGCCCCACTTCTTTCCACACTGCACTCCTACAACACTATTATTCTCACTCTCTCCTATACTCACTCCCTCTCACACTACCACGCTCACTCTATTCCTCACTCTATCTCTAGCCTTCCTGCTCTCTCAACACAACCCCCTTACCACTTCCTACACGACACTACACTAACCACAACTGGTACAACTCCCTTTCACAAATACCTCACCTGTACTAATCTCTTCTTTCAACTCCCCAACACTCCGCTACTCTGTCCATCCGGTGATTTGTCTCTCCTTTCACCTTCACCCCCATCTGCATTCTCACTCAAACCACCCACAGCCTGCTTCTCAGCGTTCTCCTTTTACATTGTGGAGCTGGCAGTTCTTTGTCTACCTCCTCCTACCATTGGCTGCAGCGCTCAACTGACACTGCACCAATCAGTGCCTGATGTTTCCCTGGGACCCAGGTGAGAGGCTTTAAAACACCATGTAAATTCCCAAACATTCTTTTCTAGCACCATTTTTGAAATGATGTGGTAGCAGCTAGTGGCTCAGACTGATCATTCTTATTTTGACTGTCATCCTGTGTCTGTGAGTTTTGGTGACAATTTGGTTTGGGGAGGTTTGGAGAGGTCTTCGTTTTCCCTCCTGTCACCCCTCCCCCCCAGTCTCTCCTCACTCCTCACTCCCACTTCATTTCCTGTTCCCCCATTCATCTGTTGTTTGTCTGGAATGGTCAGGTCGGAGTTGGATGTCTCATATCTGTATAGTTTAGAGATGTTCTGGTGGTGCTTGATTCTCCTCTCCTGGCTCTGGTCCAGGTTTTCTTAGTTGCTCACTGTTGCATTGTGTGAGCTTGAGTCGTGTAATGGAAGAGAACGGACAGGCCCAGAAAATGCATTGGGAGGTTTTGGGAGATAACGAGTGGTAACAGTGGTAGCAGTGGTAGCATTTGTGGCACAAGCAGGTGTTCAGGGACTGGTGTCCCCCACTTCCTGAAACTGAGACAGGGCTGGATTTGCTGCGTGAGTCTCCTGCCTCAGAAGGAGTGCGTTCCTCTCCCCACTCTTGACAGAGTCAGGTCCCTGTCACACTAGATTTAAAATAAGGTGTTAGGACAATTCTGAAAGTTGGAAAATGTGTAAGATTCTTAGATTGTGTTTGAATGACACATGATCATTTTACTTTTACATTCATGATATTGAATATTTTTACCTGTGACGAGTCAGCACGAGCCAACTTGCTGCAGGTTGTCCCAGCGCTTCCAAGATGCCACTGCTTTCAATAGTGTTCCAATCACCCATGCCCCTCATCCATAGTCCCTGCATGCTGTGTGTTGCGATGTTTCTTACTACTCAATTCATCATTACTTTCATCAAATGTGTTTACTATGCAAAGCTCATTACGTGTCATTTGTTATTCAGTTTACATACTTATATTCATCCCATGGACGTCGTACATAGTTGACATCGTTCTTAGAACACTGTGACATCAGAGTCTCTGGAATTGTTATGGCTCAACTAGAGTCAGTTGAGGGAAGTTGTCTGCTGCCATTTGGAGAGGTTGCTGAGTATTCTGCTCTGAAAGGAACATTTCATTAATTGCATGTTTGTCGCTGTGTTGCTATACTAGCAGTAAAAGTCAGACTCTTTGTTCACACTGCTGTTGAGACTTCCAAGTCAATGCCGTGGGTTAGAGGAGGAGGACTTGGGAGGTGGCGCTGAACAGCGAGAGGGGTTGAAAAGAGTCACCGCTGTTTTAGTAAAAGTTCAGAGCATTACAGAATCAGGGCATCACAGAGCTCGTGCATGCCAAGGAAAGTGATGCTCGCCCACTGTGCAAGCGCATGCACCTTGGTTTCTTCAGATGCGTGGATGCATTTGGTTGCGGTAGGCAACGCGTCCGAGTTCGCTAGAGGAAAGGCTATCCCCGTGTCAATTGTAGGTATGGCCTTTTTGTGGAGTAAATGGTTGCTCGGCAACTGCAATAATGGTAAAATCGGAGCGGCCACTCGACACGTTGAATTAAAGGTACATTTGGAAGTACACAGTGTGCGCTTAATGACAGATACATATGGAAGCATACTCTTCGTGACCAGGTGAAAATGAATAGATTGCCTAGCAACAGGGTGTACTTAATCTTAGGAACTACAGAGTTCATCAGCAAGTGTGAATGCAGGCTGAATTGCTAGAGTGCACTCTCCCTTGTCTCAGTACTTGAGCACTGCCACGCTCTTCTGCATGTGAAAGTGAGAAGAAGAAAAGCTTAATTTCAGACTATAAAATCACCTTGTTTCAGGATGTTGTGTTATATTATTCATAAGTTTCTACCACAACGGAGTCTAGTCTGAAAATAATTTCAATTCTTTTTTAATCCTGACCATGGCTAACATCCTAGGGCCAGTGTTATTTTTGTCTCAATCTCAAAAACCAATGGTAAAGTGGAAAGACTGGAAGGATGACTTCCTGAAGTATGTTCTAGCTGAGTATGGTACAAACTATGCAGTCGAAACAAAGGATTCTCTTTTGTACCAATGTTGTGGCCATGCAGGCTAGGAAGTTTACAAAAGGCTGCCATAACATGCTCCACCTCCGGATGTGAGTACATGGAGCAGGTTTGAGATCAGCATTGCCCAGTAAGACAAACACTATGAGATCACAGAACACAATATATTAGCCAGATACCATTTTGGCATGAGAGAGCAGTAGAATGGAGAGACGATAGAAGACTTTGGGCCTCATTATAAGGTTGCCGGTCCGGTAACAACATGTTGTAGTGTGTCTCTGAGTGTGGGTGACTTCACTGGTGGTAGAATGTAGTGATGTCAGTGAGTGTGGAGTGCTGGAGGTGTTATGTTCTGAATGTACTGTTCTAGGAGTTACAGATGGAGATGTAAGCTGGCATGAAGGGATGTGCCGGTGTTTTCCTGGCATATACCTACCAATAAACCTACACATAACTTACCTGCTGGTCCGGGTGTTACTTCCGGTACCAGGTTGTTTCACAATGCTACCGGTAAGCTTGCCGTTTCCATTTTAACCAGACCAGCAAACTACAAGTTCTGCTCACGGGTGCCTTTTAGCCCAGCCCGGCACCCGCGAGCAGACCTTAACGGATGCACCGGCACCATTCAGGAATGGCGCCGGTGCATCCGGCCTCCCCATTCCCATTGAGCGGAATGGGACTCAAATGGGAATGGGGAGTAATAATTACCAACACCCAGCAATGTGGATTTACCCGGTCCACCGGGGCTGTAATGCCCCGGTAAGTCCCCATTTCCAGGTGCCAGTCAACTCATGACTCCGGCGGCAGCCGTGCAGGTATTTTCCGGCATGGCTACCGCCAGACTCATAATAAGGCCCCTTGTTACTGCTTCAAGTGGTTTGGCCATCAAATGCCAGTTTTGTCAGCATTGTCACGATGAACACATATGTGACCAACTCATGATCAGATACTCAGATGACAGGAACATGGAAGAGCTGCGGAAAGAGAGAGATCCGAATCTGGGCAGGATGATTGTTTGTTTGTTTTATTATTTATAATGCACATCATACCCTAGGGTAACAGAGCACAGCAGTTACAAGTATGTGCAAAGCTTAGTTACACAAAAATGTATACAGTTTACATACAGGTAATAATTACAAGGGTGTATTTACATAGGGTGCTTATTTGCAGGCATAGTATGCAGCAAAAGAATAAGCAGGCAATTTCCAGAGGGCATTACATACAGAATAAAGTCGGGTGAAGGGAGATAATTACAAGGATACTAGCATAGAAGTGAAGATATCATATCATATGGTAGGTACCGTGGCGGCGACCGATCAGTTCTAACTGTATCCTAAGCAGGAGTTATTACTGCTGGTTATTAGATTTCAGCCATATTATGGTGTTGGATCTAAACTTGTGGTAAGATTGGTCTATTCTCAAACTGGGGGGCAGAGAATTCCATAGTTTTGCTGCTTTCACCGGGAAGCTGTTACCTCCAATAGTGGATTGTTTGAAGCATGGTATGGAGAGTCAATCTCTGTTGGTCTTACTGGTCTCATGGAGGTCTGTTTTGGAATCTCTTGGCCAAGTAGATAGGTGCGGCATTGTTGAGAGTTTTTAGGAGGACTTTGTCGTAAGTTGGGAGCCAGTTGTTCTGTCGACAGATCTCTGAAATGTGGTTTCTTCTGGAGATGCCTAAAGCCACTCTAAGGGCATTATTTTGTAAAGTTTGGATTCTTTTGATGGTGGCTTTAGTCGATCCTAGGTAAAGGGCATTACAGTAGTCCAGGTGCGACAGGTTGAGGGCTCTGGCCAGAATGATGCAACTGCTATCAGAGAGGGAAACGAGGGAGACAGGGAGGGAATAGGGAAACATGTTGAACACACTGCTATTTACATTAAACAATTTAGCATTGAAGATGACAAAGCATCGGGAGAGAAGTGTAATAGGAGTCAGTGTAGTTTCCTTTGCGAAGAGTCAGGGACAACGTGGTACGAGTGGTGACGGGGGGAGACGCAATACTCGGAAACCCAACAGTTAGGAAAAAAGGAGATTTGGGAATCATAGTGACACATTGGAAGAATGGGAGGGCGTTCTGCAGGGCAACAGCAGAAGAAATGCTTCAGGTGCGGGAATACGCAGCATTTTGGCCACCCCAAGGAATGCACAGCTGTTCACATAGAATGCCACCTATGTGGTACCAAGAGACATCCAGCAAAGTGTTCCAAGATGTCTAACAAACCTGGGAATGTTCAGCAGAATGAGTGTGAGGATGGAGATTCTGATTCAGACTACCATGTAGTTGTGAGGGTGATTCAGGTTGTGAATGCAGTGATGGGTATGAGAATGAAGAAGCCTAGACAATTGGGCACTATCAATGGTGTTGATGTGTTAATGCTAATAGATAGTGGTGTGGACTATAATCTGATTGGGAGATGTACTTGGGTGTCTACATTTAGATGCTGTGTTCTGAAGGAAGCAATTGTCAAAGCCAATGCATACAGTGAGAATCCTATTGACATTTTTGGAGATATCCATGACAAACTTATATTTATGGGGAGGAGCGCCACAGGCAAAGTATATGTTGACAGTGTCAGAGGGGATTTACTTTCATGGAGCAGCTGACAGCTTTGGGAAACAAGCTTGACCCAAACGCTAAATGACCTGTGTATATGTCAGTGGTGAATGACTGTGGGGGGAAAAGCTAGGAGAGTGAGATTTGTGAGAGTGAAACCACATGCGTTATGGTGAATAAAGACATTGCTACATGGGTACCACAATTATTTGCCAACAAGGTTGGGTCTTGAAACTATTCATGCATATGATTTAGTTGAAGAATGATGCTATTCCTGTTGTAGCAAAAGTCAGGACATGACTGCTTGCACTCAGGAAAGAGATAGAGTTGGATCTTGACTGAATGGTGAAGGAGGGAGTGATCGGACCTGTGGAAGCACCAGAATGGGTTAGCCCCATCGTAGTGGCAAGGAAGTTGCAATGGGGCTGTAAGATTATGCATTGATTTGAAGGGTTTGATCAAAAATGTAATTGCTGTAAGATTCCCTTTGCTCAAAAGAGACAAGTTGATTTCGGATCTATCTGGAGCCAGGGAACTTTCATTTCTCGACCTAAAATCAGCTTAAAATCAGATACCCCTAAATCCAGATTCTATGGACCTGACTACATTTTACGCATGTTGGAATGTTCAGGTGTGTGCATATATGCCCTTTGGTTTGGTTTCTGCATCAAGTGTTTTTCAGAGGGTTATACACGCTCTGCTAGGCAATCTCTGGGGGGTTAAGTGCTACCAAGATGATATCCTAGTGTGGCGGTCTGACATCAAGGAACATGATCGCAGGCTCCAAGTAGTTTGGAGAGACTGGGTGAGTCGGGCCTGACACTGACACTTGAAAAGTGCTGATTTCAACAGAGTGAGGTAGAATATGTTGGATACAATTTGTCCAAGGAGGGCATCAAACCCAAGATAAGTCCAATCAAGGCCATTGCAGAAATGCCTGCATGAGAAACAATATAGAGGTGGTGTTGCTTCTCAGCCTAGTTAAATACTATGCCAAATTTGTGAGAGGATTGGCTGGTTGCACACATGCTCTCAAAAATCTAACAAGGAAAGGAGTCACATTTGAATATAGTTCGCAGTGGGTATAAGAGTTTCATTCAGTCAAGAAACAAATCATTGAGGCCCTGTTAAGTGATTTTAGGGGTGAATTCAAGACCATAGTATGAACGAATGCCAGTGAGCTTGGTCTTGGGGCAGTACTAATGCAAGACAATCCCACGGGGATAGAGAGCACAATTGCTTTTGCATCCGGGATGCTTTGATGTTGAAAAGAGATATCTGTCAATAAGCAAGATCTGTTGGCAGTACTTTGGGCTGTAATGAAGTTCAAAGTTTTCTTGTTTGGAAGACTTATCACACTGAGGATAGATCAAAAGCCCCAGTAAATTTTTATTAGCAGAGGTGGGCTGGACGGAGTCTCCAGACACATTGTGAAATGGGTGACCAGGTTACAAGGCCTGAACCTCATGATGGAGCACATAGAGGGTAGAAAGAATATAGTGACTGATGGCTTGCCACAAGTCACGTGGCAAGTCACGCAATGACTTGGTAGAGATGGATTTGGTTGATGTTGAGGAATTTGATGGAGGTATCAAAAACTTTTTTGCAATTGAAGGGTGCTTAGATCAGAGTAAATGGTCTGAAGTGTGCGGTAATTATGAACTTCATCAGCCAATGAAATGTCTTACCAATAGGAAGTGGCATTGCCCTGACTTTGAACTGCCAGGTGAAATCAATTCGGATATTAGGAGAGCTAAGCACATCAAGGGTGAGCTAAGTGCCCATGGTGGCCTAGTCTACAGAGGGGAGCGATTGTTAGTCCCTGAGGACATTAAGGGAATAGCCCCATATGGGCATTTCAAGAACCAAATCACTTATTAGAGCAGACTTTTGGTGGCCACAAATAGATCTATATATCAAGCTTTGTGTAGTGAGTGGTGCCATCTGCAGGGAAAGTGACAAGATTTTGAAGAATAGTGTGGCACCCATGATAGCGCATGAAGTTCAGTTGAAGGTGGTGGACGATGTTTTGTTGGGGCCATTTAATTTTCCAAGGGTGAAGGGTAGCTATGTGATAATGGCTGTTGATCTACTGTCTAAATGGTCTGAGGTAGGAGTATTGAAGGAAATTAGCACAGCCAATGTGATTAAATTCTTGGAAGGAGTGTTTTTGTGGGAAGGATTCTCTGCCAAGATTGTCAGCGACAATGGATATGAATATTGCATAGTTATAAAAATCCACCAATCGACCTGGTGGAATATAGGATACGATGTATTTTGTTTACCCTATACATAAAATGACATTCTATTTTTGGGCACTATAATAAACGTTTCTGAGAGCCACCATTTCCTTCATGTATTGTAGTTCTTCCAATTACGACTAGCAACCTTTCTATTGCAGAGAAGAAACATATCACTATTCACTTTTGTGCATTCATAACAGTGTTGACCTTTAATGTATCATTAAACAAAATATTTCTTCCATTTTGTTGAATCATATGTGAAGTTTCTTTTCACCCAGGAATATGCATCTCCCAGAAACAACTATGAGAAATTACAATGTATGTACTAGGTCCAGGGACAATTCAGATAGAGAACATGCATAGAAGAAAGTAAGGGGAGGAGGGGAGGAGATAGGAAAAGAGAGAAAGAGAGGAAAAGAGAGAGAGAGGTGTAGAGAACAGAGTAACAGACAAAACGAGTGGAGAAGCGAGAGGGAAGAGCAAATACAATTGCAGAAGTCAGTACTACAAGATGAAGATGGGAACAGCATGACTCAGGGCCACCATGAGTACAAGATGCAAAGGAAGTCCAGCATGAGAGTTGAGAGAGGGGGACACACAGTGAATCAATGAAGTCCATTAAGTCAAATCCAGCATTGGCCACAAGACAGTGATGGTGAAACCAGAACGTATCAGGACAGACCCCAGCAGAAGTAGGCTGGAGAGGTCGGAGGGGGAGCAGGGTAGAAGAATCAAGCAAACCAGGCAACACCTGATGGGCTTTATAATGAGAGGCATTTAAGTGGAGATGGGGAATCCATGTGCTATTTCTCAGATGATCTGTGGGGTTAACTCAAGATGGAGATGTGGGTTTAACCCAAGAGGGACATGTGGGTTTAATACAATAGCGAGATGTAGGAAGTTGAGTGGTTTTATTTCGGTCTGTGAGGAATTCTGTCATCCAGAATTGTACTCTCCCATTAAGAATGGAAATGCATGATAACGCCCCCCGCCCCCTGGAATGCTACAGCCCAATAGCACTGATTAACATTGAAGCAAAGATCCTTGTGAAAGCATTAGCACATCACCTGCTCAGGTGATGCCGGCTCTGGTGCAGGCCGACCAGTGTGGTTTTAGGCCAGGGCGCTCCAATAGAATGTACATTTGTTGGGGACACATTGAGATAGACGGACCAGTTTGATTGAGTACCCAATGGCTATTGGGAATGGGATTCATTGAAGAATATATGGGGTGGGGAAGGTCCTCCATCATGGGATAATGGCCTCGATCATAGTCAATGGCCTCTCCCATTTCTACTGCAACTACCCCACCCCTTCCTCCCCAACTGCCCCCTTTCTCTCCTCCCAACTGACCCACCCCCATCTCCCACACTAACCCCTTTCTCCCAACTGCCCCAATTCCATGTTATCCCAACTGCCCCCTTGTTGTCCCCCCAACTGCCCCACCCCCCCATGTCCTGCCAACTACCCCAGCCCTCCTGTTTCCACAACTGCCCCACCTCCTATGTCCTCCCAACTGCGCCCATCTCCCTTTAGCCCCCCAACTCGCCACACCTACTTTTTCTCAAATGGCCTTCTCTCCCAAACCCTCTTCTCAACTGCCCCCTTCTCCCCCAACTGCCCCACCCCACTTATTTCTCAATGACCCTCTTCTCATGAACTGCTCCACCCCTGTTTCTCTCCAAACTGCCTTCTTCTCCCCAATTGTGCCCCACCTTTCTCCCACAACTACCCACTACTCTTCTCCAACTGCCCCCTTCTACTTCAACTGTCCACCAGCTCCTGTCACCCTAGCATTCCTTCTCCCTCAAATGCCTTTCCACTCCTTCTCCTTCAACTGCAAGTCCACCCCAACTGCCTCATCTCCCCCAGCAACTGCCTTTTTTCCCCAGCTGCCCTATCCCTTCTCCTCCAAGTGTCCATTCCCTTTTCCCCAAACTAACATTCCTACTGCAACTGGCCCACCCCATTCTTCCACACTGCCCCCATTCCTCCCCAACTGCCCCCACTGTCCCTAACTGCCCCCACCCACACATATCCTCCAACCGCCCCCACCCCCCATGCCCTCCCAACTTTCCCCACCCCTCCTTATGCCCCTCAAATGGCCCCACCAGCTTCTCCTCAAATGGCCTTCTCCCTCAAACCCTTTTCTCAACTGCTCTATTCTCCCCCAACTACCCTACTCCTGCTCTTTCCCAACTGCACCCTTTTATCAAACTGCCGCAGTCTTATTCTCCCCAACTGTGCTCCACCTCTCCCACACTACCCCCTTACTCTCCTCCAACTATCCGTTCTTCCTGCAACTTCCCTTACCCTTTTCACCTCCAACACCAACCTACTCCTCTCTTTCCAACTACCCCACCCCTCTTCTCCCTCAACTGCCACCTTTGCCTACAACTGCTCCACCACCTCCTTCTCACCAAACTCTCCCCAGCCACTACTCTCCTCAACTGCCCCTTCTTTTCCAACTACCCCCTCTCTCCTTCCCCACATGCACCAAGACTCTCTTCTCAACTGCCCCCTCTCCAACTGCCCTGTGTCTCCTAAATACCCCCTCTCCCAACTGCTCCCACAGTTGCTGCTCCAATGAAGGGCTGGCTTGGGTCCCTCCTCCCTGTCCCACTACCCTTACACGTGTTTGTTCACAAGCTGAGCAATCATTGTTTATCTTGATGATTCCCAGAACTCTCAATGCTGCCAAAAAACTCGGAAGGGTACTCGGAAATTCCAATCCATTCAATTGTTCCACAGAGAAAATCTCTGTGTTCTTCAGATTTCAATTTGGCACCAATGAAAGAAATAGAGCGCAGGGTATGCTGGGAACTTGGACTGATGGGCGGTCATTACAAATGCAGGGCATTCCCGGAGTTGTAGGCATGGATTGGCGCTCGCAATACTTTTAGACAGCGTTTCTATGTCAGTTTATTTTAAGCGACTTTGGCCTTCTATTTTCCCAAAGTCGCTTATAATTATGTCAGGTCGTTAGTTGCGGATTTTGTCAGCGTATGGCCCTGATTGTGTGCTTGCCTGTAAAAACATGCATGAAAGGAAAACTGACGTACGTCCTTTCACAGCTTTTTCACACATGGGGGCTGGGACTGATTGCTATTGTCATGCAATGATACGCTGGCATTGACGGGGCTACCTGTAGCCTTTTGAGGGGCCTGCTGCAATTGTGTTCTCTTATGCGCAGTGCGCCCCTTCTTAACCAATGCGTTGTCACTCATGTCTGAAAGTCCCCACCCCAGGGGTTCATTGCCAAAGCAAAAAGGTCTCCACCTAAATTTAATGTAGCTGGAAACCTTTTGGGGGGCTCGCTCAGTCTTTTCGTTTTGCCTTGTGTGATGGTCGTCGTTATGGGAGGGAGGGGATACGTTACAAAAACACCCTGGAAGTGCATCCATGGTGTGTTTCTTTTTTTTTTCTTTGTATTTTTGGAAGCATTCATCTTGTTAGAAACGGAAGCTCAGGCCTCTTCTTGTACCAAAAGACTGGGATAGTTGTGGGTGCCAACCAAGAAAGAGAGAAGCATACTGAAAGGGAAACACGTTTTCATATCTTCTTTAAGCACCTTTTTCAGTAAAAGTCAACATTTATGTCAAATAATGGAATTTGAATTTACTCATTCAAGCACAATAATTCCACCCATAGAATTTCAAAACCCCCTTACCATGCTATAGGTCCCTTATGTAAAACGCAGGGATAAAGAGAAAAAGGGTGGTCAGCGAAAAGGAAAGCAAGTGAGACACACACAAAAAAGTGTGACAGAACCTAATAAAAAGATGAGACTTTACTGGGTAAACTGGGTGCACGAGGCACAGAAGAATTGGGGAAAGGAGAAGAGACAGCAAGAGTAAGAACAAAGGGTGAAAGACAATTAATGGTGAGAAGGCTGTGAGACACTAAAGAAGGAAGAGAGAGAATGAGAGGGAAAGAACATGAGAGATGAGCGTAGAGGGATAAAATGGGTAAAAGAGTGTGAGATTGAATGGGAACTCATCAGGTAGTGAAAAGAGTTAGAGACAAGTGCAAAGGAAACAGAGAAAAACCCGGCATAATAAGAGAGAATGTCATTATAAATGAGAGGGAGAGAGAAATAGAGGGGAGGCGGGTGAAGAGAAAGACAGTAAGAGAGATGCATGGAAAGGATGTACGAAAGAGGAAAGAAAGTTGAGAGCGTTTGCGACAAGAGGCAGAAAATGAGGTGAAGAGCAAGAGAAGGTGAAGGCTTTTTCAGGAGCGGTGTCATGATTCGTCATGGCCCGGTGGTCCGAACTGGTAACTATGGCAACGTGGGCACCACTTTCACCGCTTCCAAGATGGAGGAATCAGTAAGCTGCTCACATAACGCGACACCATGATGTCACAGATCCAGAACAACCTCCATTCAATTCCAAATGGAGTTTCCCGGCTGGCGTTTGTTGAGTTGCAACTTCTCTCTGTTGTGCTAGCACTTGTTGTCTTCGGTAAGCCCTACTGGGGATATTCCTTTCTTCTTCCATTTTCTTTGCCTTGTCCTACTTTTCCTCATTGCTTGCCTTTTCCTGGTTCTCTGGCTTGATCAATTTTCACCTGGTATGCCACATTCATTCCTGGATCCTCCTTCAAACACCACCACTGTATGGTGAGTTGTAGCCCATCTGGGTTGTACATTTTTCTCTGGCGATCCCGCTTCCACCAATATGGCCAACAAAATGATTACACCAACTGTGCAGTTAAGATAGGTTATTTATAATGTACTTAATACCCAGAGGTTTCTAAGCGCGGGCCCGGGGATTGAACCGTTGTTTCCCTGTGTCGTCTTGCTTCCAAAGCAAGCACGTTGCCCCTGAGCTATCCTATCAAAACCTGGTCTCTGCAGCCTCGACTCTGCCTGCAGTGATTGGCTACTCTGGGTCTTTTCAGGTCCAATCACGGGAGCCGGCAGGCAAATGCCTGTCCTCCGCCAAGACCCACACTAAGGCCCCCTTTCCGTTCCTGTCAGTGCCTAGCCGCGCTCTGGCCCCACTTGCCATAATCCTCAGTAAAATGCCTTTGAAACATTATGTTCTCATGCAGTGCCCCTGCTGACTGTTTCTATCTAAATTGTGTCTTCATGAGAGGATTGCTACCCTGTTACTTCCTCGGCGCCACTGATCTGACTCCATCTGCCTTCCGAATTATCCGCCATAGCAGTTGCCGCTTGCATGTTTGTCACTGTGCATTCTTCCTTATTCACTGTATCCCTTCTCACAGATTCCAACTACTGCATTGGTAAAATGCACTCCCTGTGCCAGACTCTTCTGTTTGCGTGAACATCATTTGTTATCCTGTTTCTCCTTCCTGCTTTGACGGTAGTTTTGCGTGACGTTCATGTTTAGCCTGCGCCCTCTTCCTGTATCGTAAATAGCTATCTGCCTGAAAATCGTTTTTATCCTGTGCCCCCTTCCTGCACTGTAAGTAGCTGTGTGCCTGAAAATCGCGTTTAGCCTGTGCCCCCTTCCTGCATTGTAAGCATTGTAAGTAGATGTGTGCCGGAAAATTGCATTTAACCAGTGCCCCCTTTCTGCACTGAAAGTACCTGTTTTTCGAAAAATCTTTTTTAGGCCGTGCCTTCTTCCTGCACTAAAGGTTGCTTTGTGTGAAAATCCTTTTTAGCCTGTGCCTCTCTACTGCATTGAAAGTACCAGTTTGTGTGAAAAATCGTTTTCCTCAATCCCCTGTACCCTCTCATCCCACCCTCCTGTGTTTTGCCCTGCACCCCCCGTGTGCCTCAATACAATCTGGTATGTGCACTCCTCACCACAATTATAGCTAGCTATGGCAATATCTATCTCTCCTATATTCTCAACTGCTTCTCTATTTCCTATCCCTCTCCTATCACTAAATCTGGCTGGAAGAAACTTAAGAAGGATGTACTGTATTCCAACCCAGGCCTTCCTATTTCAGACACCTATGTCACAGCTTCCACCAGAGAGACTCTCACAGACATCCTGTTTGTCGTTACATCACCCGACCAATGGACCCAGTACATGGTGGCTTTAAGATCTTCCGACAAAGAGATAAGTATATTAACTTCTTTTATTTGCGTAGACCCCACAGGCAGCTCCCTCTTCCAGAGTCTCAGATAACTGGCCACCGTGGAATGTTGACTCCTAAACTGGCATCAACATTCCACTGGGGCCCGTGCACATTAGAACATATCCTCTTCCCTTACATAACAAAAGTATTAACTACGTAAACAAAAAAAAAAACATCATAATGCACATAACAGGAATAGAACAATGGAACACAATGGTAGCACCTCCAAACCTAACACAATGTGTTGCAATGATGCAGGATCATAATCAAAACATTGCATCTTGAAATACACCATTTTGTTTTGGACATTTAACAAATGTAGTCTCTAAATCTTATGGGGGGCCCACAACGCCTGGGCAGGCGGCCCCCTTCTTGCCCCACATCACGTTGCTGAGCAGGAACATTCCGGCACTCCCCATTCGCAGCTGAACTAGAAGGGCCTGGAACGACCACTTCTTGTTCGTACCTGACCACTTGTGAATCCACAGGATCATAGTCCAGCACTGTTTCCTGGGACTCCAGATTAAACTCTGCATCAGAACCTCCAGCACACTTGTGGCCATCCACCATCACCCGTCTCTTACTCCACACAGAGCCATCCTCCAATTGTACATGACCCTTCCCAACCTTAACAACTCTCCTCGAGGGTAAAAACGTACTGTTGCCCTTGTGAACACTCCTGGGATTTTTTATATGCACATCATCCCCAGGCTTAACAGTCAATTCCTTCCTGAATTTCTGGGAAGAGACCATAGCTTCCTGGCGCGCCAAAATACTGTGATGTATATCCTGCAATTCCACATGACATGGCCCACCACCCCCCATAGCCAAAGTTCTCAACATTGTACCTGCCTTCCTGCCCCTCATGAGCTCAAATGGAGACCTCCCCGTAAGCACATTAGGGGTTCTCCGATATGCAGCCAGGTACTGTGTCACAACTTCCTGCCAATCCAACCCGTTGGCCAGAGCCAATTGTATGGCCGACTTAATTGTACCATTGGCCCTCTCAACCAATCCATTTGCAGATGGATTGTATAAAGTCGTCCGACAATGGGAAATGGCATGCTGGTCCAAGAATTCTCTCATAGCTCTGGATGTGAACTGCACACCATTATCTGTAACTAGACTGGCAGGTAATCCTTCACAATCAAATACTTTCCTCAAGAAATCAATAAAAGAATCGTTATTGACACTGGCACAAGCCACCACTTCAATCCACCTGGACGTATAGTCCATCAAAACCAAAAGATATCTACACTCAGGCTGTAAGCATTCAGAAGGACCCATGATGTCCAAAGCCAATTTGGTCCATACTTACTCCGGAACCTCTACGGGATGTACAGGTTGGGGATGCAGAACCTTACTTTTATCACTGACAGCACGCGCCTGACAGTCTTTCACCACCTGTTCTACATCCTTGTCCATGGACGGCCACCAGTACTCTTCTCTAAGTCTCCTCTTGGTCAAAGATCGACCCCAATGACCAACATGCACCAATTCCACCATTCTACCTCTTAGACTTACAGGAGGAATTAATCTAAGGCCTCTGGACACACCCCAAGGACCCATAGCCAATTCATGCAAAACTTGGGCATAGCCTTTGCCTTCAGGTTTGTCCTTAACCGTATGCCAACCGTTGACCAGACCTTCCCTAATCCATTTCAATTCAGCATCAGCCTCAGACTCCACATCCCACAACGACTTCTCCACAGCAGAGGCCACATAAGCAACCTGACATCCTTGCAAGTCCTCCTCTTTCACCAACCTTGCCTGACTGTCCACCTCCCTCACAGGCAAACGGGATAAACAGTCTGCCACAATATTAAACTTCCCTGGAAAATATTGCAAAGAGAAATTGTAATCCTGTAACTCTATGGACCACCTCGCAATCCTCGGGGATACCGCCATGACACCTTTGGTCGAAAATACTTGCACCAGCGGCTTATGGTCCATCCTGACAATATACGGTATACCCCACAAAAATGTCCTGAAATGTTTTGAGGCCCACAACACGGCCAAAGTCTCTCTTTCAATTACCGAGTACCTAGTTTCCACATCTCTCAATGTCCTCGAGGCAAAAGCCACTGGCATCCATTCACCATCCACCCATTGTTCTAGCACCGCACCCAAACCCACCTCACTCGCATCCACAATGAGAACAGTCTTGTTTTTTGGATCAAATGACTTCAGGCACGGAGCATTTTCCACATCCCTCTTAACACTCTCAAATTCTGCCCCACACTCCTCAGACCACACAAATTTGACAGACTTCCTCATGAGAGCCCTCATGGCCACAGTCTTTTCAGCATAATTGGACACAAATTTAACATAGTACTCTGCAAGGCCCAGGAAAGCCCTCAGCTGATCTTTATTGACCGGAGCTGGTGTGTCACTCAATACCTGTACCAGCTCCCTCTTGGGACTCACACCTTGTGAATTCAGAGTATGACCTATATAGGTAACCTCCTCCACACCCACCTGACACTTGGTTAATTTCACTGTCAGCCCTCTCTCTTTAAGAATCTGAATGACCTTCCTAACCCTCACATCATGTTCATCCCTGCTCTTGCCCCACACCAGGATGTTGTCTTGAAAATAACTTACTCCCAACACCCCTCCAAACATCTGTTGCATCAACCGCTGGAACACGGCAGAAGCCGAAGCAAGGCTAAATGGCATGCAACAAAATTGGTATGCCCCAAAGGGAGTCACAAATGAAGTCAGAGGCCTAGATTCAATGTGCAGGTCAATTTGATGATACGCCGTCGACAGATCAAAGGTGGAGAAATACTTGGCCTCCCCCAATGTCAACAACAACTCATTAATGTTCAGCAAAGGATACCAATCAACCCATATGCTGGAATTCAATCCCTGTATGTCCACGCACATTCTGATGCTACCATCACCCTTCTTGACCGAGACCACCGGAAACAACCACTCTGATGACTCGATGGGCTCAATTATTCCCGCCGTCTGCAATTTGGTCAATTCTGCTTTCAATGCCTCCCTCGCTGCTACCGGCACCCTCCTCGTTTTGTGTACCTTGGGGACTGCACCCCTCTTCATGACAATGTGATGGGTAAAGCCTCTGAGCTTACCTAGAGTGTCCGAAAATACCTCGGGAAACTCGCTCATGAGCATTGTTGGGGTAACCATATTGCTCTGCCCCACTCCCTCCCCAACACTGAGAACCGGCACTTCCTCACCAGGATGAATCTGTATTCTTAAAGCTGCCTGGCCATCCCAACCCAACACACTAGTGCCCTTTGAAGCCACATACAGTTTACCAGAAGTTTGCCTCCCCTTGAAGGAGAAATTGGACCAACTATATCACAGTAGATCAATAGGACTCTGCCCATAAGCACATGGTTTGATGTCCGGGGCCAACAAATTTGAAACTTGTTTACCCAACACTTCCTGATATACTTCAGGAGCCACCAGAGTGTAAGGTGACCCTGAATCCACCAACATATCCACAGGGTGTTGATCCACCAATACCGACACCCAGGGACCCTTCCGCCCACTTCCCTCCACCTGCAATATCACACTCTGACCAGATCTGCCTCCTGATGCACCTTCTGGTAACATAGCGGAATCGTCTGTAACCACATTGGCCACCATCTGCCCCTTACACATGCATGCAAAGTGGCCCAGACGCTTACATTTCCTACATTCGACATTGCAAGTAGGACATGATTTAGAATCAGCAGCATGACTGGACCAGCCCCAATTTTTGCACCCATCCTTGCTCTTGGACTACTTACTCCCTTGACCAACCACCAAACATTTTTTGTTCCTTGGCATTACAGCATGAACCATTTCCCTAGACACATCCCTCTCAGTAACAATTTGCACACTCGTCTTAGAAGCTTCAATTGCTCTGGCAATCTCCAAGACCTTATCTAATGATGGATCACTTTCAATCCACAACCTTTCTCTGATTTTCTGGTTGGATGTCTTCATCATAATTTGATCCCTGATATGTTCATCCCCATTGCCAGGAAACCCACACATGGCCATGAGTGCACGTAATGCCGTAACATAAGTATCTATGCTCTCCGTGGAACCTTGCGCCCTAGAAAAGAATGTATATCGCTCTAAAACCACATTAACCCTTTTACCAAAACGCACTTGCAATTTCCTTAAAGCAGTCTCGTAAGCACTTATAATCATCTCTCCCTCACCGCCCCCTTGAACCATTACATTCTCTCCAGGTAAGTGACGAAAAAGCCTCAATCCCTCAGTACCAATAAAATTGAGCAATGCAGCCTCCTTTTCGTCTTCATTGAACTTGGCACCCCTGGCAGCCCTCAGATACACTTTGAAAGCATCCACCCACTGCTCCCAAGGGGCAGTAGGTTCACCAGGGTTTGGCAAAATGGCAGGTGGAGGCCTGGCAGCCGTGTGCAACATGTCAAACGAAAATGCCCTGGTCACCGGGCCCCGGAACCAGTATTTGCACACTCCTCCTTGAGGCACAAGGATCCTTGTTCTCAAGCAATGCGCAAACTTCTCAGACTGTCACCTTGTATATGTGCACCCACACATTGAATGCAGTACTCCCATCCAGACAGTTGGCTATGGGTAAATCAACCTACAATCACGGATTCAATGCGTATCATAGCGCGAACTTCTCCTCAGACTGTCACCTTGTATATGTGCACCCACACATTGAATGCAGTACTCCCAACCAGACAGTTGGCTATGGGTGAGTCAACCTACAATCACGGATGCAGTGCGTATCCTAGCAATCTAAGGTCCTGCGCGATCCGAACCATCCAAGTAACGCACCATCACCACACCTACCGGTAACTTTCAGCAGCTCCAAGTCTCAGCCTCACTGTCGTCGGCTTGTTGAAAGAGCACAGCCTGCGTTAATTGACCCGCAGCGTAGGCCAACTCCACGTAGAACGTAGCCTGTAGCAGCCGCTTTAGCTGCGTCTCCTCCTCCACTGATACGGAGACTCCTATGACAGCCCCGCCCCTCGATGGCTGCGCTCACAAGACAATCAAGGGACAGCGGGGAAAACACGAATGGGTATGGCGTCTCAGGCTACAGCCGGTGCCTAGGCTGGATCCCCCAGCAGCCGCCGGAAACCACCACCAGCCCTCCCAGCTCGTCCGCGGCTGCCAGGCTCACACAGCGGGGAAACCTCCAGGAAGAGCCACACACATCCAGACAGGGACCTCCTGCAACTGCTGTCGCAGGGCAGCTCACCCGGCCCCGTGTACGCGGAGCCCTGCGGACAAATCCGGCAGTGAAAACAGCTCAACAGCACCAATACAAACGGCACTGATCCTTCAGAACCTCAGAAGGGGCCCTCGCCAACCCTGTGGCACCCACCAACGGTCCTGGGCAGCCGTGGTCGCCGTCGAGACTCGAGGGTTTAGCTGCGCCGAACAGAGCAAGGTGCGCACATGTGGAACCAGGGTCTACGCTGAGTCATCGTCGCCAATGACAAGATCTTCCGACACGGAGGTACGTATATTAACTTCTTTTATTTGCGTAGACCCCACAGGCAGCTCCCTCTTCCAGAGTCTCAGATAACTGGCCACTGTGGAATGTTGACCCCTAAACCGGCATCAACATTCCACTGGGGCCCGTGCACATTACAACAAGACTCTCACAGACATCCTGTTTGTCGTTACATCACGCGACCAATGAACCCAGTACATGGTGGCTTTTCTCTCTCCTATAGCCTTCTCCCATTATTGGTGGCACCCGCTGGGAGGACCTCCTTGACCTCTTTGCCTTTTCCAGGGTCATCATTAATGTCTATCTAAATGGAACCATTATCGTTAAGGATGCTCAACCCAACCTTCATCTCTTTGACAGGCTCCTACCTCACCTGTCAAACCTTACCTCTCCCCCTGGACAGGCTTCCTTGCCTGCTGGGCTTTCTCCTCCTCTACACAGGCTCCCTTGCCTGCTGTGCCTTCCTCCTCCTCTGCACAGGCTCCCTTGCCCACTGTGCCTTCCTCCTCCTCTGTACTGGTGCCCTTGCCTTACCTCATTATCCCAGCTCCATTGTCGGCCTTGGCTCCCCTGCCATCCCCCACTATCCCTCTGGCTCTCTTTCCACCATGGGGGGGTGGGGTGCCACCGTCCCCCGCATCTCCCTGCAGAAGTCCCTCAAAGATGGCAAGCAGCTCCATACTGCCACGCTAAACTCTCGCTATGCAGTCAAACACTCATCTGACATCTGCAACCTCATTGAATGTATGGATCTGGATGTGCTTGCCATCACAGAGACATGGTTCAAGGACAGCTCTGTCATGAATTCTGACACACTCCTCCCTGAAAGATATAAGATCCTCTCTGTGCCCAGGCCCAATGGGCAAGGAGGGGTAGTGGCTCTGATCTTCCCAGAATGGATAACTGTGTCCATCATCCCCAATCAGGCCTACTCCTCCTTCGAATGCATAGTCTGAAGACTCTCTCATAAATCCTCTCTCCTTTTGGCGACCTTCTATCAGCCAACAGGACAGTCCACTCTTTGGGCTGACATGGCCTCCTCTCTACTCTCCTCCTCCTCCTCCTCTGGACTCCTCTTGCTGGGTGACACTAACATCCATTTGGACTATCCTGACTCCTCAGGATGGCAACCTTTGCAATTCTTTCTCCCTCTCTATCTTTGCTTCTGGCCCCATGCACTCAGTGGGTCACACTTTGGATGCTCTCATCTCTACTGACATCCCTCTCTCTATCCCTCTGACTACCATGCTCTCTTGGACGGACCACTCTCTCTTCACACTTGAAGCCCTCCTCTTGCATCGGCACACCCAGTACGGCCACTAGGTTTCAGAATCACCAGACCCATAAAAATAGTGACAGTGACTGCCTTTGCCTCCACCTACTCTCTACCTCATACTCCAGCAGCAGACTCACACCCTGACACAGCACTTGCTAATTTCGATCTATATCTCGAACACCCTTGATACTCTTGCCCCTGTCATGATGGTTGGACTGAAACCTTCCAAAAAAGTGCAACTCTTGGTACAACTCTGATCTGGCTGCCCCTAAACACAAGTGTAGGGCAGCTGAGCGGAAAAGGAATTTGTCAGGCAGACCCTCTGACAAACTGGCCTGCCGGCTGCCGCCTCCTTCATAGGCAATATAAACTCTGCATCCACACTAAGAAAAGAGTCTTTATTCAAGCCTGGATCCATGCGGCATCAAACAACGCAGCCACACTTTTCAAAGTCTGTAAGGAACTGGCCAATCCTGCAGCAGCCTCCTCTTCTGTCACACAGACCCAGGACCTTTGCTTAGCCCTGACTGCACACTGCACTGCAAAAACTCAAGATATCCTTTCCTCTCTCACTTCGACACCACATCTTCCAGATATGTCCGGTCTATGAAGGCATAATTTAAACAGGTGGACCCCTGCCCATCCAAAACCATTAAGGACAGCATTGACTTGCTCGCTTCAGCCTTGGCTGATCTCTGCAATTTCTCTTTTACCACTGGTGTCTTCCCAACTTCTCTTAAGCACTCCCTTGTGCACCCTCTGCCCAAGAAACCATCTGTCGACCCTGCCATTAAGGTAAACTACCGCCCCATCTCTATCACCCCTTTCTTGGGCAAACTCCTGGAGAAGCTGGCTATTTCTCAGCTCTCCCTCCACACTGAATCTGCTGGTTGCCTCCACGACCATCAGTCTGGCATTAGAGCATCCAGAGGCATGGAAACTGTTCTTCTGAATAACCGTGAAGACCTGCTCTTAAATCCTGAAACACGCACTCCTGTCCTCATTCTTCTTCACCTCTCCTCTGCCTTTGGCAGAGTAAACCTCAACATCCTGCTTGCATGCCTCTGTGACACCCTGGGAATCGCAGGGGAGGCTCTGGCATGGTTAACCTCCTTCCTTTCCGTCCACCCATCTCAGGTGGAACATGGGTCCTTTCTCTCTACTATCACGCTCTCAACCTGTGGTGTTCCCCAGGGTTACAACCTGTTCCCCTGGTTCTTCAATGGCTGTCCTAGCACGTGTGATTGCCACCTTCACCTCAAATGTCCATTGTTATGCAGATGACACACAAATCTCCTTCAAGCAACCCTCATCCACCTTCTCTACCTCGCTCATATCTGACTGTCTGTCTGCAATTCAGTCTTGGTGTGTTGCAAATGATCTATGTTTCAATGCCAGTAAGACTGAGATTGTTCCCATTGGGACTCCTGCTCCCGCTTTCCCACTCTCACTCTGGCCGGCCTCCCCTGGCCCTGCGCCTGCACCCACCTGCGAGCCAAAAACCTTGTGGTCATCTTCGACTCCACTCTCTCCTTCTCTATTCACATTTCTAACATTTCTAAAACGTCCAACTACCAACTACACCTCCTCAGAGGTACTCTTCCATTTCTTACCTTCCCCCAGTGGCTCACTGTCTCCAGAGCCCTGTTTCTCTCAAGGCTGGACTAATGCAACAGCTCTTTCTCAATCTCCCTGCATCTGTTTTGCGCCCACTACAACTCATCCAAAACAGCACTGCAAGACTTATCCTGGGCCTCAAGCCCCGTGGCTGCATGGATCAAGTTCAAGTCCCTCTGGATTGTCCACAAGGCTTTTGGGAGCCTGGTTCCTACATATCTCCAATGATGATTAGCTAAATACTCTCCTTCATGAGCCCTCTGCTCATCTACCTCCAGCCTTCTGCATGTGAACTGGTTCTCCAAGCAGAGATTTGGAGGGAGATCTTTATCCTCAGATGGGGCTTTCCTCTGGAATAGCCTGCATGCCACCCTCCGCCTTGAGCCTGATCTCCGTAAGTTCTGGAAACTCCTTAAGACATTCCTTCTCTCTTCTTTCTTTTCTCTCCCTCTACCCTGCTAACCTCTCATCTCTCCATCCTCTTCCTCATAGTTTGCTGACTGGCCGCCAGGTGTACCTCAGAGTCCCACAGGTCCCTGGCACCCTCACCAGTCCTCCTGCACTTGCCTCCGGTACTGCACTTACCTCATTGCTATTGCTCTTGGTCAAAGGTCAATGACCCATGATAGTGGCATCTCCCGCGCTTACCCCAGTTTCTGATTGACTGGGTGCACTTGGAGCTCACCCCGCCCCTGCACTTGTCTCCCAACAGCCCCCTCCCCTATCGTGTACCATCTGTGCACTTGCATGATCTGAATGTACCATGCCTTGAAGATCGTCTATCTTCCCTGTCTCCCCTCCTTGCATGGTGTCGCCTCAATGCACTTGGAAAAACTGCAAAATCATTTTCAGGCCTGTTTGCTGTTATCTGCCTGTGCAGACTTTGATTGTTCAGAAATTCAAGGGCTCTGAATGACAGTTGTTTTTTCCCCTGTTCCCTCCCTTTTTGGGCTCTTTGAAACACTTGCCTTGTGTATAGGCACTTTACAAATAAACATTACCTTACCATACCAAACCAACCACCTTGATCAGTGTCACCGAACCTGCTACTGGAACTGAAAGTACCTGTTTGGCTGTTGATTCATAGGTGCAGGTTTTTTCCCCAACAAGGGCTTTTTTCTCCCACCAATTAGCTCCACATTCCCTGGATAGAGCCAAGTGCCATGATGCCTACCCCCGGGCATCCGGATCGAGTCCATCAGCCCCGGAAGCAGGCATCCAGATACTCATTAAAACCCCAACAGCCCCGGCTGGGGGCTGTTTGGATTCAGTCCTGGCGCCTTAGACGCCAGGCTCATCATAGAAATCAGTCCTAGTGCCATAGGCGCCAGGCTCATAGACTTTACTTACCTTATGCAGACCATGCTGCAAATGAGTCCAAGCCAACGTGAGGCCTGGATGGGACTATTTTATTACAGGGACTATTTTTTACTCGGGTGTGGTTCTGGGGAACTTCT
This sequence comes from Ambystoma mexicanum, assembly GCF_040938575.1. Taxonomy (NCBI): domain Eukaryota; kingdom Metazoa; phylum Chordata; class Amphibia; order Caudata; family Ambystomatidae; genus Ambystoma; species Ambystoma mexicanum. The sequence continues at coordinate 1,041,593,019 of NC_090932.1, forward strand.
TACCTGGGACTACTTTGCATGCTATTTAAACCACGCCCGAACAGCAGCTCATGCTTCATGTTATTCTGCATCCAGCAGTGTAACGCTCACCATGTCTGCAAGTCAGCATCCAATCTTCTGCCACGCCCACCTCGAATCCGGTGCTCCTTGACAAAAGGAAAAGAAAGGAGAAGAGGTTAGATCACTGACATTATTTGATTTTTTACCTGATTCCGGACCCAGCACATCTCTGAGCCTGGAAAGGACATTATTTCAGCACGCGTCGCTTCGCCAGCAGCAGCGCCGCGTTATACTCACCAGTCCATCGCATCTTTCAACTCGGCGCTGACTCCATCATTTTCTTCGTCGAAACCTAGCACCTGGGGGGAAAACAAAAGGAATAAAAAGGTGAGCCGAGAAAACCGAGAAAGACAATCTCTTTGCCACCATAGGCTTACCTGCTTTACCACCGTAGGTATTATCCTTTAATTCGCTGCATCTTTCTATGCCGCACCTATAAATGGAGAGAAAACAGGAAGTTAAACTCATGCAACTTTTACCGGACATTGTTTGGTAATACAGACTCTTACCTGAACGCCATCAGCTGCCTCCAGGCAATATTCTTTTGGACCCAGCTGCAACCTAATGAGGGAATGGAACAAGAGTGAACATCGGACATATTGAACTCTTTGAACTTTATAGACACTGGAGTCAATATTCCTCCGGAAATCCTCCAGTACCTTCAAACCAGTGAAGTAACTGGTATCTACGCGCCCCTGCATGCCATGCAGGATGGAGAGCTCATCATTTAAAAACATAAGGTGAGGTTTCCAAGAGGGGATATCGGAGGTGATTAGTGGGGAGAACGAGAACAGTTGGGGGGGGCCATCACTAAAGTCCACGGGTGGCTAAATCCCTTTCTCCACTTGCAGGAGAATACTTCTATGAGTCCAGCAGACAAGATTAGGCGGGCCAGTCCAGACTGTCATCTCTTCACTACGCATCACGTTGGTGGAGACCGCAGCTGTCCGGGTCCGATCGATGCCCCTGTGGGAACCAGGTGAGCGCAACACCAAGCACCTAGCTCAATCTCCTGGGTCACAGTGGCTGCTCCGGGAATTGGATGCCGGAAGCAACTCACTGATCTGCCTGGGTAGGTAAGGCATCATCTTGATTAGAGGATGCACAAAAGAGTGCTTGAGGAGTGAGGGGAAGGGTCTAAAGGAGTGATTGCAGTACTCGGCCAAGGCAGGAGCAAGGGACACAATGTTGTCCTTGATAGTTCTGGAGGAGCAAGGGGAGCACCTGTTTGGATGAGACTTTCTTAGAACAGAGTAGTCTAGAACCCTGATTAGGTGTTATGGGAGAAAAAGAGGGCAGGGGAGAGGGGGGCCAAGGGATGACTGAGGGCGGGTGAGGAGCAGATGAGAGTGAGGGCAAGATATCCTGAATTTTAGAAATAAAGTGAGAGGCCAGAGAAGGGCAGAGATCCAGGGAAAGCAGTAGGGTTGGCAAATTCCTTGCAGATTCTGAAAAGTTCAACTGTGTTGTTAGTTGTTGCAGAGATGCAGGCTTGGATATAGGCCCTCTCCTTCAAGTAAATGGAGAGTGTGTATTACCTTTGGAGCAGACGGCAGGCTAGTTTGTCAGAAGATGTGCTTGAAACCTGCCACTTCCGCTCAGCCGCTCTGCACTTGCGTTTCAGAGCAGCCCGGTTAGAGTCATGCCAGGAGTTGCACTTTCAGGTAGGTTTCATGTGGACCCTCATGACAGGGGCAAGGATGCCCAGAGTGTTGGACTTGGATGATTTAAGGTTGGTCAGAGTGAGAATCAGTGGTAGGAGTAGGAGGGGGAGTGAAGGTGGTGGCATAAGTGTCAACTTAGACTCGCTTCATAGGTTGAATGACAGAGAACCTAGGCATTTCAGGTGGGGGCTTAGCCAGGGGGGCCCAGGAGGTCCGAAAGGTTTACAAATTTTCTTGAACCATTCAAACGAAAGGTATGCGACATGGTTGTAAACTGTTGTAAATGTTTAGTTAATGGTTTACAAAACATTTGTAAATCTTTCAAACCATAGGTTTGGTATGGTTTACAAACAAACAAACAATTGTAAACACAAGGTTTTGCACATAGTTTGCATTGTTGTAAAATGTTTGCAAACAAAGTGTACACTCATTCAAACTCCATGTAGACATTATGTTATGCCATGGTGTACCAATCTGAGAACATTTGTAAACTATCGTTTTCATACAGTTTATATTAGCTGCTGATCAAAAACAGGTCACGTTCAAAACATTGTGCATACTGCACAGACCAATCCATGACCAAGGAGCAGAATTCCTACAAAATAAAATAATGATCTACCGACCGACAAGACCACTCAGATCAAGCAACGACATTCGCCTGGAACCAAAACCTTACACAAGAAAAAAACATGGGGGGTCATCCTTCTCCCACCAAGCAGCAAAAACCTAGAAACGCCCTACCAAAAGAAATACGCAATATGAAGGATCATCTAAAATTCGGAAAACTACTTAAAACCTGGCTATTCAACTCAGAATCAGACAGGAATGACTACTGATGACAAAGACACCACTTGAAGCAGAACACACTACAGCAAGTATACATGGAAGGAAGAAGCCAGGGTTGGACACCAAAAATGACCCACTCCCAAACAATACCACCTCTCTAGACATCAGTCCAGGGACGCACACTATAGCAGCAGAGGGAGAAGCATTACCCAACTAACTGGCACCCCTGGAGGGCCAAAACACCCTCCTCAAGGGGTGGGGACCACGCACCAAAGGGCTGCGGGGAGGCAAGGGCAGGCACCCCCTGGGAAATCTAAGAGCAAACCCTTCAACCATGTCCAGCTCCACCCAGGGATGGAGGAAGCCTTCATCTCATGACCACAGACCACTAGACAGTTAGAGAGGAAAACCACCATCATGCGCAGTATCCGGTGAATGATCTACTGCTAATGCCCATCACTCAGGACTAGCAGAGACGCTGAGCACAGAAGTCTGAATCGACGAGGTAAGAAAAGCCCACTAACCCATCCCTAAAACCTCAAGTTCCACATACATCTCCTAAACATTAAACAAAAGCAACCCCTTCTCTGCACAGCAATCTGCATGCACTTAACTACAGTGAAACATGAAAACAAACCACATCAGCACATGGGAATCTACCGAGCCGTTCATTTCAACCCAAGCTCAGTGAACTGTGCAAAACGAACTGAAGCAGTGAACAGGTCATCACATCTCTCACTCTACCTCTTCTCGCTATGCCCTATTAACCCGACTCACTCTCTTTCCTTTTCAGATTCGGCAGAGCACCAGGGGACCGCTCCAGTGGTGATAGTGCGTGCTATAAATTATCTTTAACATTAGCATATATAGACATTGAATATCGTGGGGGCGAAGGTTCATTCCTTCCTTACCCTGTGATTCACTAGGAACCCACCCACGGGACTTTTCACCCGCAGGCCCATATCCAACCGTAGCTGCACAGTCCAAAGGTCCGATTGCATCCAAACCTACAGAAAGAACGTAGAGATGGGACATCACATCCCACAAGTCACTCTATGAGCGTAGCTTTCGGCATAGGCAATATTGTAGCTAATATCGTGTTATAAAGGCGTGATTATTATGATTATATTCCCTATTATAAAACTTTACATTTAATCAGATACTACCTGTACTAGAGGTACAAAAGAAACTGACAGAAATAAGGACATGAAAAACTACATAAACAAATACATGGATCTAGTTCAATGGATGGGCAGCCTGTCAGGACTTTGTTGCACTTTTTGCAAAGTGCAAATTACTTTGTCTTCCGTTGAATGTCCCATGCTTGCATTGGGTTCTATGTGATTATAGTGAAAACAATTTCAGAGAGGCAATTTTTAATGAAACAAAAACAGCGAAAACAATACTGAGTTGTTTTTTCTATATTGGACCCTCACCCCAAGCTCACTGTTTGCCTTTGTGTTTAGGCCCACCCCAAAACCCTCCCCAGCAGTTTAATCCATTTACCCCACCCCATCTATGTTTCCACAAAAATTCTGTGTTTTGTTTGCTGTTTTTGTTTCATTATAGATTTCCTCTCTGTAATTGTTGTCTCTGTAATCACTGGATACCAAACAGAACCGTACACTTCTCTAATACAAAAGTACACCTTACGTAAAAAGGTGGATGGATTAAGTCCAGTATTGCATAAGTCAATCATAGACTCAGGCAGTAGAGCAAAGCAAAGATCACATCATACAAACAACAGCCGCATTGGTGTGCATTATGCTTACAATGAGGTAGTTTGGAATGTTCTTCCAAGATGGCCTCATTGGTCCAAGAACTTTTTCAAACGATGCTGAACAACCTTCCATGTCAACGGAGATGGCATATGCTTGAGCTGTATCACAGAATTTCAGTGGTTCTGCTCAGGAAGTTAAAGACTCTGCTTCTTCAGCATCAGTCTTGGGTTTGTCCACACTCATGGCTGCAATGTGCACAGAGTGTTCAGCCCTTGCTTCTTTAGCAGAACCGTAGGCTTTTCAGCGCATTCAGTATTTGCTGTTATGCAAGCCATCACATCCAGAAATCAAGTCGGATTAGAGTGAGATATTTGTATTTATGATATTGTCTAAATCGTTAAATACCTCGTTATGCTTGCTTCCCTCTTGCTGATGCTTGCCGAGAAATGCATTAATGGCACTGCATGGTCCGATTAATTCCAAGCACGAGTTTGCTCTTGTAGTCACTGTTGTGCATGCGTTTCCACTGATTGTTCTGAAATCATGGTCAGGTGTACCAGAAAAATACATTATTTCCTCCTAGGGGGCTCCCTGTGGTTTCCACAGAGAGTAATGTAGCCTTTTCGTCGCCTGTATTAGTGCCGTCTGTGTACCCCAAAAGGAACACTATGAGATGTTCCACTACCTCCTGAGATTCATCAAATTAAGTGATTGGACACAAATCCACTTCCCCCGCTTCACCAACTAGATAAAATGGAAACATTAAAATGCGAGTTTAAACATTAACTATGGGAATAAGTAAGACCTTTGCTGGAAGGTGGGGACTGTGCAACAGCCTAAAAGAGGAAATTACCAGTTACCCATGCACTTATCTGCCCCACACAGCCTGAACACCAAGTCCCTCCAAACTGCAATGTCAGTGCTTTCTCGTGGATTTTTTACAATATTGGTGGCTGGAGAGATCCACCAACAAAGCCCCTCACGGGACTTTTGGCATTAAACATCTTATCACAAGTGTGTTGCATTATGAATGTATTCCCTACTGCTGCAACCCAGCTGTTTTGTTGACAAAGTGTGACATCTTTCTGAAAAAAGGGCATTCCCGACGCAGCGTCCTACCTACAAAATTATCAGGTTTTTGGTAACGCCTTCACATCAATTATTTTAGCATGGGATGTGCACAGACTATACTCTAAAGAGAGGTGGCCCAAAAGCCAAGGTTTCCAAGCAACAATAGTTCAGGAAGTACCAACATTAATGGAATATCCAAGCAAAATACTATACAAATTCAATCTTTACTGCAGGCACACAAACAAGGATAAAAATGCTCAAACCTAACAAAACGTCTCCCTGAGGAAGTCATACTCAACAATGGAATTGTGGCCATTCGCCAATAACGTGGATGAAAAAGAGCAGATCCAATGCACTTGAGCACTACATCAGTGTTAATCAGTAACCTGTTTTTTTAACTCAAAGGTCACCTTTGTTGAACGGCCTTAGAAATACAGGGGCAAGTGGATCTCCTTAATACTCTCAGAGAGGACCTTAACATGTCAATGCTTCCCAGCGCTGAGATCTCCAATCACTGATGGGTTTGTGGGAAGAATACAATAGACTGGTACAATAGACTAGTGTTCCTGTAGGTCCCTGTAGGGTACACATACTTTTACATAGGTACATGAACGAGTTATGCGGACACAGACAGAAGCGTTGCTGGGGGAAGGGGGCTTAGGGGATATGCCCCCTGGTCTTTTGGTTGTGGCCCCGGATCCCGGATACAAGCTCAGGTCCTACAACCAAAAGGCTAGCTAGCCCCGCGTCCTGATAGTCCCAACATTAGCGCGGCCCCAAATCTTTTCCAGACCACGCCTGGACTCAGGTAATCTCTGATTTCAATTAGGTTTCCACTTTGGAATCAGTGTTGCAGGTTTCCTGTGAATCAGAATTCATGGAGGAGAGCCAAACCGTGGTAAACATCCGTCCCCAGAAAGTAATAAGCAACATCCAGAAATGCATTCTAAAACGAAGGGCCAGCGCATTAAGATTCATCACCTCCTCCAGCACTAATCTTTTTCTAATTATGCTTCATTAATATTATGCTGGAGACAGCTGATTGTTATTTTGCACATCGTGTCCACGTTCCACAATCAAAAGGAGGAAATGAAGCGACTTGGTAGAGTTTCAGTTCCTGCACGTTTTAACGACTCTCTCCTGGGTCTCCTATCGCCTGTATTCACGTGCCTCTTTTCATAAAATCTATTGTCGCCAAGTCTTTAAGTTTCCTGCTTTTTAAGGAGTGAACTATGAATGGCCTTTTGCGTGTTTCTTCACGCGTCAATACATAGATGTAAAGAGGCCTTCAGCTATGATGGGCTGTGATGGTCCCTGTGTGAGGCATGACCAACAGTATTTTGTGCGGAGGGGTTTGACCTATGGGGCTGTTAGGGAGAATTCTAATTTCTGCTTTAATTCCCTTCAACCTTAGAGACCCCCGGCTCTTTTGCTGAACGTCTGGACTTTTCTCACTCTCTCATGTGTTTTGACCTGATTTGGATTATGATGTGTTTTCGCTGTTTTTGAGACTCACAAACTCCATAGCCAACTACTTTCTGTATGGTGACACACAGCATGTTCAGTGCAGTGTCACATAGAAATCCCTGTAGATTTTTTGTAAGGTTTAAACACCATTTCTTGTGTGAACAACAGTTCCCAAGAATAGTAAAGTGAAATATACTTTACTTACCTTTCTCTTTGTAGGTCCAGCAGACACCATCTTATCTGGAGTGCTTGGGGGTACCTAGCAGCACCTTACATTCTCATGTAACATTTTTATGTTACCCTCACTATGTTAAATGGCTGGTGGAAGTGGTTGAATTTTTCCTACCATTATGCTTTTCTACCGCAGGCTGAACACTAAGCTGCAGTACAGCACCCATGGGTGACCATATTGTCTAAAGGGCCACTGTCTTCTTTTTTCACCATTTTTTGTTTCTGAGGTCTTTCTTGGGTTTTACTCTGTGTGTTGAGACAGATTTGAGCTCTTTGTTTGTCTTGCCTGTGGTGGTCTTCAACCCTGAAGCCCGCCACTGGCTTTAGTGTGTCTGGAAGGAGAGGATGTGGGAATGCCTGAATGCAACCTGTCCAAATTGGCTGGCTGGCTGTCCTTTCAGGACAGCCACCTTCATGTGTGATTGACAGCCTAGGTTGTGCATGAACGGAAGTAACCTGCTTAAAAGGCAAGGGTTTTGGGACTACAGGCAGAGTCGACCACTGGGAGGAGCACCCGATGAAGAAACTGTGAACAAAGCTTGCTGCATCCTCCTGGACCTTTGAATTGCCTGGTGAAGCCCTACTGCTGTGCTGAAACTCCTTTTTCATTTCGACAGAGAAGCTCCGGACGGAAAAACTTCTCCCCTTGGGTTAGTGGGACCAACTAACCACGTGAAAAACTCCACTGGGCCATCTCCCCCGACTGGCTGTACTTCTTCATTGCTACAAGAACTGGATGCCAGGGGTTGAGTATCCGTAGTCGAGTGAAACGTCTGTAGCAGTAACACATCTGGCTAGAAGCACCATGAGTCTCCTAAGGACCCTCCAGAAAAAGGACGACCAGATCCTGGGTCCCCTCTCCAGAGTGCAGGACCCAAGGAGTGAAGGGAGCCCAACTAGTATCCAAGATCCACAACAGGTTGTTTGCTGAGCACTGAAACCGCAAAGTGCTGCTTAACTGAAAAGAGCCCGTAGCTGCCAACGACCTCCCAGGTACCTCTGCAGTAGCCCTCCAGATGTCCTCCCTCTTGTCCCCACAACTGAGGCTCAGGAACACAGGGTCTGCATCGCTGTAGCAAGACAGAATCTAGATGAACCACTATTCTTTAAACCAGAGGTACTGTTTAGGCTTGGGTTACTTACCTTATTGCCTTTTAGATGTGCTTTTCTAAGTGGGGAATGGTATTGGCTTACCTTTTAGGGTTAAGTCCAAATCTCTTTTCACAGGCTTAACAGCTTGTGACCCTACACGTGATTTTCTACAAACTTTTAAGTTTGTGCAAGACTGTTTTGTATCTAAGAAGTGCCTCTGCTCCATAGACTATGTTCTAATTGACTTTGGTTGTCCTGGCTCCCTGAAGACTCTTCTAGTCCATTAACTTTGATATTGTTTGTCCCTCATAGGTGGTAGCTTGTTGTGAACTGTTACTGCTAAGAAAGGCTTTTCCAGATTTCATTGGAAGATTTAGTTGTCCTCACATTGATTGAGAATCTGTTTAACCTTTTTCTTCCGTAAACCTTTGCTTTCTGCAAAGTATAACTAATGTGATATATAAATGCCATTACAGTCTTTGTGATTGAAGTCACCTCACGGTGTAGGAATTATGTAAGAAACATAGCCAAAGATTATCCACTAACTTGTTCTGATTCTGAAAAGTAAATTTAAAGTATATTTACCTTATTACACAAATTGCCTTTTTAAAGAATACTTATTTAAAAATGTATGTTAAATAAATAACTATTTATAACTGAAACCTCGAGTGTAAGTGTTACTTGGCTACTTGTATTTACGGATTTCAATTGTACAGCTCTACAGCTCACATTTAGCCCTCTTGTGATAGGCCTGGCTGCTCAGTCACACTGCCAACTTGCATAGTACAGACCTATACAAAAAGGTGGGCTACATAAAACCAAGCAGATACATGTTATGTAGTCCCACACAGTGTGACTGCATCAATTCCTACCTAACAGGGGCTTCCTGCGATACCATTTATAGGCTCTGATTCACAGAAGCTTTTTAAAAAGGTGCAATCCCTTTGGAACGCATTCTGTGAATCAGGCCCATGGTGTCAAATGCAGTGAGTCTGCCCAGAGAGCGTTGGCCTTTTAGGGAGGACTTTAAGTGCAGCAATAAGAATTTAAACGCAGGAGTGAGCTGAAGAGAGATATAAGAAAGTGTGAAAATGGTCAGCGAACAGACCAACCATAGTGAAAAGCTGTGCCTTGGGATGCAGGGATCTTGGGATTGTAGTGCAGGATGATGGAGAGGTATTTAAGTTTCTTGCACCATAGACGAAAAACAGGGATGTCTTATTTACTCCAAGTTTCCAAGCGCTTTCAATTTGCATTGGGGAATGTTGTGTCACATTAGAGAGTGACGGTTTAGCAAGCACAATAAAAAATATATCACTACTGCTTGATTTCTTATATTTTTTTAATTGAAAAATGTTTGGTTGGCAGCAAGTGGCAGCAAGTTGCATCACACAGGTATGATTTATCATGCTCGCAATGCCCCGCCCAGGTTCTGTGCTCGCATCTTTTTCGCTACTGTATTTAAAAACATTTAAGACAATTAAAAGAAAGATATCATCCTAGAAAATATACTGATGCGATACTGGGCTAGCCAAAACAAGAGAGGTCAAATATACCTGTATTCGGAATGTATCGCCAAATATGCATGAATAGCCCCAGAGTATTGTGTCCAGTTCAGGAGTCTGTTACTCCTTAGAGATAACAATTGGATTAGGTCTGTAAGATAGATCGTACTGTTGAGTGCTTGCTGCATCGACATGTGCAACCTGCAGAGCACTGGTCCGAATCCTGGAAGATTCATGCACCCGAGATGGATAAAACGAGTTCCATTAAGTAAAAAAAAAGTACACCTATTTCTTTAGCACCACGAGGCAAGTATTTTTGCGGTGTGCATTATTTGAATGGTTAATGTAGTTTAAAAGGAGAAGCTAAATCTACCCTGCTCTATCATGACCACAAGACCTTAGCAACTCCTCTGACTTATGCCGTGTGCCATGGTAAGACTTCCACTCAGGCCACCTATCGCCAGGTGTATTCCTACTATTCTTGAACGTGTTTTTTGTACATTCTGTAAAATTCTGTAAATTCTGTAAAATTCTATGACCTGTATATATGTAATGCTAACTCTTCACTGTATAATTCACTGTATCTTATACTGTACTGTATATAATCTATGTAACCATGTGCCTTAAGAAAAAGCACCCAGATACCTTCAGGCTCGGTGCGCTATATAAGCAAAAAAAAAAAACAAACAAACAAGCTGTGCAGATGAGCTATCAACATGCTACAAGAACTGCGTCAGAAAGTAATTGAAGAGAGTTAAATGAAGTAACAAATGCAGTTTTTAAGAAGAGTTAAGGGAAGGGAAAAAGACATTGGCATCTGAAAATCTCAAGTGCACGAGCGCTGTGAAGAAAGACAACAGATGTTTGAAGGGAACCGTTTTAGCGAAAGTAGTCAACGGATGTGTCACTGTGAGGCTAAGGAGTGCATTGGACAGTTCTTTGTATACAAAGTTGTACATTCATAAAGGAGATGTGTTGAGGAAAATATCAACATTTTATTAATAAAGACCTGACACTGAGTTCTAATACAACTGTTAGGACAAACAACTGAAGACCAACAGCTCTATTCTCAAGTTGATGGATGAAGGGAGGCATCTGGATAAAGGCTTGGGGGCAATTGACAGAGAAGTTACTACGAGTGACCCTGACTTCCCCTTTACGACATAAACCTGGACATGGTCAATTGAATGACCAAGTGGTTAATTTAAGTAATTCTGACTTAGACCTAAAAACAGAAAAGCATTTCAAATTGCATTTATTTTAAGACAAGGAATATCAATTTTGATCAGAAAAACATACAATAACACATTTACAGATGTTGGAGGCATTAAAATGAAAGGTTCCTGCAAAATGGATTTTTGGGGGTAAGAATGGTGACGCACTAGATGGATTTGGGGGTCCGAAATATTACACATGGCTGGGAGTGGAAAGATGCCATAGGTCATAGTTGAGAACTGTCCTAATGTGCCTAAAGCCCCTTTAGGAAAGGATGTTAATTGCACCAAGAAAATGCATTGGGATTGACCCTTCTGTGCCTAAAAATCCATCAGGATAGCTTGCCTCTGCTCCGAGGCCTTGGTACTTGAGCTCACAGTTTGATATTAGCCTGCTTACAATACCTGCCCAGATAGCCATGGGTGTGTGCCTGGATATGTGGGTGGTTTGGCACTGCAACTAGAGGTAAAGCACATGCAGGTTAACACATGTGGTTCACTTAGAGCATTACGCCTACCAGGTTAAGCCGGCTCATGACGCTCGAAGATACATGTTAGTAACTCCCCATGCACTTAAAACTGTTTAGTTTAGCCAGTGTAACACACAGCGTTTACATGTAGGTAACCTTGATATTACGCTTATTAGATTGCTTTGGTTATTGTCTGTAGGACGTGGGAGATATGTAGTACCTATGTCTATTTACTATATATGTCTATTGCGCTCAGAGAATCCCATTAGCCTGGTTTCCATGGTAGCCTGCTTGCTCCACCTAGAAGATGTTTTAGGACAACCGGTCTTGTTTCTCTTGTTAGACTTAGGAGTAGCCTGCGCATAGTGCCTAAATAAATCTACAAAGGTAGCTGGCTTTTTCATCCCACAGAGAATCGGATGACACAGCGAAATAAAAGATTGGCTGCGTCTGAGCTTAAGGTATGTATAAACGCACCACTGTGGTGGCCATCTAGGACTATGACAAATTTGGCGTAGCTGGTCACAAAACCATTTCACACTGAAACAACAGACTTGCCTCGCACATCTGCCATTGGAATATAGCATCAACCTACGACCAATTCGATCTAGCTGGGTACATGTTGAGTGTCCTGTACTAGCACTCTATTGTCACCACCGTCAACACCCACCCACATGACTGAACCTTTGGGCTGCTCACTGGAGTCTGGCTAGCCCTCCTAATTGATCTTGGCCAAATGCACACACATATTGAGCCTCCTCTTAGAACTTTCCAATACTTGGACTAGGTGCTATAAAAATGACTATATGCAATACATTACAATACAATATACTAGGGACAAACACAAATATATATATATATATATATATATATATATATATATATATATAATATATATATATATATATATATATATATATATATATAAAAGCCTATGTATATTCAGTAAAGACCTTTGTTAAAGCAAAGGGACATTATGGTTAAGTTGTGCTACTAAAAACCTATGAAATTCAGTAAACAAACGTTGTTAAAGGGACATTATGGTTCAAAGTAAAACCAAAAAAAAACGGAAATTTGCTAGTTATGGTAAGGTAAGCAACCATAACTCGTGCCACCACTGCGCACTGCTAAGACTAACACCCAGGACATCAAACATGACATCACAAATGCATTGATGACATCACTGATGACATCTGATGCCTGACTCACTCTTTTCTTTCCTTTACTGATATATCTAGGCCAGTAACAGTCAGGAACTAAAAATTCAAAAAGTACTATATTTGTAGACTTATACTTGAAATATGTTCTTACAGTAATTCACTTAGGGGCCACTCACAGCATATGAAACATATACAAAGGGGAAAACACAGACTTGGAAGACAGCAATGCTCTCTATGTATGAAGATGATTAGTAAGGTTATCAACACTGTCTTATAGTTCTGTTATCTTTTTTTTATTACTGTACTTTCCCTGGGTATGCTCATATCTGTACACATTGCATTTACATTACTTTCCTTAGGGCCTAGTCACAATATGTGATAGTTATACATAGGGAAGTAGAAGTTTTGAAGCAGAGCAATCATTTCTGTGCATGAAGATAATCAGTTAGGTTACTTCACTTTCCCTGTATATGCTCATATGTGTATGTGTTGTTGTCTGTTTGTGTTTTGTGTGCAGTAATGCAATAAATAATGTAGTAAGTGGGTTTTGTTAGGCACTTATTAAATGTTTTACAGTATGCAAAACTCTTATAAGAAAGCATTTATAATTTTAGTATTTAACATGGCAAGATTATTTATATTGCATCTCCATCATGTCTGCTGCACACTATGCCTATGTTACTACATGTGTACCTTGGTATATTGGAAAAAACCTTATAATACAATGCTATTTGGATTAATGCATTGCTTAATGCACTACGTACCTCATGATATTTAGTCCAATGATCCTTGACACTTTTTTTATTAACATTACAATAAGAATCCCTTTTACAGACTTTTCATGAAAGGTAAATGCACATGTGATGTCATCAGTGATGTCCTCAATGGCAGTTGTGATGTCATCTTTTATGTCCTGGGTGTTAGTCTTAGCAGTGCACAGTGGTGGTGCGAGTTATGGTTGCTTACCTTACCATAACTAGCGAATTTCAGTATTTCGGTTTTACTTTGAACCATAATGTCCCTTTAACACATTTTTTTTTACTGAATTTCATAGGTTTTTAGTAGCGCAACTTAACCATAATGTCCCTTTAACAAAGGTTTTTACTGAATATACATAGGCTTTTGGTAGCACAACTTAAACATAACATCCCTTTAACAAAGTTGTTTTACTGAATAAACATATACATACTGTGAATTTGATGTATGTTTACTAGGATTCCCTTACTTTATATACATGTAACATAGAACATGCTGAACCCCCAACTAGTGATTTTGATATCCGCGGACTGTGCATATGTCTACGGACCGACGCTGAAATGGGGGATGAAAGCCATTAGCAACCTAGGTTCCCAAAGCGGAACCCGGGGTGCTAAAAAAGAGGATTTTGCTTCCTACACCAGGATGCCTGTGGCGTCCCAGTATAGGAAGGAAAATCCTTTTCCAAGATGGCCACCACGGAAAATGAAGGTGAGGGTTCCATACAGGGCCCTCTTCGCTTTCCATGGCAGCCTGCAGAAGGCAAAAAGAGAACCCTATGACAATATTACCACGAGCACATTTTTATTCCCTTTCGATCTGTCCTAATTTCAAATAACTTTACCACAAAGCCAGTCCCAGGTGGACATGGCCGCTTTAATCCTATGTTTTCTCCCTTGTGGTCATAGCCAGTAGCCAGATTGTCTGGATCATGACCATATTCCATGAACCAGACAATCTGGCCGCTGCCCATTGCCACAGGCTACCCCTCATTCACTAAAGATATACCGCTATTATTTTATAGCTACATTATGACACTTGGCATATAATAAAATACTGGCACATTGGCAAAACCATGCTTGTAGGACCATGCCAATGCTCCTTACGCAACTTTGCTGCAAATCCACCCATGGTTTATTTTCAAAAGTGTCAAATGAATGCACACACAATCGTCATATAACCTAGCCCCCACTTGACAAAATCCATTCAGACTGTACGAAAACATTTATATCTAGATCTATAATCTTTTTCCAAACCTTTGTGTAGATTTGTCAAATGGCACCACATTTATAAGCCTTTACATAATTTTGGCACCCCCCCTCTAATTTTGCCCCTCTTGACAAAATCCCACCAACCTTTGCAAAAACATTTATATCTAGATTGATTATCGTTTGCCAAAATAAGTGTAGATTCATCAAATGTCACCTCATTTATAAGCCATTACATTATTTTGGGACCCCCCTCTAATTTTCCCCCCTCATTACAGAATCCCACCAAACTTTGTAAACTCATTCGCAATCAAGTCCCAAATATACCATCCCATCCTCATCACCCCTCACCTCCTTAGAGATTATTTGATAAATTTGACAAGAGCAATGCTCAGAAAATATCATTGTTCCGAAGGTTCAGGCATGTATTTTTATACATATGTTGATCGATCGCAAAAACATTTCCAATGCACCTTACCTTAGTTTTCCTCTTTTGTACACATGCAAAATCTGGCAACAGGGCACGGCCATCTTGTGCTAATCGTACCCTTTGCTGCATCGGCCTAAGGCAGCGGTATTCAAACTGTGGGGTGCGACCCCCCCAGGGGTCCGCATGTGCATCACTGGGGGGCCCTGAGAGCTCAGCATGAAATCTAAAAAAAAAAAATATATATATATATATATATATATATATATATATAGTCTTTTTTTTTTTTTTTTTAGATTGGAAGAAATGGGCTGAGTGGCTCACATGGTTGAGCTGAAGCATGAAACTGTCTCAGGCAACAATGAAAAAGTGGCCCGCAGTTGTAAATGGATATTCATTCCTTTAGTCACAGACTGGGCCTCATTACAACTATGGTGTTACGGTAACAACGGTGCTGGTAAGCTACCGGCACCATTGCTACCATATCGCCATAGTAAAAGTTGTGCTTGCGGGTGCCTGCCAGCCTGCCAGGTCTGACCTGGTGGGCCATGCAGCACCCGCGAGCACAGCTCGTCAGATTCACCGGCACAGTTATTAACGATGCCGGTACATCCGAGATCTCCATTCCCATTGAGCCCTAAGGGCTCAAATGGGAATGGGGATCTACCGATACCGACACCCGCGAAAGGGCAATTATCAGGTCCGCCTAACTCGGCATGACCCGGTAATTTCCCATTCGTGGGTGCCGGACCCGGATGCAACTCCGGCGGCAGCCGTGCCGGTTTCACCGGCACGGCTGCCACCAGGGTTGTAATGAGGCCCACTGTTTCAATAGTACCCAAGGGGATGCTTTGTGTAAAAATGTAAGTAAATTGTGATATATTCAGCAACAATGGGCAAAATTACTAACTGCATAGTTAAGTAACTCATCAAACTGGTCCACATTGTCCAAAATGGTGGCCCATTTTGACTGGCCCATTCTAGCATTTTACATTTTTGGCACAGGCATTGCCCTATAGCCCAGTCCGAGCCTGGCGACGCATCCATTATGGAGGAGCTAAGGAGCCAGCCCAGTGCAACAGTGAGCACTCCCTCAGCTGCTTTTTACAGCTGATGGAGTGCTCGTGGGCTGGCTCAACTGTCAAAGGGAAAACTGTTTTCCTTTGACAGTTCAGTTTAGTTCCCCAGCCGCACATGCTCACTGAGCATTGCATAGCTCATTGAAAATTTTGGCTGGGGCACTGCATGTCTGTATGTCCGAGGAGGAGCTCCTGCGCCTCCTCGCACAAACGGACAGAGCAGCCTGAAGCAGGGCGTTTCAGCACCAACATGCAGGCCAATGCAGAAGGTACGCTTATGTTCATTGTTTTTATTTAAATATGTGTATGGATGTGTGTATCCTTATGTTATGACTGAATGTATGGTGATGGATGCTCGTGTCAATGATAGAGTGATTGCTGTATAAATGTGCAGCACCTTGCATACACACGTAATCATGTTGATTGAGTTAGGCCCAGTGGGGCCAAGGGGCAGGGATGGTATCTTTTTTACTTGACATCTATTATAGATGTCCAGTAAAAAATGTCATGCCTTCCCCCTGGACCCCCAGCACCAATTGCAAACTGTTTGGCTATTTACCCATTTTTTGGTTAAAAGTATGCTCTGCAATGCAACATTTTAACCCATTATATAAAAAACATTCACAGGGGGAAACCTTCCACCAAACCCCCCTTTATTGGTTCTGGCTCCCTCACTATGCTCGGTCGCTATGGCATTTTTGGGGGAAATAGTTATGCCCCTCCACTTAAAAAAATCACCAGCCGCCACTGGCCCTCAGACTGTGTTGGAAAAGGGATGGGTGGAACCCACAAACTATGGTGGGAGCACAATGGGCGGGAACTATGGGATAGTGGTGGGAGCAGAGTGGGGAGAGCAGCAGGGTGTGTGATGGGGTGCGGAGAGACCAGGGACTGGGTAGGGATGGGATGAGGGAGCCCAGCGACTGTGATGGGAGCAGGTGACGTAGCGCAATATATACTGTCCATTTGGCATTTCTGGGGGTCCGGACCTGCCCAAATTTTGCTCAGGGGGGCATCGGCCCAAAAAATTTGAAGACCGCTGGCCTAAGGTGAACTGCCCTGATGGCACTAAATCATATGCCCCGCCCCTGAGCCTCACATCACCAAACCTAGTGATATTGTCAGACTTTCTCGGTGACGTTCCTGAGCAGCGTATCCAAAACGCCCAGTCATCACCTACGTGACGTGACGCAGAACTCGAAAATCATCAGACATCTTCTCACAACACAGCACGGCACAATTCGGAATACTAAACAGTACTTTAAAAAGAAACAACAACACTGTACAATTTGTAAAGTACTTTTATTTCACAATAAACGCTCCGAAAACATCTGACTATTGCCATATTGAATCAAATTTGACATTTCTTTCTTCGCTCGCGATCCAAAATGTTTATCGTGTGTCACGCGTTGTTCTTTTTGCATACACAAGGTTTTGGATAAAAGTAGTGCTTGGGTGGCACAGTGAATTCCGGGGCTTGTGCATCAACTTGAGGTTAGACATCGTAAAGGATGTTATGTTGCTCCTAATCGCTAGTACAGCCTAATGCATATCTGCCCTTGCCGATCGTCCCAGAAAAACTGTCAAACACATCCAGTTGTTCACAAGTAGCTGGAGCTGCCGATTAAAAAATCCCCCAGTTGGCATCTGGAATCTATGACAATCACAAAATGGCAAAATGTACCTGTTTTGGAAACATAATAGAAATATGTCTCACTAGCTGATCTTTATTACAATTTGCTTCCAAGAACATTGCTATGTAGCATGATCAACTCTAAACGGGATACGAAAGCTGACGCTACAATTCTATGTGCTCATACATGGCATTTTAATGAAATATTAGCGTTGAACCTGGGAGAACTGAGTAGTGGTCTACATGCATATCAATGCTGGGCTGCCCATCTGGACGGTAAAAAGAACATTACACACAAAGGTTATACTCATGTTTCATTGTAATATGCCATACAGAACAAACGACTACAATGTAACCCACAAATAATGCTCAGATAATCATAAGTTGATGCTCGGTTGAGTATAAAATCATCCAAAATTAAACTTACATTACATTCACCATCCCATTATCTTGGCGTAACTCAGACCGTAAGGCAGACTCCGTTTGCATCAACAATTTTTCATAAACTGAATTTACATGTTCCTTAGTCCACTTTTTGAATACATAACCTATCATATCTTACATTATAACAACCCTCCTTCATTCAATTCCTTTTGGAATGGTCCCTTTCTCTCAAGGTCAAAAACTATTGAACCTTATTCTGTGTGTCTGATGCATGGGCGTCCTGAGCTCGCAAACAAAAATTCAAAGCTGGTGACCTTCACTCAAAATCAAAATACATTCTAAATTTGCAACAACTTGCCACACCGCATCCATGAGAACAGTAATTCTCAGTAATTCTCATGCACGTGCAGGGCTGTCTTTGCATCAGGCAGTGCAGGTGGCTGCCTGAGGTGCCGACTGTAGGGTGCGCCAGTCTGACTCCATTATTACCATTTGTGATGTCATCTTTGATGTCGTGGGTGTTAGTCTTAGCAGTGCAAGGTGGTGGCGTGAGTTATGGTTGCTTAGTTTACCATAACTGGCAAATTTCAGTGGGTTTTCGGTTTTACTTGGAACCATAACATCCCTTTAACAAAGTTTTTTTACTGAAATTCATAGGTTTTTAGCAGTGCAATTTAAGCATAACATCTCTTTAACAACGTTTTTTTTACTGAATTTCATAGGTTTTTAGTAGCACAAATTAACCGTAACATCTCTTTAACAAAGTTTTTTTACTGAATATCCATTTTCATAGTGTAAATTTGATAGATGTGTAGTAGGGTTCCCTTATTTTATATACAATTAACTTAACACATACCGAACACCCCGCTAATGATTTTGATGTCCGCGGACGGGCCCGGACGACATCAACACTACCCAAACATGCAGGGGGTATTTGAAATTGTTCTTTCATACCATATAAACACTACGCAAGTTGAAAAAACATCACATATACACATTAATATATGTTAATAAATAAGCAGTGGAAACTACATATTTAACACATCAACCAGCCATTAATACAATATGTAATAAAATGGATTATACCATAACAAAAAAGATATACCTCCAACATAATTACCTCACAGAAACTGCAGAGCTAGAAGCAACAGTAGACCTACACAACACAACAATTATAACTTTCCAGAAACTAGTAAGTAAACTTGATTTTTTGGTATATATTGCTGTACTTTTTGTGTGAGGTACAGTATCATTAATACATTTTTGTTTTTCGCACAGAAATGTGCAGTACTTTGGAGTGGCTGGAAGAACATTTTCCACATGAGGAAATGTCTGAAGAGAGTGATAATAATGGTAGACACTTGTCTATACAAGGAAATTAATAATCATTACCTAATGTGTATTTAACATATATATGTTTATTTTTTACAGACCAGACAAAGATTGAAAATGTGACTCCAAAAGACACAATGGAAAAGACTCTCAAACACATTGAACAAAAAGTAGACATTCTTAAGGAAAATTTTGTTAGTTTGAAACAGTTAGTGGAAGACCACATCAAAGTAAAAAATAAGTACCATTGCCCCACCTGTACCTGTACCCCCTCTCCATGTCCCAGTGAACTATCCCCAAGCCGCGAACAACAAAATAAACATTTTAATGAGATTTCCATCCCTTCATTCCCTCCCATCCCTCCTATCCAAAACCCTAATTCCCCTATTTTTGTATCAGTTTCTGCTTCCCCCTCTCTTTCATAAAGAATGTAATGTTTCTTGTAAGGAAATTCTTTGTATCTTATTTTTTTTTTTAAAGCAGCTGAAATGTCGGTGGACAGCGAGCCTGTCCGGCCTGTCCGTAATTAACAAAATGAGGATGTCCTAAGGACACTATACCTCTCTGCACCATTCGCAAACCAAGATGAAACTGTTCTTAGAACACACCAGGTGTCCGGGTTGTCCGTAAATGAACAAAATGGAAGTGTCCTAAGGACACTATACTTATCCGTACCGGTTGCAACCAAGATGGAACTGTCTCGGTGTAGAACAGAGTAGAACAGGCGCGGTGTCCGGGATGTCCGTAGTCAAACAAAATGGAGGTGTCCTAAGGACACTATACCTGGCCGTACAGTCTGTAGAACATCTACGCACATGCGCACCATGCCCATAAGTCCTGCGAACATCGCGCCTGTCCGTAACTGTCCTTCTCATTTGTGTCGCACTTTTAATTAGTTTCAGGACCCGAACACTGTCCGTAGAAGAACCGCGCGCATGCGCACGACCACTCCTGCGCATTTGCTGTTCTGCGGACACCCGCTCCCTTTGCGGACCTGTTCCCAATGTCATCATATGACCTCACCCATACTGAGCGTGTGTCCTAATTTGCGGACTCTGTCCGGATGCCCAACATTTTAAAAGAACTTATTTAGACAATTCAAATTATTTTACAGTTAAAAATCACCATTCCACATGTCCCAGACAATGGCCCTGGCTTTCCATATATTTTTTGTAACCTTTTGAAGGCTTTTGAGTGTTCGATATGTTCTCGAGGTGCACCCCTCCACATCTATAAAAGGCCACACCCCAGAGCTGATCTTCATTGCATTTCTGGCTATTGCAGATTGACTTTTACTGCCTTTAGTGCTCTAGCTCAGATTACAGCATCAACCCTAATGGCATCCATGGCTGCTGTTGCTACATCAGCCTCAGCACCACCCCCAAACCCTCCACCACCACCACCTCCCCAAGGGCCTGCACAGGGGAACACGTGTGAGGATGTAGAGAACGAGGATGAAGAGGATGAAGAGAATGAGGTCGAGGAACTCCCTACTACCAGCACTCGCCGGGAGTCTTGGGTGTGGCGGTTATTTACCGTTCATGGTAACGTACCAAAAGCATGTGCGGACAAGGTCACCTGTAACAGTGCAATTTAGTGCTAAGTCGTGGAAGACGTGGGCCATACAGCTTTGGTACGACATCCATGAAGTGACACCTATCTTGTGATAAACGTAGTAGGTTGAGTTCCTCCAAAGCATCCTCCATTTGCGCTCCTCTCACCACAAGAGATACTCCTGTGGGAGAGCGCATCCCTCCAGCTGCTTCACATGCCATTCGCAATGCTGTTGACCCTTACCTTTCGAGGATCACAATATTGTGTATGTACTGTGACGCAGTACTCTGCAGGGGGGAGAGTCTTTGAAGTGTTTTCGAGACTACGGTCACAGACCACCAGAAGACCTGCTACCTACCTAAATAAGGCCCACCCTACATCTTCCTCTCTCCACCTGCACTTTCTTATCACCGTGGTTGGTGTCGCTTCCTTATCCCCCTTTCACCTCCTCTCCTAGTGTGTTGTGTGTAAAAAAGGAAAAAAATATAAAACAACAAAAATCCAAAAAGAAAAGGCTCTTTTCAGAGCCGCCTTTTACAGTTTAAAAATAGAAGTGTCAAATAAGCAGTGCAGGGCCCTGTGCATTTTATAAAAGTCTGCGGGCAGTCCTAGGACAGAAAAAATGTTGGGGTGCTCCCCTGGCAAAAACAATGCACTTTTCTCTGGGAGTAAGTGGTGGCTCTGAAAAGAGCCTTTTGGTGGTGTTTTGTGTGTTTGAAAAACTTGGATTCGTCAAAATCTAATGCAAAATAAATGACTATAATTCCAAAAAAGGTTGCAATGCATTTTGTACATTTCTAAGGAAAATCTAATTGTCAGCATATGTAAAATGGATTCCATCTCTGCGAAAAATGAATATGCTACGAAACATAATATTTTCATTGTGAAAAGAGGACATGCCAACATCTCTGAGAAAGGCACAAACAGCCTTATTGACATTGTGCCTCGCTTTCTACATTTGTCGACCAAATGAAGAAGAATGCAGCCAATTTTGTCTTTGCGCAATACGAGAAAAAATTACTTGGGAATTTGGAAACATGTCCATGACCTTCTCAAGTACTTCTTTCGTTGCAAATTGCAAAGAAATTCCAGACACATGTCCTAAACTGTTCCCTCCACATTGAATTATAATTACGTCAGGATGATGCTCTGTCTGTAAAGTAGCACAGAGAGGTAACAAGTCCAGCCACATTGAAAACATGTCCCACTGGCTGCACAATGTAGACCAGTGTAGACGTTATAACATTACAGTAAAGCATGCCAGGCCACATTTAGACATACCTAGACTGTTGCGCAAAAAGCCAGTCGAAGCAATAACACTCATCAAGAAGAGAGCACACATTGAAGCCTGGGTCTCTCCTGCCTCTAACAACACAGCTAAACTCTTTAAAATCTGCACTGAACTGGTCAATCCTGTTGCGGTCTCCACCTCTCCTGTTTCCTCCCAGGCCCTCTGTATGGCTCTGGCCTCTCACTTCTCCGCTAAAACTCAGGACATCCTGTCCACTATCTCCTCCTCCTCTCCCTCTTCCTCCTCTCTTCCTCTCTCGGCCCCCCTTTGGCCATCTCTACCTCTCCTCCTCCTTTCTCCTCTTTCTCTCTGACAACACCCGACAAGGTTTCTAGACAAGTCTGATCCATGGAAGTGCCGTCCAAACAGGTGCTCCCTTGCTCCTCCAGAACCATCAAGAACCATATTGACACCCTCGCTGCACCATGGACGATTTCTGTAATCACTCTTTCACCGCTGGAAACTTCCCCTCTCCCCTTAAGCACTCCATTGTGCACCCACTCCTCAAGAAGCCGTCTGCTGATCCTACCTGTCCGGCAAACTATCGCCCAATCTCCATCACCCCAATCCTGGGCAAACTCTTGGAAAAAAGCTGCCCATCTCCCAGCTTACTCTCCACATTGAATCTGTTGGTTGTCTCTATGACCATCAGTCTGGCTTCAGAGCTGCCAGAGCCACCGAAACCTCTCTCCTGAACACCTGTGAAGATCTGCTCTCGAACCTTGATTCCAGCATTCCTTCTGTCCTAATCCTCCTTGATCTTTCCTCTACTTTCGACACAGTCAACCATTCCATCCTGATCAATCGACTCTGTGAGAATCTGGGCATCACGGATCAGGCCCTGGAGTGGCTGACCTCCTGCCTCTTGGACTGCCCCTCCCAGGTCCAACTCGGTCCCTTTCTCTCTGCCACCTCTCTCTCTACCTGTGGCATTCCCCAGGGCTCTATCCTCTCACCCTGGTTTTTCAACCTCTACTTGGTCCCTTTGGCCCACCTGATCTCTACCTTCTCCTCTAACTGTGTTATGTGGATGACACTCAGCTTTCCTTCAGGCTCCTCTCATCTCTTGCTCATTCCTGACTGTCTATCCGTGATTCAGGATTGGTGCACCTCCAACAATATCTACCTTAGTGCCATTAAGATGGAAATCTGTCTCATTGGGACCCCTGTCCCTGGTTTCCCTTTCTCACTCTGGCAGCCCACCTTGGGCCCTCTTCTTTCTCCTTCCTGCAAGGCAAAAAACCTTTAGTGTCATCTTCGACTCCACTCTCTCTTTCTCTCCTAGCATCTCAGACATTGCCAAGAAGTCCCACTACCTACCAGCTGCTCCTACTCAAAGGGACTCTTCCCTTTCTCACTTTATCCCAGAAGCTCACTGTCTCCAGAGCCCTGTTTCTCTCTAGGCTGCACTACTGCAACAGCCTCTTTCTCAAGCTGTCTTCCTCTACTCTCCGCCCTCTGCAACTATTCCAGAACAGGACATCGAGACTGATCCTTGGTCACAAGCCCATGGATCATATCTCTACAGCCCTGAAATCTCTCCACTGGCTCCCGGTTGTTGCAAGAATCAAGTTCAAGACCCTTTGCATTGTCCACAAGGCTTTCTGGGGTCTGGCCCACACTACATCCAGCGCTCTCTTCCAAAATATCTTTTTTTCTCTAGCCCTTCCCCCGGCTACCTGCAACTTTCTAAGGGCTAGACGCTTCTTCAGGCAGAGAGTGGGGGTAGATCTCTCTCCTCTGCAGGTGCCTCCCTCTGGAATGGCCTCCCTGCCACTCTCAAACTTTAGCGGACCACCTGATGTTCCGGAAGCAGCTCAAAACTTTCCTCTTCTCCTCTGCTTTTGCTCTCTCGCTCCCCTGCTGACCTACCTGACCTACCTGTCTGCTGTACTGACTGGTTGCTTGGCTACCCTCAGAGTCTCACTGAGTCCAGGCTCTTTCTTGATCAGTCACCCTTGCACTGCCTCCGCCCTACCATGCACTTAGGGACTGTAACTGTAACCCTACAGTCCCTTGTTCTCCTTGCACTACCTAGAGCCTCAATGTCCTGCCTGCACTTACTCAGAGCATTACAGCCCTGTTTTCCCCTCCCTTCTACCTTGCACTTCCCCCCTCCAATTCCCCTTGCATTTCTCATTCTCGCACTTGCACGATTTGAATGACACAAGGCCTAGTAAGATCATTTGTCTTGTCCGCCCTCTTTCTTCACTACATTGCTTGTCGCACCAAGAAACACTTGTGTATAGGCGGGTTTTAATAGATTTATATCATATCATTTTATCACAGATGCTCAAAAAATATACAATGCTGCAGTAAGAAATGGCTAGACTGGCAGCACCCAAATGCCAATCTAGCCAGGTAATTACACTTATCAGGACTGCTTTATCAGAAATGTGCAGTCAAAAAAAAGTCATACCAAACTGAGGAATAACTAGACTGGGTGCACCAAAATGATAGCCACTAATACCACATATCATGCCTGCTTAGCCTGGACATGGACAACCATTATGATTTATCACACAATCCCACCACTCACACATCCCCACTCCCTCCCATGCCCTACCCCAACCTCCAAAATCAGCTCCTTGGCCCATAATTACCTTCACTTCCCTCTTCCTTGTCCCAGAGCTTACGTTTGAGGCTCCTTGCCTCATAGGTAAGTACTGGAATGAGGAAGAGTGGGATTAGGAGTAATGAATATAGAGGTAGCTAAATCAGGCATTACCTGCATGCACCTCTACCTCATTCCAGTGCTTGTGTATGAGGCATATTCCCTCCTACACAAGTACTGCCTCATACACAAGTACAGGGACAAGGAAGAATAGGGCTAAGAGTAATGACGATTACCAATAAGTAATTAAGGCATTAACCACAAGTAGGGGCCTAACAATATTCATTTGACAGGGCTGCAGCACTCACCCCCAGAAACTTTGGGCTATGTTGACTGAACCTGGCTGACCTTCAGAGCAGTTACCGGACAGAACAGGACACAGATGTTAAATGGCACCTGGGTTTTGCTGTTACCAAGGGCCCAGTAGTTACTAACGTAAAGCATTTCACTGTTAGTACCTGCATCCAAATGCCACATTTTTTAGGCAATTGAAATTGTGATGTGGGTTTAGTACTTTCATGCCTGGGAAGTGATTGGAAGGGTAGAAAGGGAACAGGAGACTGTTCATTCTCACAACAGTTCATAAGTGGGTTCTTTCACACTTAAAGGAGAGAGTAAACTGCTTGTAACATTGAAGCTGCACTAGAATAGTCTCATTAAAATGCGTAAAGAAGTTAGATGCCCCCACACAAATAAGTTTGCCTCCCCCACCACCCGTGAATTTAACGCCTCTTCCAAAATTTGAAGGATCAGCCCCCGAAATATAGGTTTTGTTGTGCCCCTGAACACAAGCACAAACACCATTCACCATAAACACGCATGCACGCCCAGCCATCCTTACATTTAAGTGTGCACTCTTTCACCATACAGGCACATCTAGGCAGCCATTCATACATTTAAGTGTGCACCCTTTCACTGTACACGCACACACGCACACCCAGTCACCCATACATTTGTGTGCACCCTTTCTCCATACACTCACACAGGCAGCCACCTCCAAATTTAAGTGTGCACCCTTTCACAATACACTCACACACATCATTGGGTTGAGGAGAGCCCTATTACTTAAAAAAGAAATTGGGCCTCAGTATAAGTTTGCTGGTCCGGTAACAACGGTACCAGTAAGCTTGCCGGTACCGTTGTTACCAGACCAGCAAACTACGAGTTCTGCTCCCAGGTGCCTTCCCGCCTGCCAGGTCTGACCTGGCAGGCATACCGGCACCCGCGAGCAGAGCATGTCGGATGCACCGGCACCATTCTGAATGGTGCTGGTGTATCCGAGCTCCCCATTCCCATTGAACCCTATGGGGATCAAATTTGAATGGGGAGCATTTTTTTCTGGTGCCCGCGAATGGCCAATTACTGGGTCCGGTGGGGCCGTAATGACCCGGTAATTGCCCATTCGCGGGTGCCAGAAAAAAGCACAAGTTTGGCGACTGATTGTTTCTTTTTGAAATCACTCTGACTTCATAAAGACATTATTTCTGTTAAGGACCAAACCATAACGGAAATCATTTCTTTACGAAGGCAGAATGACTTAAAAAATAAACTATTTCGTTTTGAAGTCATAGGGCTCCCCCACCCCATGACATGGAGGCCTCCAACCTGGGGTCTTCCATGTCATGGGGTAGGGGGAGCTCTCAGACTTCAAAAAGAAAGTTTCTTTTTGTAGTCACTCTGCCTTCATAAAGACATTATTTATGTTACAGAAATATTGTCTTTATGAAGGCAAAGTGATTTCAAAAAGAAATTTAAAAAAAAATATTTTGAAATAAAATATTTTTTTTCATTTTTTTCTCCAAGTGGGGCCCCCTCCCAGGCCTGTGCTAGCGGGCCCACACGCACCGCGGGGGCTGCGGGGGCCCCTGTTACACCAGTGAGCTACATAGGGAATATAGTAAACGGAGGAGCCATCACCCACTAGGACACCAACTCCTCCTAGAGAGAAGGAACAGAAAAGATACAATAAGGCATGATATGGTGTTCAGATGTCAGTCTTGTTCAGAAGTGTTTTCTACAGCATTTGCTTCAAATGTTTTGGCAAGACCTTATTGATAAGTTCAAATGAAGCTGAAAAACCTCTAGAGTTGTTTGTAAAGGTAAGTGACTTTGGCATTTCCCCAGGCTGCTTCTTTTGGCATAACATTGAACTATTTTATTATACATGTGGTTGATTTCAAGTACAGCTTTGCAAATGTGTAGGACTTCAATTTCACACAATTCATGAGGTTTACTGCAAATCTGCAAACCTGAAGTTGGATTATTTTGTGTCTGCATTATCAAATGTCTGAAAAATTGGTTTTGTTCTGTATATGGGTAGGTGTATGCAACTATAGTAGTGATTGTTTTGGAGATACTGATGTGTATCCACCAAGACAAGTAGGAAACATTATTACAAAACACAGTTTGCTGAAAAGATTTTTCACAAACCAATAACATCCTGGCCAACAGGATGACAGGGATTACCATGCCATCCAGTGCATGTAGCAAACAGGCTACACATTTTGCACTTCCACTACCTGTTTTACTCTTGTGGCTGATCTGGGGGTTAGATTGACTATATCCTCAATATTGGAAGAACCTGTATGCATCCTATGGGAAGCTATGCGATCTTCATATTGTTTCCATACTAAAACACAGGTAATTACTAAATACATGCACCACAAGTAATTGGATAATTATCAGTACATTTTCCTTTGACTTTTTCCATCTTTTTGTGGCAGCACCAATTGGATCAAGGATGGATGATGATGGGTCTACAAACGGGTTATAAAAGGGTTAGTTAATGGAACCCCCTTGGAACAACTATGTTCCTATGATTACTTGGGGGTAAGATTTAATGATCAAGGTAATTGGACCTCCCAAAAATTTAAATCTATCTCCACTACGGAAAAATATGGGTGGGTCAATATGGAGGTTCTTTGACATTCAGGGACACAATTTCAACAGCCCTCAATACGTATAATGCATAGACAAAATCTGCAGCCGTATATGGGGCCGAGGATTGGGGGCATCCATCCACTCAGAAATTGGGCCTGGTGAAAGATGCATTTTTAAAAAGGTACTTGTACTACCCATAGCGTGCCCAGGCAACCCCGTCCTCTTTGAATTGCGCCTCAGGCCAATTACTAGTGATGCAAGCTCTAGGTCTTGGCCAGTAGCCTTTTGGTCCAAATTGTGGGCAACCCCAGAATTGAGTATATTTTGCGAGGCAATCGCACATATCCTGGATTTTGAGGGAGGTAGATCTTTGCCTTGGTTCAAACATGTTAACAAATTTCTACTAGCACAGAACATGGATGACCCATGGTATAATCCTGCGAGTATTACCAAGGGTGATGTTGTCAAAGTAAAAAGGATCTCATGGGAGGATGCTGAGATCGAAATGGTCAATGTACGCAGTGGATTGTCAACGTGTGTCAAGTAGCTGGTTATTAAGCTTGTATCTGGGTTTGAGAAATATCTGGATTTGGTAAACCTCCCATTAGCTTGTACACGCTATATGAAATTTAGATTAGAGCAACTGAATCTGGCATATCGCACCTCATTATGGGACTGGAGTCGAAAATACTCATGCCCGGTTTGTGGTTTGGAAAGGGAGTCAATGGTCCACTTCGTGTTCTTTTGCCAGAGTTATCGGGTGGCTAGGAATATATACCTGAAGTATTTATGTCGTTTTTTGGCATACACCGCACGAGTGAAGCCATCTCATTGTTCGGGCGTTGTAATGACATAAAAGTAGCATTCCACCTTGTAAGATGTATCTTCTACCAGGCCTGGCACATAAGAGCAAAAATGCTGACCACACTATGAATTGACCTAAGTTCAATGTGGGTTTATAAGGATAAACATTGTTGGAAGAACATTTTAAATTTGACTGCTATCAATTGTATTTATTATATGCACCTTTTTTGCCCATGTATTATCTGATGCTGCTAATGGGATGATGTACGTACTATTGTAATACTTGATCACATAATTTTAAGCCTTGAAATTGCTTATGTTTATACTGGGATTTTACATATTAGGCACCTATTTTAACTCATGAACTTTTAAAATGGTGTAGTCATTTTTTGTAATCTGGCCTCAAATATATTTATTGCCAAAGGATTTAAAATGACACCTTATGCTATCTAAATTATCATTGCGGATTATATTGTAGAACCCTTATTGTAAAATGATGTAGCTTTGATTTTAAGTACCCATTGCTTTGGCCCTGAGTTTATTGAGTATATGTGTTTTGGCAAATTACTAATGCTGAATAAAGGCTATATGATGATGATAATGGACAGTGTTAATGAAATTGTATCTTATCGTTTCTGTGCAAAGTATTATGTGTAGGGTTTCTGGTGTTCAGGGTTTATGTTTTTCATCTTCAGTGGTGTTTTACCAGTGTTTTCACCAAATTTCTAAATCTTTGTAAAACAGTGTTTATGCATGTTTGCCGGGGAAAAACAGTGTTCTCCAGTGTATATAAAAAACACGCTCTGTATTAACATACACATTTTTGGAGTAGACATATCAAAGGGATAGACAATGTTCTCAATGGACAGCCTGTTGAGGGAACAGTGTCTCAAAAGGGGTCACCAACACGCTTCTGCTAAGAAAGCCAGCAACCAATGTCTGTGAGACACTGATCCTGTAAAGGATGTAGACAATTTTCAGTGTTCAAACCTTACATTCGAGGGAGGGGAGAAATGAGGGTCTGTGGGTAGGAATTGAGAGACAGAAATATCCATGTCAAACTTTGTTTGTAAATACAAATATGTGTCAATAGTCAAAGGCTATTTTGAGGAATGTTGGCCAATTTTGAGACGTGAATCGGCAGCTCAAAAACAGCATACATGTATCTATAAATTCTCAAAATAACCCCTCACCACTGTCAAATATTGTTTTTTTTTACAAATAATATGATGTAACACATAATGTGCAGGACTTTTTGAACAAGGTCAGGAGTCAGGAGAGGAAACAATGTAAGAGATCATGTAGGCATACTGTGGGGCAATAAGTTATTTCTCCTGTTGTATGTCAAGCTCCCTCTCCCTTTACTACTATTTTCTTTAAAACGTTTTCAATTATCTTTATTATTTTACTGTCTCTGGTCATTGTCATTTTTTTGGGACAACTATCATATTGTGCATGAATTCATGCAATTAATTTGTGTATTCCTATTATTATTATTATTATTATTATTATTATTATTATTATTATTATTATTATTATTATTATTATTATTAATACATCAGATCAATATTATTTTTTGTGATGTGTGGTATTTTTCATGAATTATTGGAAATATTTTATTTTGCCTTAGTTAGTATTATTTCTGGTCACTATGAATTATGTTAGTCACCAAAATCATGACTTTTTCTGATCAATAATATTGTTTACTGTGGTATTTTTCAATTTGTTTAATTAGTTTTATTCACCTTTGTTATCATTTTAGATCAATGTTATTTTTGTCACTGTGGCATTTTTCGATATTTACAACTTTTGATAGGCACCTTGGTTATGACTTCTGAACAACAGTGGCTATTGTGTTATTGTTCTTGAATTTCTGCATTTTTTATTTGTTCACCATAAATATTATTTCTGATTGTATTTTTTGTCACAGTCATATTTTTCATTAATTATTGCAATTACTTATTTTACCTTCATCATTGAATATCTGATAAATAGCTGTTTTATTTTGTCACTGTGCTATTTTTGTGATTTAGCATAACAAATGTGTACCTTTATTAGTATAATTTCTGATCAATATCAATATTTATTTGGGTCAATATTGTATTTTCCACAAATTATTACTTTCTATGCCATTTGCTTATGCTTATTAAAGTTTTGAATCAATATGTTTTGCCACTGTTCTATGTTTCGTGGATACAATTATTTTAGGCACCTTGAATATCACTGATGTATATTTTATAAATTGCTCCATTTTTTGTGAACCTTAAATTCTATTATCTCTGTTCAATATTATTTGTTGTCACTATGCTATTTTTATGACACACATATTTTTCTAAAATATAACTGAAATATTTGTGGCCAGCGGTACCTGTAGCAAAGAATCACATGGGAGGATGGCACGGTCAGGGGACAAGGGAACACGATTATTCAAGTAACAGTTAATAAAAAATAAGAAAGAAACAATAATACTAAGATTATGCCAATGCACATACAATGTAAATGATTAGACAGTGCACATACGTTCATGGAATTGGTAGGATGAGCAATTTCTTACTGCGTTAGCCAGGTCTATCATCTCAGTCATATTCAGGCATAGTATGTAAAACATGTATAAACACATTTAATTACAATATGGACAATATATTTTCCATGACATTTTCTTTTTTTCGAACAACCCTTGAATACACAAAAGCTTCACAGCATCTACATGAAACATGTGTATTTATATATTGTGTTTCTCCTTCATGCAGCTCCACATATCTCTTCATGCAGGTATACCAATTGTTCATTCAAGATATTCCACTTCAAAAGAGGCCACACTGTCAACAAAGCTCCTCCAACAAAGCAAGCTGGAGCAAACAAGAAAGCCACCTACCTCCAAGAAAAACAGCATTGTGGCTCAGCCTGTCTCAAAGTGTTTACTACAGATAGGTTCACCTGGAGATACCGATCTGCATGTTAAATGCTACTGCTCACACATATATACACACAAAGTTCCAAATACTAAAATATTGTATTGTTATCCCAATCAGTTATTGATATACAATATAAAAACTAACACCACATCATCATATTGTAATTTAATGACACATGTTATCCCACCAATAGCATGGTACAAATTGTGACTAATGCTGTAGTGACAAAGACAATCTTTGAATGTGATGCACAGTTACAGGAGTAGGTGAAAACACTGTAAAAAGCAAGAAGGGACACTTGTTTTTGCAGAAAAGGGAATTGCTTCAAAAGGAGGTTGGGATGGTGGTGAGCAAAATGCGAAAGACATCAATTCTTCATCATCATCATCATTCCTTTTAGGCAATGTTGTTGATGATGATGTCAGAGCAACTCTCCGGACCACTGCAGGTAATGGGAAACGGAACATTCAAGAATTGTGACACACTCAAGTGATGATGATAACAGTGCTTCTGCTAAAAATCGACATATGACTGCAAGTGTGACTGAGGAGGTGTAGAATCACAGCACAAAGCGAATAAAATGTGTGCTACCCATCAGTGTGATTTTGTTGTGCGGCAGAAGAAAAATGAAGCCAAAGTAGGTATATAATCCAGGTACAACAGGAAGTGTTGTGTCAGAAATAGACAACAATCTAACAATCAAAAAGACCTTGGGTTGTGATATGTTGTTCACTACAGGATTTGCTGACACCAACACAAAAATATCAAGTTCTGTAAATGATTTTCCCAGTGTGCAAAGGGCCACATAATGGGCATTTGATTGTTTCACTATGATAAAGAACAATAACCACTTTGCAACAACGCGGAATGGGGAACAATGCATGAAAATGAAGGCGTGACTGGGGAAGTACTGCTGGGAAATAGACGGAACGACCACATGCGCGTGAACAGCACGTATTCATGGATTAGAATATAGGAAACCCACGCACTCCAAAAGACACAAACAGGCATAAACACGTCCACCACAAGAAGGCAGGCGCAAGCGCCCCCGCGCAGTATAAAAGTGCGCGCAAACAACAAACACGTATATACCGCTATGATGAATGTCCCATTTCTCGCAGCACTGATCGTGGGACACCGCAGGGGGAGGAGAATAGCCAATCCCCCGCGTTTTTTTGCCCAGGACCAGCCTTTTTGGGATGCCTGATGACCAGGTGTATGGCAGGTATAGGTTTCCATGATGCAAGAATGAAGAGGCAAGAGTGCACAGCTGATTTGTTGGTATTTATACTTCCTTTTTCTTTTGGTAGTTGTACTTCAAATAAATTGTATATTTATTAGTATGGTGCAGGCCACTATCTTGTGCCACCGTGTAGGGCACAGAAATTAAACATGGAGAAGAAACACCTAGGCATGTGTGCCTTCGGTGTGGGCCGCACACCTCAGATACCCACTATCGGTTATTCAATTTTTTAATTAAGTCTCTTAATAAACTCGAAAACACTTTAGAGTTTGTTTTTTATGGTTTTCTCGTTTAAATGTTCAAAAATTCAAAATGATTTTGTTCAAAAGCAAAATTCTTTTGTGCTTAATTGGTTAAACTTCACCAATAAAGCTGTAGCTCAGTATTGAGGCAAAATGGGAAACCCATATGGCTAATGCATTTCGGAATCTATCCTTCTTCAGAGCCAGGGTATCTTAGTACTGCACACATTGCGATTATTGTACCATCAAACATTCCCAAGTAATTAGTTCAGAATTGTGAAATCCATCATATATATCAAGTACATCAATTATAACCATTGTACAGGGCGCCCACGAGGACAAACAAACATTTAGCACAAATTGTACATTTAAGAGAGAGAAAAACAGAAAAAATTGTACAACAAAGTAAACAAGTATATCAAAAGAGAGATCTCTTTGTTGTTCGTATATATACAATAGCATAAAAGTGCCCTTATCTAAATCTGGTGATTAAACCCTAACCATTGCTAAATCATGTGATCTTTGAGTATATTACTGTGTGGCACCATTGTGTTGAATAACATGCCGTATTTGTTAACTGGTGACTGGTAACCCTTTCAGTTATTGCTGTGTTGGAACAGTGTGTAATATCTTATGCTGTGTGCACTTACTTAGTAATATTTCTTAATGTGCGCAGGTGCTGCTATAGGTTATTGCTACTTTGCGTGATGGGCTTAAGGACACTGACCTGATTTCCGAAGGTTTAATCCGCGCAAATGAATTGCATGCTATTTCTTTCCAAACAACGCTGCGTGACAAATAATACAGCATGATATAATCTCCTGTTCAAGAAGAAACATTCTGAATTACATGCAATCGTATGAACAGCGTCTGATCCTTGCGTTGCTATTCGAATCGTAGCGTTTCCCCTGGCAACGTTTTGAAAACAATATGGCCACGTGTAGGCTTATGCGTCGGCCATATTGGTGGTGGCATTTACGTAGATGATGCGTTTGCATGCAAATGTGGGCATCTATAGGTGTGTACTTGTGTTTAGACTTACTTGTCTACGTGTATATGTATATTAGCATGTATGGATGCAACTCATTAGGTGCATAGCCGTATGATCACATGATGTCCGCTCTGTTATTAATCTGTATGTATGTGAATGCACCTTAAAGGGATCCTAATATATCGTCCCCTGTCGGGATAATGAGTAAAAAGTCAAAAGTAAAATAACTTGTGTAGATGAAAATAAACCCCTTTTAAAATCCATTGAATTATTCACATAAAGACTGCATGTTTTAAATGGCCATATTCGTACTTAATGTTCTGACAGTGATCTATACTGTGAATTACTGTTGCCTTGTCATTCATTATAACTAGATTGTTAACTTAGTGAAGTTTAAACCTGCATATCTCAACAATCTTCTCACAGAGATAGTCAGTGTTAGCTTTAGATTGACAGTGGCTATACAATTTCATTCACTCTATCATGTAATGATGAAACAACGATGTTAGTACTGGCATGATGGGGCTATAATGTTCTGGCATTAATATTACAAAAAACAATTGAGATCAAACTCTCAATTCTCTTTGCTGTCTTCTCTTTTTCGAGTCTGTATGTATGCTTGGTACTTCGAGAGTTTCCAAAACCTGGAACTTGATCTGAGAGATGTTATGTTGCTTTTCATTAAAATTTCTTGCTACCGCCTAGTTGGCATTTCTGTTGCGTATGCATGACTTATGCTCATTAATCCGGATTCTCAATTTCCGTTCTGTTTCACCAACATAGAGTCCACACGGACACCGTATACAATAGATGCAATTTTCAGTGTTACAAGTTCCATAGCATTTTATTGCAATCTTTTCTCCCGTTTATGGATGCGGTACAACCCCCCTTTACTAATGTTATTGCAATTGCTGCAGTTCAAGCATGGGAAGGTTCCTGTTTTCTTTGGTTTACTTTTATTGGTTCTGGAGTCTCTGGTGTTTACTAGAAGATCCCTTAAATTGCTGGATCTCTGAAAGGCAAATGTTTTTGTCTCCAGGAAGAGATTCCTGGTTCTTTCATCGCTTCTAAGTATTGACCAATGTTTGTTTATGCATCTTTTGATCTGTGTGCTTTGAGAAGAAAATTCCGATACATATAGCAATGCTGGAGATTGTTTTATGTCCTTTGGGACAAGGGTATTGGCTCTTGTTTTGGCTTGTACTTTTGTGTTTTGTTTTCATTCGCATATCCTCTTTCTTTGAGTTTCTTACTTAATTTCTCGATTTCTAATTCACATTCTCTTGCGTCACTGATAATTCTTTTCAGGCGCAGCATTTGTCCATAAGGTAGATTCTTCAAAGTGGTCCGTGGATGGAAATTCATGCAGTGTAGTAAATTATTCCTATCAGTGGGTTTGATGAACAATGAAGTGGTAATCTGTTGGTTATTTACATTGACCTTGATGTCCAGATAATGTATGCCAGGGTTGCCAATCTCTGAGGTAAATTGAATTTGTGGTTCAATGCTGTTGATGTATGTCATGAAATCACTGATTGTTTTTCAAAACGTTGCCAGGGGCAACGCTCTGATTCGAATAGCAACGCGAGGATCAGAAGCTGTTCGTACGAGCGGCGTTAAGAGGTTACAAGTTGTTCTGAGGTAAGACATACTAGGAGATTATATAAACAGATGCGATCTACGATTGCATGTAATTCAGAATGTTTCTTCTTGAACAGGAGATTATATCATGCTGTCATGCTGTCATGCAGCGTTGTTTGGAAAGAAATAGCACGGATTCGTTCGCGCGGATTAATCTTTCGGAAATCAGGTCAGTGTCCTTAAGCCCATCACACAAAGTAGCAATAACCAGTTAACAAATACGGCATGTTATTCAACACGATGGTGCCACACAGTAATATACTCAAACATCACACGATTTAGCAATGGTTAAGGTTTAATCACCAGATTTAGATAAGGGCACTTTTATGCTATTGTATATATACGAACAACAAAGAGATCTCTCTTTTGATATACTTGTTTACTTTGTTGTACAATTTTTTCTGTTTTTCTCTCTCTTAAATGTACAATTTGTGCTAAATGTTTGTTTGTCCTTGTGGGCGCTGTAGGGTATTTTGTGGAGATTTGGGGCCTGACGGTATTTTCTTACCGCCGAAAAATAACTTAGCAACAATCACTCCTTGTATTCAGATTGGGCCATGTACAACAATAATACAGTGGACATGCATTATTTCAGCACCCAGACATGCATATTTGGTATGCGTGGTTGGTATGCGTGGTTGGTGGTATTTTGGTGAGCATAATTCCCTTGTTTTATTTGTGGCCCCAATGTCCAGAATCCCTTATCTTTGCTTAGATTTTTCGTGTAATCACTAGAGAGACCTCAGACCTACATTTCAGGAATGCCACATTTTCAGTGTTAGTGTTAGTGTGCCACCATGGGCGATCTCACTGACTTATTTACGACAGAGAGCTATATGTGGTAATTTTGTGGTAATTTCCACTACCTTATATACGGTAGGGAACTATGTCCAGAGAGTCCCTCTTCCCGTTGGCTCATGTACCTCCAACGAGCTATGCTACAAACAATCACTCTCAACTGTCCATACTGAATATGATCATGCACACATCTGTCTTAAAATGACAATTGCACTGTTTAAAAATCTCCCCACATCATCAGCACTGTATTGGTAAATATAAAACACACCACCCGTCTGCTTTCAAATATTTTTCTGTATTATAAAAGTTGCATTTAAACACGACCTCACTCTTTACAGAAATAAATAAAATAGCACAGTAACAGCATTGTCTGTGATACACTGAAAAGAGAGTGGTGGAGAAAAGAACTCAATTTGCAACATTAACATGTGATTAAGGCACAGGAATCTCCTTTCCTACACTGACTGAATATTCTCGTTCACGTCAGCTCCCACACTTATGTAATTACCTTATCTGTTCAGCCCGAGTTTTCTTCAGCTGTTCTCTTTCTGAATGTGGCTCCCTTGAAGATTAACCCCAGTGAAAACGAGCACCTTTCGTTCTCAAACCGGGGTCATTGCCTGGAACTCTCAGCTTTTTCAGCAGAAATGCTCCAACCAGGAAAGAACAGGTCCTTCTCCCGGCTCTCCAAATCTCCACTCTCCTGTCTCTCCCTCCAAACTCCCCCCAGCAAAACCCTAATCACTGCCTCTAGCATGATACTTGCTATGACGCTGCTCCAATCAGAATCAATCATGCCATCTCCTCCCTCTCTGCACAATGGCTCATTTTTATAGTAATACTTTGTAACCAACTGATTTCCTGTTCTTTCGAGCCCTTTTGCTTCCTGTAGTTATGTGGACAGAGCAGCAGAGAAAACGAAAAAAAAAAATGAATGTGCGTTTAAAAGTTCACTTTCAGAGTAGGCCTATTTCTGCAGGGGAGACACATTTTTATTAGTGGGTTATGTTAAATTCAGTTTTTATTAGTCAGGTTATTTATGAGTAATGTTAGTTATTAATTTTCAAATGTGTCTCTTGCACCATAGGCATTTCAGGTGAAAAATAGTGTGCATTTTTGAATGTGCACGTGTGCTTTTAACTGTAAAAATAGATTTGCATCTTATATGTTAAAATCGTTTTTGACTGAATAGCCTGTCTTTCCTTGTTAATCTGGTAACACATATAGCAATGCACCGCACCCTTGTGGTGGTGCTGCATAAAAAAATTGCTACCTGTGCAGTAGTGCTGTACTCTGTGCTGTAACACGCCAAATATCCTTACATACCCTCCTTTTGTTTTTAGAATTTGGCTACGATCCAAGCCAATTCCTAAAAAAAATGTGTTCTTTTTCTTCTTTTCACAATATAGCAATCCAACAAAATGAATATTCATGTGCATCAATGAAAAAGTTGCAATCAACACAGTATTCATCTGAGTTCATTAGTTTACAAAATGTTCTACATTTGCCTTCTCAGTGGAAGTGGCATTACTCTAAGTTTAGATTTTACAAGTCAATTAAAAACAATGAAATAAAACAACTAACCAAAACAAATAATTAATATAACAAATTAAAATAAATAATTAAAATAATAAATACGTGGAACTCCATATGTCAGGACTCTTGTCTGCCTCTGATATGTCCCGACCAGCGATGTTATTTGGTTCATTCGAGTACACTTTCATCTTGGCAATCTTAGATCCATAGGAGTCATCTTTTTTTAGTTTTCTGGTTATCTTGTCTTCACCTCCACCTGGAGGCAGGCATCTTTTGGTCTTCATCCAGGGGACTCCAGGACTCCATCGTCTCCCGTGGCCTCTGATCCCAGAACCTCCGACCAAATAATGTTAATTTTCTAAATCAAATAGAAAATAAACAAATTAAGTACATAGCACAATACTAACTTCACCCTTTTGCCAAAAATAAAACATGCTTGGTAAAAATATTTCGTTTTTTTTTTTTTCTGAAATTAAACACAAGTTAAAAGAAAACAAGCACATATAAAACAGCATTCAATATTTAATACATGTTCTCTCTGCACACCAACCATGAGCTTCCATTATATATTTATGTATTTATTTATTTATTTTATATTATATATTTTTACATATATTACAGTGTTTATGTGCCATAATAACAATCAACTTTTTAACTTCTTTGTCACTGCCTCCTGATTGTACCTATTTATTTTCTCTTTTTGTGTTCAAGGGACTTTATCTGTTTCTACATGCTCAAGCTGCCTGATCTCATGTCTGGGATGGCATGGTTTGATTTGATTTACATGGACAAACTGCTCTATTGCTGTTTCACCTTCATTTTTCAAAATTTTATAAACTACAGGAGAGACCTTATCTATAATTCGAAATGGCCCCTGCCAGGCTGCTAGAAATTTAGAATTTTTCTGTTTACTTTTTCCAAAATAAATGAAACTTGTACACCTGATCCCCTACACTGTATTCCTTTACTGATGTCTTTTTGTCATAATAAGATTCTGCACTGTCAGCAGCTCTTTCCAGATTTCTCTGCACAAAAGCAAATGCATGTTGCAAATGCCTCCTCAGTTCATCAATATATTCATGAACTGTGGATGCACTCACAAGTGTCTGCTCCTGTGTTCTGTATAGTAGGTGTTGTGGTAACACCATTTTCCTACCTGTCAAGACCTCATGGGGGCTAACACCTGTTGCTTTGGCAGGAGTTGACCTGATTGCCATCAAAACCAACGGTAAACGTAAATCCCAGCTGGAACCTGCTTCTGCCACAAATTTCTTTAAAATATCCACAACAGACCTATTGCTTCTTTCAACTGTACCTGAAGACGCCGCCCGATATGCGATATGTAGTTTCCTTTTCACACCTAGTATTTGCCATACCTTACTCATTAGAGTACTTGTGAAATGACTTCCTCTGTCTGACTCAATTCTTTGTGGCAACCCAAACCTTGAGAACACATGGTTCACCAGCAATGTGGCTGCTGTTTGTGCACTACAATCTGGTGCACGAATGCATTCAATCCACTTCGACATCAAACATACCACACTCAAAATATAACGGTGTCCCCTGCTCGACCTTTTTAAAGGACCTACATAGTCTATTTGCAAATCTGACCATGGGAGAGTTAGGCCTCTTTTCATCAATGGTGCTCTATGCATTGGTGAAGCAGGTTTAAATTGGGCGCATACTAGACATCCTCTAGTATATAATTCCACATCTTGGGGCATATGTGGCCAGTAAGCATAATCTTTTAGTATTTCTAATGTTTTTTGTGAACCTCTATGGCCTGCAGTTATGGCATCATGTGCATGGTGTAGCATTAGTCCGCTGAATGAAAGGGGTACTACCCACTGTATTTGTCCTGTTATGGACTCTCTAATCATGAGTCCATCCTGTAATCTAATTTGTGTTTTGTTCTTTAATAGCACCCTCAACTCTTCTTTTCCCATACAATCATTTTCTGTTAAAGGATTTTGTTCGGGATCTATCAAATGCTTATAATAGATTCCCAAAATTTGATCATTCTTTTGTGCCTCAATCAAATCTTGGTCTGGCGTGTCATGACTCCACTGCACCACTGGTTGATCTACCTCCTTTGGTGC
Organism: Ambystoma mexicanum; assembly: GCF_040938575.1. Classification (NCBI taxonomy): domain Eukaryota; kingdom Metazoa; phylum Chordata; class Amphibia; order Caudata; family Ambystomatidae; genus Ambystoma; species Ambystoma mexicanum. The sequence continues at coordinate 1,041,632,887 of NC_090932.1, forward strand.
TTTAGAACGTGTGACTGCATCAATTTGTATTTCACCCATTAAATAATCAATAGGTAGCAATTCTCCCATCACAGCCCCAATCTTAGCCAGGTGGTCTGCCTTATCATTTCCCTCCTTATCCTCTCCTGGTGTTTTTAAATGCCCACAAATTTTTCTCCAGTATATTGTTAACTTATTCTCTGACACCAATTTGTCTATGGCTTGTATCATTTTTCCATGCTTAAGTGGCTTTTTGTTATATGTAACCATGCCTCTTGCTTTCCAACCAGGCAAATACTCCACAAAGCTATTCCGTGCATAGTCAGAATCAGTCACCAGGACGATTTCACTGAACTTTTTATCAACTACAGTAGCAATTGCTTTATAAATGGCTGCCAATTCCGCCACCTGACTGCTCCTATCTCCAATCCTCATCCCTATACTGGGGGCACCTTCACATTTCAACCAGACATTTCCTATTCCTGCCATTAACTGTTTATTACTGTCATTTTCAATGTGAAAAGCACAACCATCCACATATACAGTTGGCAAATCCTTGCATGTTTTTTCATCAAAAGCTTTGTGTGGTGATTGTTCAAATTCCTGCAAACTAGTTTCTACTTCCATTTCATTTGGTATTTGTTCAGCTGCACAGTCATGTAAGTCAGCTAACCCTTGAGCAATTGGGTTCTTTTTATTTTGTCCATATGTCACTTCTACGGGAAAACCTTGTAATGCCAGCGTCCATGAAGTGATTCTGGATTGAGCTAGATTACCTGATCTAATTCTTTTACTCTCTAAAAATTGCAAAGGTTGATGATTTGTTTCAATAATTACCTTTTCTCCCTGAACAATGGGGCGGAAATGTTGTAGCGCCCACACAGTGGTTAATAGGGCCTTTTCACATTCATTAAATTTCATTTCAACTTGGGAAAATGCCTTACTTGCATATGCAATGGTTTTGTGATTCAAATCGTGTTTTTGTGATAACACTGCTGACATACAATGTTCAGAAAAACCTATTTCTATAAAGAAATCCCTGTCCTTTATGGGGTATGCTAAACATGGTGCCTTTACAAGACATTCCTTTAATCTAGCCACTGCATCAGACTGCTCTTTTTCCCATTTCCAAGGAGTATTCAGTTTAAGCAGTTTAGTCAATGGTTGAGTAATTTCTGCATAATTTTCAATGAACTTTCTGTTATAGCCTGTCATCCCTAATAAACTTTTTACTCCTTTCACATTTTTAGGATCTTTTAATCTTTGTATGGCCTCTATTTTCTCCTTTTGTGGATTTAGCCCATGTTCAGTCACTTCATGCCCTAGAAAGTTCACTTTTTTCTTGCACCATTGTGCTTTTTGCAAAGATACTTTGGCGCCTGCTTTCTGCAATTGGCCAAGTACATGTCTTATTTCATCAAAATGGCTTTTCAGGCTTTCATTTTTTATCAGGACATCGTCCACATAAACTATTGTTCCTCTTTCCGCTGCATCCGGCATGGCCTTTCTCAAAAATATGCCAAATTCACTCCCACTATTGATGTACCCGAACGGAGCTCTAAGCCAGGCATATTGAGTCCTGTCAAATGTAAAGGAAAATAAATGTTGTATCTCCTCTGCCAATGGCACGCACCAATATCCAGAGGTGAGATCTAATGTGGTAAATACACTTGAACCATGTACCTGAGCTAGGCCCTGATCAATAAATGGCAGTGGCCATCTAGATACTGGTACTCTTTTATTTAACTCTCTCAAGTCTGCACACAGCCGCCATTGACCATTTGGCTTTAACACACCTAAAATAGGTGTATTGGATGTGCTATGAATGGGCCTGATGATTCCCCGCGATTCCAATTTTTAATAATCTCTGCCAATGATTCTAAACATGCCAGCGGTAGTCTATACTGGCGTACAAACACTGGATTTCTGCTACACCCTTCTGGTAGTGTGGCCACATGTAAATCAGTTAAACCACAATCATAAGCATCTTTTGCAAATACATCCTTAAACTCCATAAATATCTCCCTCAGATTGTCCCTATCCTTATTGCTTTCACATGCATCCGCTAAGGAGATCTGCTCTTCTACCATTTTGGAAAATTCTGGAAAATCTTCTGGTAAGGGAAACTCGGCGCTTTCCTCTAACTGTGTGGCTGTGTCTTTTTGTAAAGCTGCCACTTTTAAATATTTTGGCATATCAGCTTCCACTTCAATGGGCTGATTTTCTGTTTCATTTTCATTTAAATTAAATATTATGCAATCCTCTTGATGGCAGAACACTGTCTCATTTGAATCATAAGGATACACAGAATGAATTTTAAATATTCCTTTGGGCTGAGAGTCCAGGTGTTCTGGTAACTCACCCTTGGCATCTACATACTTTTCGGGAATATTTCCAATCACCATGTTATTTAAATCTGCCGTATAATGTGATTTTTGTATGGCCATTCCTAATGGGGAGTTTTCCTCTAAATGAATATCCTGACAACCTTCATTATTTACCATAATTTTTACAGATCCTTCACCAATATATCTACCAATGGAATGTATTCATAATCCAGGCCTTGCTGTTTTATGGATTCATTCAGGCATACAAATGCATCAGAGCCTTTCATCTGCTGTCCATTTTTGCATTTCAGTGTTATTGCAAACTGTTTTGTAAATGCAGGAATAATAGTATCTTTCCTCATTTGTAATTCGATTGCATAAGGAACCAGTTGTGCACAATGATAAGCCCTTCTTTTGTCTTCAAATTCAGGTGCCGGACCACCTAGGCGTGACCATATTTTTTGATTAAGGAAATCTAACACCATACACATTCTGTGCATGATGTCATTTCCCATGTAAAATTCATTTTGTGCTCCACTCACTATCCATACATTATGGTAAATTGTTTTCTGCCCAATGCTAATTTTAAGCATGCATCTGCCTGCAATTCGGTTTTCAAAGTCTGGACTGTCCAAGCCAGAAACATATTGGTTTTTAATCCTAAATCTCGGGATTTCTTCCCTTTCCATTATTTTTTGCAACAATTTCTCATTAATGAAACTCCTTTCATGTTCAAGCGCTAAAGTGGCTTTTATTGTTTTAAAATAGTCATTTATACCAACATGAACCCATGGTTGCTCATCTCCCATGTGTATTTCTGCCAGAGTGGTAATGTGTTTTTCTGAATCTGTTTTAGGAGCAATATTCTGTTTGTATATTTTCTCTTTTAAATAAAAACGTAATGTGTGCTCATCTATGGCAGTCTGCCAATTTTTCCTTGGGTCCAAGTATATTTGTACAGGTAGTTTTTCATTGTCGCTCTGCATTTTGTCTTGACACATTAATATAACAGTGACACTAGGTATGCAGCTATTCTGGAGATATACCTCCACAGCATCATTTGTTTTGGCAACGGTGTGACATTCATTTATATTGCTGTTTTGTGATTTTAGTTTCTTAGGCCTCAATGGTTTTTTGCTTAAGGACCACAACACTCCATTCACCCCATCTATTAGAGGAGATAATCTTTTCAGACAATCTGTCCCCATCAGAAATGGAATTTCACAAATAGATGTGATCAATACCTCTTGTTTCATTCTGTGCTTTCCTATTTTTATGTCAACCTCAGTTACACCTGTGATGGGCACCTCCTCCCCATTAAAGTTATGCACTGGGCCTTGATTTTCCTTCACTGTGATCTGACTCTGTGGGGGTCTCCCTTCATTGATACTCTTTACCAGCTCCTTGGACATAATTGTGGCCTGTGCGCCAGTGTCAATCATAGCAAAGGTGTGGAATTGTTCTTCTACAGTGATGGGTGCATAATATCTGTCCTCAACTTCCTCTAATACACATAAGAAATGTAAATTCTTACTGATTTCAGGGCTCACCTTTCTCAGGTCTTTTTCACTTTTGGCTAAACATATTGGTAAATGGAAAGACATTTTTCCCTCCTTTTTACCTATTTCTGCGCGAGAGATTTTATTCATTTCTCCATGATCAGAGGTTTTTTGGAGTGTGGCCACTGTTCGCCCATCCATCTGGGTAACATCAGAGACCACATTACAATCCTCCAACTGAACATGTGTAACAACATTATTCAGCAATTTGTCATTTTTTAATTCTGTGCATTTGTGATCATTTAGTGTGATACCAGCCCTTTCAGCCTCTTCAAAAATATGTGGCTCAAAGAATTCTTCAGGTGATTGACTTGTACCCTCCTTGTGAGTATTTCCTTTTTCTGTCTGTGTTTGGTCATTGTTTTGCTTGCCCAGGGAAGGAGCTATAGCATCCCCACTTACTCCCTGTTCACTGGTATTCCCAATGCATGAGTCATTTTTCTTAAATCTGTCCCTTTGTTCTTTTGGAATTCCTAATGTTTTTTTTTTCATTTGTGCAAATCTTTACTGTTTTATTTAGCTCTAGGTTAAACCATACCTCTTTTTTAGAAGTATTTGCACTTTCTGTCACAAGTTCATTTACTGGCACTTTCATTTTTAATCCATTAGGCATCTCAGAGTCGTTATGTAAAATTATATCAGAGCAATCTGTCATTTTGGCACTGCAGTTATCATGAGTACTTAGTCACTTTTCGGAAGCCCCCCGGTCATTGCTATGGCCATCAGCCCCCTCTTTGGAAGGTTGTTTTTGCGCTGTACAGAGCTTTCCTATTTGCTCAGCTAACATTTTCACTTGGGCCTCAAGGCACTGGAACCTTTCCATCTCTCTAGGATCCTCTTTCTGTGGCCTAGGTCGATATTGGTTGTTTTCCCCCTGATTGGATCTATTCTGATACCTCTCAGGTGATTGATGTTGTTTGGGATGGTTTCTGAACTCTTGATTCATTTGTGGAGGGGAGCGGGTTGCACCCATCCTTTGATTATAGTCCCCCGGTGGGGAATCATTGTACTGGCGTGGATTGTAGTTCACGTTTTGCCTCATGTCCTGTCTCTCAGATTGTGGGTACTGGCCCCTAGGTTGATTTCCATTATCAGTAAATCGATCCACATATCGGGGCCTATCCTGATTACCATATATCATGGTGTTGGGATCAAATCTGCTCTGTGTCCCCAATGACTGGTAGGGACCATCATTTCTTTGATCTTGATTTTGTCTCTGGTTATTGTTCATACCTGCCATATCAGGCCGGTATCCTACCCGGGGTCTGTCCCCTAAATACCTAGGGCTGATGTAGCTCTCTCTATTACTAGGATCATGTGATTGGAACATTGGTCCAGGAAATGGCGATCTTTGTTGATTACCCCTTTGTTCAGGTGTCACATTATTTTTACCTTAGCTTTGAGCAGACTCAAGGGACATTTTGGCTGACCTGATTTCCATTACTGTGGCTGAGGGTTCTTTAGACTTAGGTCTAGTATCTTTCATTTTATCTCTTTCTCTACCCTGACAATAGAGTACCTCATATAGTTTTGTGCTTTGATGTACAATCCATTCAAGGGACTTGTCACGGTCAAATTCACGGACCAATTGGGATATGATGTCTTTCTGTAGCCCATAGAAGTATGCAGTTTTAAACTCATTGGAATTTGAGTCAAAAGATACATCAAAGCGAGAAAATGCTCTTTTTAAGTCTTGTAAAAATTGGCGAGGGGATGTATTATGTCCAGCAGTAATTGAGTAGGCGACTTTCTTTGCCTCCTGCAATGACTGAAAAGGAGAAAAATGACGCCTAATTTCTTTTTCAAACTCCAACCATGTCATATTCTGCTGTTCATTTAATCCCCTTATGATGCTGGCCATCGGGGCATCTAAAGTTAAATGAAAATATTGTCTGTACTGTTCCTTAGGTATCTGGAGTGCTTTAAAAATGTCATGCACCGCTTCTAAGTGATCCTCAATGCAGCATTCACCTCCCTTTTTAAATGGTTTGATCAGGGCTTTAATGGATTTCATTATTTTTATGGGGCTACTTGTTGCAATGCATGGAATTGCACTATTTTGTGATTCAATCCTGTTTTCAGGTGTATGAGATTGGTGGCTGCCCCCAATGGGAGTATCAAATCCCCCAAGGGCGCTGCAACCAAGTTCAGTCACCGGCCCAGTCACTGGAGCACTAGCTCTTTGGGCAGAGCTAGAATTCACCTCCACTCCATTGAATGTGGTACCCTGCCGCCTCTCCTGGGACCTGGGAATGCACATTTGCTGTTCTAAGTCCTTACACTTTTTAAGGAGTCTGTTGGCTTCATCTTGCAAATAGTTGTTTTCACCATTCATCTTATTAATCACCTCCTGCATGTCGCACATTTGCATTTGGCATTCATTGAACTCTTTATTTCTCTTGTCTCTTTCTTGAATCATTTTAATCATTTCTTGTTCTGCGCTCTGGAGATCACCTTCTTTTTCACAATGTTCTTTTTGTAAAATCTGCATCTCTGAAACAACCTCATCTTTATCCTGTCTAATGTGATCCACTAAGGCTTTTAAGTGTGCCAATTCTTGCTCACTATCTTCAAATTGTTTCTTGCTTTTGGATAACTGAGTATCAAAGTCTCTGCATTTTAATTGCATGTCTTTTTGGCATACATCCAATTCTGCTCTCAACATTTGCTGATTTTTACTTGCCCCCTCTAATTCAGTCTTTAACCTGTTAATTAGCTGAGTATCATTCTCTTGCATTCGCAGGGACTTGTTTAAAATAAACCATATTTTGCTGCATAGCCGTATTAAACAGTCTTTCTCTGCACTTTTATCGGCTGCATTCAATAATCTTGTAAGGCAGACCTGAATTATGCTGCCTTCTGCAAAAATATTGTCTAGTTTTTCTTTCTGCACCTCACCCTGAATGCGGTAACTCCATTCTAACGTGCTATTCGACGACCAATTCCCATGTGCAAACAACTTTGCCTCTAAATATTGCACTAGATCTGAGAATGTGGTTTCCCTTTGTGACATTCTGAAATTCGTTTTTAGTGGCACACTGCTATTATAAAATGGGTTCCCTTTAATGTGCAAATGGCAGTGTGAGACACGCTTGCCACGCCCAGTATGTACTCTATGATCACTTTCCCCGCCTGCAACGCACCATAAATATGTAGGGTATTTTGTGGAGATTTGGGGCCTGACGGTATTTTCTTACCGCCGAAAAATAACTTAGCAACAATCACTCCTTGTATTCAGATTGGGCCATGTACAACAATAATACAGTGGACATGCATTATTTCAGCACCCAGACATGCATATTTGGTATGCGTGGTTGGTATGCGTGGTTGATGGTATTTTGGTGAGCATAATTCCCTTGATTTATTTGTGGCCCCAATGTCCAGAATCCCTTATCTTTGCTTAGATTTTTCGTGTAATCACTAGAGAGACCTCAGACCTACATTTCAGGAATGCCACATTTTCAGTGTTAGTGTTAGTGTGCCACCATGGGCGATCTCACTGACTTATTTACGACAGAGAGCTATATGTGGTAATTTTGTGGTAATTTCCACTACCTTATATACGGTAGGGAACTATGTCCAGAGAGTCCCTCTTCCCGTTGGCTCATGTACCTCCAATGAGCTATGCTACAAACAATCACTCTCAACTGTCCATACTGAATATGATCATGCACACATCTGTCTTAAAATGACAATTGCACTGTTTAAAAATCTCCCCACATCATCAGCACTGTATTGGTAAATATAAAACACACCACCTGTCTGCTTTCAAATATTTTTCTGTATTATAAAAGTTGCATTTAAACACAACCTCACTCTTTACAGAAATAAATAAAATAGCACAGTAACAGCATTGTCTGTGATACACTGAAAAGAGAGTGGCGGAGAAAAGAACTCGATTTGCAACATTAACATGTGATTAAGGCACAGGAATCTCCTTTCCTACACTGACTGAATATTCTCGTACACACTCAGCTCCCACACTTATGTAATTACCTTATCTGTTCAGCCCGAGTTTTCTTCAGCTGTTCTCTTTCTGAATGTGGCTCCCTTGAAGATTAACCCCAGTGAAAACGAGCGCCTTTCGTTCTCAAACCGGGGTCATTGCCTGCAACTCTCTGCTTTTTCAGCAGAAATGCTCCAACCAGGAAAAAACAGGTCCTTCTCCCGGCTCTCCAAATCTCCACTCTCCTGTCTCTCCCTCCAAACTCCCCCCAGCAAAACCCTAATCACTGCCTTCAGCATGATACTTGCTATGACGCTGCTCCAATCAGAATCAATCATGCCATCTCCTCCCTCTCTACACAATGGCTCATTTTTATAGTAATACTTTGTAACCAACTGATTTCCTGTTCTTTCGAGCCCTTTTGCTTCCTGTAGTTATGTGGACAGAGCAGCAGAGAAAACGAAAAAAAAAATGAATGTGCGTTTAAAAGTTCACTTTCAGAGTAGGCCTATTTCTGCAGGGGAGACACATTTTTATTAGTGGGTTATGTTAAATTCAGTTTTTATTAGTCAGGTTTTTTTATGAGTAATGTTAGTTATTAATTTTCAAATGTGTCTCTTGCACCATAGGCATTTCAGGTGAAAAATAGTGTGCATTTTTGAATGTGCACGTGTGCTTTTATCTGTAAAAATAGATTTGCATCTTATATGTTAAACTCGTTTTTGACTGAATAGCCTGTCTTTCCTTGTTAATCTGGTAACACATATAGCAATGCACCGCACCCTTGTGGTGGTGCTGCATAAAAACATTGCTACCTGTGCAGTAGTGCTGTACTCTGTGCAGTAACACGCCAAATATCCTTACAGCGCCCTGTACAATGGTTATAATTGATGTACTTGATATATATGATGTTTTTCATAATTCTGAACTAATTACTTGGGAATGTTTGATGGTACAATAATCATAATGTGTGCAGTACTAAGATACCCTGGCTCTGAAGAAGGATAGATTCCGAAATACATTAGCCATATGGGTTTCCCATTTTGCCTCAATACTGAGCTACAGCTTTATTGGTGAAGTTTAACCAATTAAGCACAAAATAATTTTGCTTTTGAACAAAATCATTTTGAATTTTTGAACATTAAAATGACAAAACCATAAAAAACTAACTCAAAAGTGTTTTCGAGCTTATTAAGAGACTTAATTCAAAAATTGAATAACCCATAGTGGGTATCTGAGGTGTGCGGCCCACACCGAATGCACACATGCCTAGGTCTTTCTTCTCCAGGTATAGGTTTCCACACATCACTCACCTTGTGCTCCCAAGCACTGTGCCCCTTGGAACTGGTGCTCAATTTCCTGCATTTTTTGGCCACTTGGTCATTTCAGCGGACAACTGCCATAGTCGGGGTTGTCTCACATGCCACGCAGTCATGCTGCCTACACCAGGTGTTGGCAATCATGACTGGGCGCCCATCAGTCTGCAGGCAAATATACATGCCCAGAACACCCGCAGAAAGGCAGGCCGTTGTCCAGGACTTTTACAGGGTGGCACACTTCCCCAAAATGCTTGGTGCCATAGATTGCACCCATGTGGCCCTACGTCCACCTAGGGCCACTGAGAACATCTATCGAAACTGCAAGCACTGGCATTCCATCAACGTACAGGTTGTATGAGATGCCCATGGAATCATCACCTCTGTCTATGCAAACTATCCTGGGTCTACCCATGACAGTTTCATATACAGAATGTCCGCCCTGAGCCAGGACCTGGAACCTGGGAAGCATGGCGACACATGGCTCATTGGTGATTACAAATGTCTGTGCAAATGCATGCATGTCACACACAAACAAATACACAAACCCAACTAATGACAACCATCCTCATCTCCCCAGGGGACAGTGCCTACCCTCTGAGCAACCACATGATGACGCCAATCATGTGGGCAGCTATTATATATACACCCCCAGTAGTGTGCAGGATCATTGTGGCAGCATGTGTCCTGCACAATTTTGCAACACGGCAGGGCGTACTGGTGGACATGGTGGTGCCCCCACATCTCCAACCGCAGGCGCTGCCCATGGGAGGGGAAAGGGCATGTGTCGAGGCAGCCCGGACCCAGCTTGTGGCCACATTTTTCACCTAAACTCCCACCCCTGCGGAGTGCACACAGGCCTGGCACATACCAGGTGACAATCGGTGATGACAAAGAGACAGTCAACTGTCACAACCTTACCACCCTGAGAATGTTGCCACGAAAGTGATACATTGTGTGCATCCCTAGCTACTTAAAAATAACCAATCCTGTGTGACCAAAAGGAACACATGCACAGTGGATATCACACCACCCCCCTGCTAAACAGGCCATGACAATCACTGGTATGTCACCCAAACCCTCCCAACCCACATCACCCTTGTCCGCCACACCATGACATGGCATGCAACAAAAAAAGAGCAAACCAAAAGCACAACACATGTCCAATTAGATAAGAAGTGAAACATGATAAATGGAAAGAGGCCTGACACAATCACACCTGACATGGAATCAGATGAAATGACTGACCAACAACCTCCCACACATACAAAGTCATACACAAATGCATGCCACCAGTGGTACCATCAACAAAAGTCAGAATGCCTGTTGGCATGCACATTGGCCAAGCAAAATCCGCAAATCCCTAACCTGTGTGCTGTGTGTATCTCCTGCAACACACTGCTCAGCGCACAGCACAGTGAGCAGCCATTGTGTTGGGGATACACCTTGGGCATCATATAAAAAGGACAAGCAACAAATATAACCTATTGACGCATGTACACAATCACCAAATGGTATGTGATCATGCGCTGCAGGGCCACAGCATGCCAGAGAAGGCAATCTGTGTGCATGTGTGGGCATGGAAGGGTGGTTGTATGAGTGGTGGAGAATTGTGTAAGTGTGTGTGTCAGTAGGGACATGCACTCAATACATGCATGGGAAATCAAGTGACCCTCAGTGTCCTGTACACATCACACATGAACATTGGCCATGTGTACACCCCAGTATGTCAAACCACAACAATCCCTTGACACCTGAAAAGTAAACAGAACACAGGAACGGCCATTGACCAGCAGAACACATCATGTACATAGTACCCCACAATGACAATGTCAGAGAGTTCCCAGACACTGTAGCCCAAGGGTACTGTCCGACAACAAAATGCCCTCCCTCATTTACTCATCACCATGACCTTCAGAAGAACTGTGTCTGGGGTCTGTTGGCTTCTTCCTTCTAGTCTACCTGGCTTCAGGATTCCCCTACCCCTTGGTTTCCTTGTTCCACCTTTCGTGTAAATAGAGGCCAGCCCCCTCAGAGGCCACCTTGACTGGTAAAAATACCAAATCGCAGAGAACTCCAAGGAGCCAAACCCCCAAACCTGGGAAAAAGCCTGTAGCCACAAAAAAAAACCTGGAAGAGTCTCCAGTAGATGACTTGAAGTCAGTCACTGAATATGGCCAAGCACATGTCCAAGCAGAATGATAGAATAACTACCAAGGTAGCACAGTTGAACAATGGTTCATCAGGATGGGGAGAAATTTCAGTACACAACAATCAATGAGGATGCAACAACTGATGGGTAGTGTCACAGCTCCAGTCTCCAGGTGAAGGAGTGACATGAACCAAACACCCCCTCGGTCTGGGTGCCTGCAAGGTAAAACTTACACAGGCCTGCGCGACCCCAGCGGGGAAAGAGGGTTAGGGATCTGTTGGTTGGATAGGCATCAGTATTTAGCATAACCAGAAAGAGGGTCAGGAGAGGGGAGGTGGATGGGCAAGGGAAAGTAGTGAAAATGCAAAATACAACTATTGGCAATTACACATACTCAATCAGAGAAACCATGTACTTCATGCACATTGTACAGAATGGCTCAAAAGCGATCCAAATAGAGACTTATCTCTGGGGTGAGTGCTGGCCTCCTGCCTGCACAATCTCAGGTCCAGTAATAGGAGCAGTTCAATGCTGAAAAGAGATTGTGAGTTACTATTCTGTGTGTGTTTTCCCCACACACACATAACACCATTCATGCCTCAAACTTTGTGACTCCTCCCCAAACAAGCACTCTTGTCTGCTGCTTTGTATACTTTTGCTTGTCCCTGTGAAGGTTCATACACTGTTAATGCGGTAAGGCAGCCGCATGTGGCCCCGTGGTAAATGAAAGACCATATCTAAGAAACACACATGATAGAATGGGCTTTGGGTGAGCTGCTAGATGCGTGTGGCAAGGAGCGACTTCAGTACAGTACAAGTCGCGTTCTGCCAGCCGCGGCTTCCTATAGGTAGTGCATGTGGCAATTTCGATATGCTAATGATAGGCAGTGCACTCGAGTTTGTGTGTCGTTGGGTGCCCCCCCTTGAGCTGTATAAGTTTGTGGCTAGGAACGCTACGCACTAATAACTTAGCTTCTATGGAGCAGGGTGGACTCCAGGATATGGCGATGCCCCCTGCATGTGCCCCTGACAACTTTGAAAGCTTCTTGGCATTTTCTCCTCAGCACGGCTTAGCTGTACTGTGCGCATCTTCCCCAACGCCTGGCTAAGCTCATCAGCACTGGCACTACTTAGCTTGCGTATGTGAGGGGCCTGAAGGAAGGTCGGCTGGGGCGTGGCCCCTCATGCTCCTCACCTTGCTCAGAGCTCCTGGAAACACGTCTGCTTCTGTCGGACGCCTGAGCACAAGCCCCGTGCTTCAGCTCATGAGTGCATGCGCACGTGTGCCCCACCCAACGTGGCAAGGGTTTTGTAGTTCTTAGCCCGCTGTCTTGCTGGGAAAGTTAGTCTGGAGGTTCCTTTTCCTGCAGAAAGGGCATAAAAGCCTTTAATAAGGCAGGAAAGTCTTCTGTATGTGTGTCTTCATGCTGCTTGTTACTGGGCCATGTATGAGACCTACATCTGACCTCCTCCCACACAACCCCAGGTTCTGTACCCTGACAGGTAGAGCTGGAACTTGAGTAGAAAATAACCAAAGAGGCTGGCACAACTGGATGGTTGAGCTGAAACACAATCAATCCTTGATAGCGTGAACAAAGAAAGGCAGAGACAGCACAAGTCTGTAAAGATACAGAGAATGCGAAATAGCCGGAAACAGCTGACAGCAAGTTAAGAGCCACAACAGTTGAATAGCGTTGGTAAAAGCCAACAGCCAACATGAAAGCATGGTTGTAATAGATGAAAGATAAAAGGAGCGACAGAGAGATGCAGTTGAACAGAAGTGTATTGAGGCGAACCAAGGCAGTGTGAGAGTATGTGGAAATAACTGCCCAAGAGACGGGCAGAGAGATCTGCAACAAGGAGAGTAGCATGAAGAAGAACAGGGACTAAAGGCACCTTAGTGTGGAAAACAAGTAAAAGAGCCGTAGTCCAGTAGGAAAACTGCACCGTCAGGCAGCATCAAAGTCGTAGAGGGAAACAGACACAACGTGCGGTCCAAACAGAACTGAGTGTAGTAGTAGTATAGGCGGACATCTCAGGTGAGGACTGGACCGTGAGTTGTGCCTCTTGATTCACATTCCTAATGGATCCTCCTTTGCCACAATCCCCATGGGCTGTACTCAACACGTACCAACTTCACATTGTAACCACCCGGCCCCCTCCCACCATTAGTGTGACTTCGGCAGCTAAAGGGTGCAGGCTACCATCTACAGAATGAAGTGCATCAAGCACGCATACAGGCAAGAAATGAACATCAATCCCAATCAACATCAATAAATGGACAGTTCAATAATGTACTCACCAAAATTGATTGCAGACATGCCATGGAGAAAACACCCATAATCGCTACTAAGGGTGTTAACACAAGTAGTACAGCAGCAGACAGGCCACAGATATGACGAAAGTCAAATGCCCCTGTGTAAATGGTTGTCACACCGAACCATCCTTGCGAGCCCATGGATAGGGGAACCCGGAGTGGCATATGTGAGTCAGGACCCCAAGCCGCAAACACATACACGAGACAAGCTTGAATGGGTCCAGCTGGAACAGAGAGTGGATGCTTTCAAAAGCCACAAAGAACCACAATGTCACATAAATGCACAGTAGACAAACAATTTTAAACTATATTAACTAATTAAACTAACTATAAAAATAAAAAATGGCCACAAACAACCCGGGGGGAGGAGGTACCCAGGAGGGGAGAGGTACAGGGTGCACGCACCTCAACACCCACATGTGATGATGTTGAAAAAAAAAACCTCCATGGGCTCAACGCCTGGATGGCCCAACCTGTGTGGGAGATAAGTCGTCATCCGAGTCACCCTCTGGATGGAAAGCAGAAGGTGAACGTGGCAAAGTACCCAGACCATGCCTATGGCAGCAAGTTTGTGGGACTGGTAAACCTGGTCCTGTGCAGCGATGACACATGGGTCAGCATGCAGCACCTCACGTGATACGCGTGCTTCCTCTTGCAAGGTAGCACGTGTAACACAGAGTTATTCCTGCATGGCCTGGCATGACATCTGAAGTACCTCCCGGCAAGCACGTAGTTCAGCTGAGATGGTATTCTCAAGCTGCTCCAACCTCTCCTCTGTCTGCTGCCTCTGGGACATGTTGAGCACACACAGAGTAGATCTGAGGAATTAATGGTCATCCCTCAGGGCCTTCCTGTGTGCATCTTTGTGAGCAGCAAGTGCTTGACACAGAGACACCATTTCAGCCTGGCTTGCCCTGTCTGAGGCCGCCATGCCCAGCCTGAGCAATTAGGCCGTGGACTGTGCTGCCCGCTTCTGGAGATCCACCTGCCTAGTAGGGGGGAGCACGGATTGGGCCACACGTTCCATGCACTGAGCGATCTTATCAATTGCTGCCCCCTGTTGTTCGGAATTGGCAACCATGGCTTGCTCCCACTCAGTATACCCCGGTGGCGCATGGCCACCGCGTTGCTGGGCTTGACACCCGGAGGCCCAAGGAGCTGTTGTCCTTTTTGGGTTGGCACCACCCGCGGCTGCAGGACTACATCCCTCCATTGACGTGATGCCCCAGGCACATCAGCAACTGGTGTGGAGTGTGACCGTGTGTCCCGATCCACCACAGGCGGAGGTTCCAACACCGTCTGGCCCCTCAGTGCAGGTGTCGCGGACATAGGATCGTCCACATCAGAATCACTCACCGTCGACAAATGGGCATGACGTGCATCCAACTCAACATTGTTGTCAGAGTGATCATCCAAGCTAGACCCATTGCCAGCCCTGGACACGATGGTCTGCAGCACAAGTGGGTTCTCGTGGCCTACCACCCCATAACCCCCACTTGTGCCGGATTTCCGATGTAATAGCAACCCCATGTCAGGATTGACATCACCATCCTCTGGCTCCATTGTGTCATCATCTGTAATGTTGAAAAAACAAACATGAGTACACATGTCAGATGTACATAATGCACACACACATAGACATCACGTCGAGAAATGAAATTCAAGCATGCACCCAGTGGCATCGATATGCAAACACATCCCAAAAGCAGAAATGGATGTGTGTAAATAGCGAAGCCTACACATGTACTGAATGTAGTATATCACCTCCATCACACACCACCTCTGTCAGGCACATGTCACAGGCAGAAATGACAGATGGCAACAAAGAGATGGCACATACCATAAGCATGTCTGAAATGCCAAATGGTCACAGCTGCAAGTGAATCCAAACACACCATGACTCACGTAATATGCATGTACAAATGCATCACTCAATCATCATCACCAATATTGCTTCATCCATCTGCAGCTCGGCCCGTACCCGGTGTCATGGGCCATTTAGACATAGTGAATGTCCCGAGCAAATCGAGGGCCTGCAAACAGGCATGAGGGACCATAACTCTGAGTACGGTCCGAGGTGCCGACCATGAAGCCTCCAGAACAACCCTCAGGGCCTGATTGAGAACATTGTGCTATGAATGTGCCCTAAAACATTATTCATTGTGTCAAATCATCACGGCCAGGCCCCACCAGATTAGCAAAGTGAGCCTGGGCGTACACACACTGCACAACAGTGCACCTTCAGCATTGTGCCAGTTGAACATAATGGGCGCAAAGCTGAAATCTCACCAGCATTAATGTCAATCAACTACATATTAGTCAGTCAACAAAAAAGCTGCAGAAGACATGTATAAATGAACACTTTCACACACACATAAGTGAGTAGCCGCAATGTTGCACTACACAACGTTGAAGATGCTTGCATATGTACATGTGAAAGTGTTCAAAAACACCTGTTTCCCTATACACCCGTGTTGTGAACATGAACAGCAACCAATACAGCAAAGCAAGCAGCTACAACGCTGCTTGCTTTGATGTGTGTGAAAGTGTACACATACACACGTGCAGGCAGCTCCACAGTCATTACGACCCGATTGTCAGGCTACAGTCAATCTGCGGCCTATACCGGTTAGTATAGGCCGCAGATTGACCTATCAACTTTGCTAGACACCCACTCGGGTGTTTCAATACTGAGTACATGTGTCACAGGATGCACCTGTGCCTGTGCCTTTCATGACAGTGAAGTGATGACAATCTGACATACATGCCAGGTCACTTTGACATTGTATCAGTGAGTAGGCATGTAGAATGGTGTAACATAGCTCAGAAGTGGGTTGGTGCAGTGCAGAGCATGTGAACATTACCAACTATCTACATTAACAAGTACATTAGGATGTCTAACAATAAACAAGAAGGCAGTGTAAGTGCAAGGTCAGACATCATGTGCAATGTGCATGCAATGGGTTGCATGGATACAGGTACCCCCCCAACCCCTTAGTGAAAATGCCAGGAGGCATTGCATGGCAGTGAAAGGTTGACCAGATAACTGTGTATTGGCAGACAGTGTTGAGTAGCATCAATTGCATCATCTGAGTCAACTGACAACACAGCCGATGAGAAGGAGACTGTGAGCAGGACACATGATGAACCCTCTGTAGTACACCCATTTTTGCAGAAGACACTACACCAGTTTGTCAGAGTCAGGGGGCCTGAGACATGGGGAGGCCTGTGCCCCACACAGACTACAACACCCTAAACATGTGCGTGATGCCGGACTGAGCCACAATGAGCATGTAATGGATGATGAAATGCCATTAAATGTATGTCATCCTGGACACGTACTACAATGACCATCCTGCAAAGGACACATAGGGGCATGAATGTAATGCACATGGAGCATGAATGGTCACTCATGTCCCTGCGGAGCATTTGCCATCTGCACAGTCCGAGTGAGACACCCTGCATCAAGGACATAGGCTGCACTCCACATTATGTGTCTGGCAGGTTGGCAGGGGGAAGTGTACATGTACACAGGAGCCTTGAACAGGCCATTGCAGTAGTCCAACATGTTACCCACCAGCGCAGTGGTGTAAATATATGATATGTGTGTTGGGGAGTGTGATGCCATCTGTGAAGTTTGACACTGCCACTCATGTGCAACTGTCATGTGTGCATATGAACATTGTACAGTGCCCTGATGCCTGTTTTCTGTCTCTCCCTGTCTGCAGCGTCAACTGATGAAGAGGGCGGAGACAGTGCTGTGGAGCACAGCAGCAGGGATCCCATTGCCAGCCGGAGACGGAGGGCCCAGCTCCCCTCCTGGGTTGTCATCTCTTTGGGGAGTGAGGAGTCTTGTGCCGCGTTCATTGCCTCAGCTGCGAGGGTACGTCCAAGAGGCAGCGTTTGCAGGTGGACTCCTTGGCAGCAATAGGGGCAGCTGAGCACCCATAGGGGCCTATGGAGGAAGATGGCAAGGAGTCATCCAGGTTGGTGGGGGGTTTGGTTGAGGAGGAGGCTGCGGAAGGCCCACGCACGGGGCCTGGAGGGGGGATTCCACTGGTGCTAGTGGTGCAGTCCAGGGGCACGGACAGGAGGCAGCACAGGCCTCCGTGGAGGTGCCTCTGTGTGATCCTGTCCCCAATCCTGTGACTGCGTCATCTGGCACCAGCAGGGATGCCTACGTCCAGACCCGTTTTCAGGGAGAGGATGCGCATACAACAACTGGCCTTCCTCTCCCTGCAGACGTTGCAATCCGTGACCGGATTGAGCCTGTCCTAGCTGGGGTGGCGTTGTGCCAACGTCTGATTCGGGATGATGTGCAGGGTTCTCGTCTGGACAATGCACGTCATTTCGAATCCCTCTTTGGCTGCGTCAACCTACTAGGACATGTCGTCGGCACTGGGTTCATCCGTGTTCTGGAACCTCTTGCGACCCTCTCCTCAACTGATCCCCCTATGCGCCAGTGAGAACGCATGTAAAACTCCCCGCGCACCACTATGAATATGCGTACCCGCTCATGCCAGCGACAACACGTGTAAAACTCCCTGCGCACCCCCAGTATACACGCAAGCAGAACATCCACCGTCCCCATGCCCCGCAGGCAGCCCATCCACACTGACCATGTCTCACAGGCAGGCCATCCACCCTGGTCATGCCCCGCAGGCAGCCCATCCACCCTGACCATGCCCCGCAGAGAGCCCATCCACCCTGACCATGCCCCGCAGTGAGACCATCCACCCTGGGCATGCCCCGCAGGCAGTGCATCCACCCTGACCATGCCCCGCAGGCAGCCCATCCACCCTGGGCATGCCACGCAGGCAGCCCATCCACTCTGACCATGCCCTGCAGGCAGCCCATCCACCCTGACCATGCCCCACAGGCATCCCATCCATACTGGGCATGCCCCGCAGGCAACCCATCCACCCTGACCATGCCCACAGGCAGCCCATCCACCATGTGCATGCTCCGCAGGTAGCACATCCACCCTGACCATGCCCCGCAGGCAGCCCATCCACCGTGGGCATGCCCCGCAGGCAGCCCATCCACCCTGACCATGCCCCGCAGGCAGGCCATCCACCCTGGGCATGCCCCTCAGGCAGCCCATCCACCCTGACCATGCCCCGCAGGCTGCCCATCCACCCAGACCATGCCCTGCAGGCAGCCCATCATCCCTGTGCATCCTCCGCAGGCAGCCCACACCACAGGGAGGACTTTTTCCACGCGATTTTGCTGCCACGAGCGGGGTATGCGCATTCGAGGGGTGCGCAGAGTGTTTTCCACATGATTTTGCTGGCGCGAGCGGGGTATGCATATTCCGAAGGTTTTGCAGGGTGTTTTCCATGCATTTTCGCTGGCGCGAGTGATGTACACATATTCCGAGGGGTGCGCAGGGTGTTTTACACGCGTTTTCGCTGCCGCAAGTGGGGTACGCAAATTATATGGGGTGCGAGGGGTGTTTTACATGCGTTTTCAGTGGCACGAGCAGGGTACACGTATTCCGAGGGGTGTGCGGGGAGATTTCCACGCTTTCTCGTGGTTGGGGGGGTGTATGCTAGTCCACTGGCCTTTGCGCCATGTACTGGATTTGTGCGATGTTTTGGCGCACGGTGCAGGGTTGGGGGCGTAACTGGCGCTGCTGCAGGGTCACTGCGCCACTCTGCGCCACGGCTGATTATGGATGTTGGCATCCATGAATACGCTGTGCCTCAAAATGGGTTTGCGCCACTTCTGTGCTAAATTCTATGAATTAACCCCAAGAACTGGTGAGCCACTTGGAAAGCAATCATTGAGGGGAAAGACATGCTCATAAGAAAAGAGCAAAGGAGAGTCCATTGCATGATGGGACCGTTCTTATGCTCGAGAATGTGAGCAGGATATCAAGCATAATGTTGTCTGGCAGGCAAATTTGATAATCAAGTACTCTTAAACAATCAAACTTCAATCATTACTTCTTTCAACAGGTCTACAAAGTACCATATATATCATCCTTTGGCGTGATTTAACAGTGTGCATCTGGCCAAAAGGTTAAAAGTTCAACTTCCTTCATGAAGTTCTCCAGAAATGTGTTGAGGTTATTTGTCCAAAATGTCAGATACCCAGCTGCACATATTTCTCCTCAGTTTCAGTGCCTGAAATTCACAAAAGACTTTTTACGGCAATCGGCAAAGCAGTGATGGACTCACCAGTTCACACCATTCATGTGATAACGAACATGTGAATCCGTGAATAGGCAACAAGTTATGTGTGCATCATGGCACATTCAGCATCAATATGAGGTTGACAGTGTGGGAAAGAAGTGTCAGAAATTCCGTTAACACCTCTTTTCACCAATTTTCACGCACTGTTAAATTATAATCTTTGGTGGCTATACCTCTGGCGGTATTGCCACATGGCAAATCTGCTGATTATCTGAGGAAAAGTGGAGGAATCATCCACAGCTTGTGTTGTTGGAGGAAAATACTCCACTTTACCTCCAAATCGGCAGATTTACCATGTGATAATTCTGGTGGCGGTAAATACACCAAAAATCCGATTGTTCCTACAGATTTAAAAAACGGGGAATTACCACCACTTGTAATCCCGTGGTAACTCCATGGAACCAAGTGTGGTAATAGTAATTGACTTTGATGGTAATTCGGACGATTGAACACCACCAAACTCGTAATCAGGCCCATTCTTCTTTTAAAGAACATCTGGACACTAGCCGCTCAAGCTCCTACTACCACAAAAACCTATTGCAACAACTTCTCCAGCAAGTAACTCTTTCAAAGTTTGCCTTGGATAAGGGATACTCAGCAGCAACCTTCATGGCAGTATTCAAAGCCAAGGTTTAGGGATCGCTTTAATTAAAAGTATTGACTATTGATTGTGTTGCCATCAACAATGGCAGCAATAATGCATATGCAATGATGGGTGCTAACTATTACTGTGTACACTCTTGTGCAATGCTTGAACAACTGAGTTTAGACAGTCCCAAAAAAATCACAGAGGTTGACAATGTTATTGCCATATGTTGCATAATTGTTTGCCATTTCAGCCATTTTGTCAATACCTGCCAGATTCTGGGAAGATGAAAATCCATGAAAGGCCTTTGCCAGCTCAGCCTGTTGGAATAAACAATACAAATCCCAAAACCAAGTTCACACAACAATTTGATTAAGATTCTTAACATATGAGACTAACAAAAATTCAATAATCTCTAATATAACAATTCAACCCCATAATCTGGGACAAAAAACACAATGCTTTTGTAAGAATCTGTTATTTTACTCATTAAGCATAGGAATGTATTTAAATGCAGGTGGTCCCCACCTCCAAATTCAGGCTGTCACAAAACACAAACATTACTACGCAACCTGCTTACATTTGCCTTTTTAAATAATTAACCATAATACAGAAGAATCACATCACTTTTTGAAACATATATCTTCTATACATAAATGATCATATACACATTTCTATGTTTAATGCTAGGTTTAGGAAGAGTCGCCCTTACTTAAATGATAAGCACCAGATTAGCAAATTATTTAATGAAATGTCATATCTAGAAAGTTTAGCAACCAATTTATAATTAAAATATTTCTGGAAATAAATTATAGCACAGTAATACAATGGGGGTCATTATAAGTTAGGCGGTAGCCGTGCTGGTAAATACCCCACCGGACCTAGTAATTCCACTTCCCCGGGTGCCAGTAAAGATTACTCCACATTCCCATTTGAGTCCCATAGGACACAATGGGATTGGGGAGGCTGGTAGCACCTCTACCGTTATTAGCTGTGCTGGTGTTACCGTGTAGGTCTGCTCATGGGTGCCATTCCGCCCGGCAGGTCAGACCTGCCGGGCTGAAAGGTACCCGCGAGTAGACCGCATAGTTTGCCGGTCCGGTAACAACGGTACCAGCAAGCTTACCGGTACCGTTGTTACCAGTCCTGCAACCTTGTAATGAGTCCCAATGTGTTTGAAGAAAGACCTCGTAACTGAAAGAAATGTAATGTAAATGTAACTGGAGTAACTGAAAGAAATGAACAAAAAGTTATATATGAGAGGATGTTTTTCCAAACTAAGTGATGAATTCCAAATAATATTTATATCTGAATTAATACAAGTGAAAGGGATTTTTTTTATTAGTGTTATGATTTCCAAAGCCCACATATAAAAACAAACATTGAAATAAATCCATATTACAACAACAACTAATAATATTCCTTTTGGATAAATAAAGTTGCATCTAATAACAACATAATATTTTTTTCAAAACAACTAATATACCTAAAGTCATTCAGCTAATTCATTAATCACATGTCTAAAATCGTTGCATAAATGTGTCACCTAACAGATGATATACCCCCTGAATAAAGTGAACGAGTGCAATAGTAACCAATTTATCGCTACCTACCAATAATAAGCTGCAAAACAACTCAGCTCGATTCACTGATATCCCAGAAGCAAACCAATGTAACCATTGATCTCTCAGCCATGAAGTTCTGACACATTTTCAAAATTAAATGTTTCCATGATTCTTCTTCAGTGTTACACAGATAGCAACCTCTTTCTTCACTCTTTAGACCCCTCCTTGGTCCCATTACAACCAATGTACTCTGGATATTTACTCTAAATCTGAAATAAGTCATTTGGATCCTATGATTCAGTAATATAATTAGATATCCTGGCATTCCATTCATTTGTGAGCTGCTTGCCGATAGTCTTCATACACTTTTTACTTCTGAATTTCCTCACACTGGATGCACCAATCCCACAACCTTACTTTAGTTGTTATCATGGTTGCGTTAGTTATCCGATTTTCATGGGTTTTCCCTATATTTTCTAAGGTTGTGAGGCATTCTGCATACAATCTGTTCAAAATATCTGATAAGCCAGCAGTACAAATATTCCTTAGGCCAGCATACAAGGATTGTTTAGGAGGATTCAAAATCTTATGAAATAACATTCATGTCTTATATACCACCATTGAATCTAGTGATTGGAGACCCATTTCAACTAAAATAAAAAAATATTGGTAAACAGCTAGGAAGCCACAAGCAATGCCTCCATACATAACCCTACAACCTATAAAAGGAATTATTTGTAGGGAGCTTCAGTATCTCTACACCGGTGGTCGATCAAAAGACCGAAAAAAAAATCTCGAATAACAAAAATCTCGAAAAAAAAGGCCGAAAAAAAAAATCTCGATTTTTTTTTTATATATGTATTTTATGGGTCAGGTAAGTAAAAAAAAGGGTTAAAATAAAAAAAAAATAGAAAAAAGGGGGGTTGGGGAGGGAACCCCCCTATTTCGAAAAAAAAACGTCATAAAAAAAAATTCGATATTTTTTTTTTCTGCCTTTTTTTTCGAGATTTTTTTTTTCGAGATTTCGAACTTCGGTTTTATGACTATAAACCCTCTACACCATATCAAGCATGGAGCTAATGTTACCCTTATAATAATGTATAAGGGGGCAAAATGAATAGGCATTGTACATGATGTATATCTGCTGCAATTGAATGACTAGATGAAAAAGTGACCATGCAATCTTTCCAATATCAGCCCAGGCCTCCATGTAGAATAAAACGAGAAGCCTAAGTAGATTAAATGGTTTACCATACTTACAGGAATACCAAGAACCTTTTATACCTACACATTTTTCTTCCCTTACTACAGATCAATTATTTGATAGAGTTTAATTTAAGGCAGTTGTTTATTAGGCACTTTTCAAGTGCAGCCAAGGACCTAAAAAGTCCAATTGCACTTCTATCAAAAATAAATATATCATCAGCAAATGCTAGAATTCTTATTCTTAGACTGTCAACTTTAGTCAAAAAGGATCTTACATCTGCTAGCTGATCAAGGAAATTTGTAATGCGTCTCTTGTCTCACGGCAAATGTTTTACGTACACATCAGTACAAATAAATACAATAACACAATGGAATATATAATAACAATCAAAACTCAAACATTGAATATACTCGGTTAAAAAGGAAAATACACATATTTGGGATGGTATTTCTGCCTCAAATTAACTTCCTTTCTTTCAAGCCTAACAGGAGTGCCCGTTACACTAAGAAGTCTCAATCACAGAAGTGGCCTCATGAGCTTGAAAGTGCAAAGCTTCCAAGCTCTAACAATTAGGGGGGGTCACAAAAAGTGGCAGCCCTAGAGCAATCCTCCCTTTCCCAAACCATCTCCTCACGTATTCTCCCACACTTCTGGTTCCTTCAATAGGGGCTTCATCCTTGTACTCATTAACTTACAGTACAATATAATTTGCTTTAGTTTGACACAGTGGGCCTCATTACGCGGTAGGAGGTAGCCATGGTGCTATTAGCACCATGGCTACCCCCTTACCGCATTCCGGGTCCGGGTTCCCGAAATAGGGACTTACCAGGTCATTCCAACCTTGGAGGACCCGGTAAGTCCCCATTCCGGGAACCATTCCCCATTTCCGTTCGAGCCCCCATAGGGCTCAATGGGGTTACTCAGCTGAAGTTACTCTGCAAGAAATATGCCTGGATGTTGTTTCTGCAAAGAAGTACATGGTAGCAATTAGATTGTATCTGTAGCTCTTTGTGTTCGGTTTGTGCTTCTGTGGCAGCAGTAAGCTGTCTTTTTATGGGAGCTATAGAAGGCTTAGCCAGAGGCAGTAGGTTATTAAAATGACCCAGTGCATTTATCTTTATCATGTAATGCTTGATGTGAAACAGCCATTGTATATCCATTGCATTAGGATGTACTAGGTATGCTCTAAGAACAACATGAGTCAAAGCTGCATCGCAATTGTTCTAGAGGAGAAGCCACTAGAGAATAGACTCTAGTTTAAGATCATCTTCTAAAAAAGAGAGATGTAATACTAGGTGAGTGGCAAAATTGGGTGCAGATTGAGGCAGACCCAATCATTTTTTCATGAAATTATTCTCTATGACTTGGAGACTGCAGACATCCTCAAACCCCATATGAAAAGGCCGTGCTTGGCAACTGCCACCGGTTTCGACCTATATACATTAAGGACCATAGATAAAGGTTGGCTTCTGCACAATCTCATAAATATTTAGCTGCCACCTACTGCCTGCTGCATTTTCTGAAGGGTGTGAACCTTTCCCTTAACATCTGAAGAACATGTAGCTCTCATTTAATCATAGTCAATAACCTGTGGTATTGTATGGGAAGTGGTAAATATAGTTGGCAATTTTTTATAAAAATAAATACATATCTGGATCTGTCATGTCATCTAAGTACTTACTTGTGTAAGTGAAAACTACATATTTATTTATGGGTATCATTATTTCTCTAGCATACTGTTTTCATGATAATCCCAGTGCTCTTTACATATTCTGGTTATATCCGTTTTTGTAGTCACATTCACAGTATGCCAGAGGGTTGGCCATCCCCAGTGCTTCAATCCAATGTTCAACATTCCTGAACCATTGATGTTTCTCAACTCCCCCACAGCTGAAACCTCCTTAAATGTCACTTACAGATGGAAAAAATCTGAGCTGCATTACGTTTTTATTGTTATAAAAGAGATGTATTATTTGGGTAACTGTTTTAACATAGAATTCTTCATGCACAAGCACATGTAGGTCATTTTCGGGGAGTCTCAGCAAATTCTTCAGATATGTTTTTTACAACCTGGAGGATTTCTGCATTAGTGTATCTGCAGAGTTGAAATGCATGAATGGTGAATGTCACAACATTTGCCCGGTAGGATGCCAGTGGAACTACCACTGTTACAAATCTGCTTTAACACCCAGGCATTTAGTTTTCACAAAGGCTTCTTTCAACATACCGAATGTCAAATTGCATGCTCCAGAATTCATTTGATGAATTTTGTACACCTAGATACTCATACAATTTTACTACCTCAATCCCTCACCTTCATTTACAAAAGTACACTTCATGTGTTTGCACACACATCATCACCCTCACCTTAGTTCACAATACACTATTTTGACTGAAAGTGTTCCTCTAAGGTCTTAATCAAGGTTACAAGACTAGTCTATTCTAAGTATGTGCAATAATACCCTTGTCAACCATGAATAGGCACATTGAATCTTATAATCTCACATTGTGGAACAGTACAATAGGTTACCTCTATACATGACACAACATTGTTCTTAAACAGATTAAATAGTGTTGGGGCATGGTCGCACCCCTGATGGAACCCTTGCTCTATGGGAAACTGTTGTATCGACAGCCTTCCAATACCCCATCCTACTGTAGGTGCCATGGTGGGTACTTATAAGTGTCAAGCAATCTGCTAAACACTACCCTTTCCAGTGCCTACCACCTGAGTTTATGATTCCCTAATTCAAAGGCCTCTTTTAGTTCAATAAAGCATAGGTAGGCAGGGTTTGTCCATGTATATACATTCTTGATGATACTAAAAAAACAGCCTAAAGCGCTGGTCTATGGTCCCCTGAACAACATTGGCAATGTTCCTTTCCAGCATCTAATAATTAGAATCAAAATGAGATGTCCCTGTAGAAATATTTGCAAAGCATAAGAATAGAAAGTGGCCAGTAATAGAGTAGTTTATTTCTGTCCCTCTTCTTATTTATTAGAATTATTCCATTAGCCTTCCATGTAGTCTAGCATTTCCTTAAGGTTAAGACTGAATTTTAAAACCTTCAGAGCATCTAGGCCCAAATGTCCAGATCAGCCAAACGCAAGTCAGTACAGATGAATTTACTCCCAGGAGCTTCACCAGTATGTCCATGTAAAATGGCATATAAGACCTCTGTCGGCAATAAGGGGGCTGCATCAAATCGCCGTTCCACATTCATACCAGGGATACCAGATCTCTGCTGATCCCTACCTAAAGGGGACAAATAGATCTTCTGACATTTGTGCTCCGAGAGGCTGAATGAGATGACTCATCTCCCATTTTATTATTGCCCAAAATCCTATGCTATCCTTACACTGGATGTCAGATAGATGGTCCTACCAAATACTTTTGTTAGCCTCCTTCATTTTTGTATTAATGAGGTTTCTGTGGGAACTTCTCACTGGGTCTGACGCTAACTGTTAATCCCCATTCCCCATTGGTTCCATTGGACCCGCTGGGGAATGTTTGGTGCAATTACCTCACAGCAATACTGCTGGCGGTAATTGTGCCAAAAATTGGAATTGTATCTGCATGTTTACCCCCAGTTGTGAGCTGTGGCAAACCTGTCAGACTCATGATAGGGCCAGCCCTTAAATGCAGTGTTAATAGCATTACTGCCCAACTTGTGATGAGGCCCAAAATTATCTTAGTTATATACTAAAATATATATATGGTTTTGAATAGGGATTAAAGCGTATTCAGCTAAATCCCACATCTCATGTCAGAAAATTCCAAAAGGTTTAGGCTGTATAACCGAACATGATGTAAAATACAAAAAAATGTATTCGAACATAAGCATTTATCAAAAATTACCATGGAACAGTGGCCTTAAATGTGAGTCAATACAATCAGTAGAAAAAAAAACATGCATAATAAAGACTGTGTCTGACATCTGTATGAAAAAACATACCACAAAAATCACAGAAAATATTGAAGCACATTCCTATATACAAAACAAATGGGTGAATTACAATACACTAATGAGAGCCTTAATATCCATTAGATGGTATAGCAACTTGTTTGCATGAATGGTAATTGTGCACAACAGTATAGAGAGGTCTTTATGGTATTTTATTATCGTTGTATTTTTGCTACATTGATATTTTTGCTATGGTAGTATTTGTGTGGTATGTTTTAATAGTGGTGAGACTAATTTCAGAATACTGCTTAATAATTATATCACCAGGGTCACTAACAACAAACAAATACTGGACTTAATACACTCTGGATATATGGTTCATGCCCTTCTGTGTTATCTTATGTCCAATACCACATTATCCCCTTTTGGCTTTGTTTCAACAAATGTAAAGCATGCAATTGAAACACAACACATTCATTCAATCCCTCTAAGTAAAACAATTTATTGCAGCTTCTCTGTGATGAGATATTTCTTACTGCATGTCTGCACCTCTGTGTGCATATCAAATCAAAGGAATTGAATGCAGAATAAATATGAGACTATTTTTTGAACTTGTTCTTTTTACATAAAATAGAAATATGCAAGTTACACAGAGTGACACTTATGCCCACATTGTACTTCACAGTGCAAGTATGTTTTTTCTTGCAATGGCTTTCCGCGCTCTATCAGTGCAAAGCTCTGCCAATTGACCTTGGCATCGTACCAAAACTTGGCAGGGTAAATATACTTTGAATAACATTAGAACATTGAGAAATATAGACACAGTAGTACATGCATGTTGAAATTTGAATCTCTAATGCAGCACCTAAACTGAACTGAGCTATTTGGCCTGTGTTACATACTACCATTCACATCACCAATCACCAGCACCTCAATGAAACTCATATTTACCTAAACCTGTTGCCGATATTCCTGACTCAGCTTGGCAGTGAAATCTTCCCCAGCCTTTCTCCCTGCCTCGCACAGGGTTAACCCAGATACAGATTCTCAAGACTGCAGTTTTTCTAAGGATCGTCAACCCAGGAGAGAGACAGCCTCAATTTCAGCCTTAGCCCAGCAGGCAGTCAGCTTGCAAGCACCGGGCTCAGTCTGCTCAGCAGCCAGCACTTTTGCCTCCTGCATCCATCAGTGCCAGAAGAGGAATTCCCCTCTACTCTGCCTCAAAACCCTTTTTATGAAACCCCTTGTCAACCACAAGCACCTCCCGTTGTCCGGCTCATCCTGATAAAGAATTCACACAATCTCTCTTTCTCATTGTGCTAACAGCATTCCTGAAGAGAAAATGAAAAATGTCTCTTGTGCTTCCTGCTTCAAGACAAAGCCATGTCGGGGCGTGGCTAAGCGCCGGAGAAGATGGCCGCTTGATTGCGCTGCTCCGCCTCACAATTATATGAACAAAGCATTAGGTACCTATTTACAAAAATAAACTTACCTTTTCTTCCATGTTGCATCCCGTGAAGTGGCAGGGAACAGAACCGGGTGATTTTCGGCACCGCTCCGGACTTGACTGGAGGAGCCGCTCTGCCAGCCGCATCGCGCACCGAAGGAAGACTACGTGACAGTGTGGGAGGTGCGCCGCCACGCATGAGGAGAAGTTCGGCGTCGCGCTTCACGTGACGCGCCGGCCTGGGCCTAACATCACAGGATTCTAAGAAGACGCTGACACCTGGTGGGCATATGTTAAAAAAAAAAAAAAGTGGAAGCTACTTTAAAGCTTACAAAGGATTGCTGAGGACAGATTGACATAAAAAAGGAGGAACACAGTGAAAAGAAATAAAAAGGTGAGGAGGAGGAGGAAGGGAATGTAAAAAGGGGAGAAGGAAATAAGAGTTGAGGTGTACAGTCAGAAAAGTATCACAAATCACAACAGAAATCTCAACACTATATATTTTGCCACAATCACTTCAACAACCCTTATCTATAAGCGCCACGGCCTTGACTGTTGTTCCCCAGTCCCCAACCTGCTCACCTCCATAACTATACAGGCAGACTCCTCTTCATACTATACATTGCACTGAAGGATTGCTTCTGGACTCCTTTATTTTACCATTTATACCTGCAAGACATTTTCAAAAGTTTAAGGTTCTGTAGTATACGCCTTATTGTTCTTCTGTGTTTCCATTTTGGTCTCTTTACACAAGAGTAACATAGTACACACAATATGGACGTAATAATTGTATACTATAGGACGTCATAGACAATATTCATAAAGAGGATTTGCCAAACACCTTCAAGTCAACAACCCTCTCTAACTTTTTACAATAAAGAGATAATATAACTGAATGCAAACTATCCACTGAGCTGACATATTCAAACACATCTACAATTCTACGCAGCAGTCAACGCTCTAATTACAAGGTTCAGTTTACATTCTCCAATTATGGCAGCAAATAAAGCTAACCAAAAAAATGCATCCTCTGCTAAAGATACCACCTCCTCCACAACGAATCTGAAAAGACCTAAAAGTGAATCACCACCCCCACTAGGCATTTCTGATCCTGCCATTGAAGTCATCCTAGTGGAAATGAGGGCACTTAAACCCTACATTGAAAACACCAACATTAAGCTACAGCAACTAGATGAAAGGTGGATGGGTGTTAATAACAGAGTGGAAGAAGTAGAGAAAAGAGTTGGTGTTCTTGAAGATATATCCCCTAAAGTAGCACAGTTAGAAAAATCTTTTTAAGACCTCCAAAGGCATAACGAAGACTTGGAAAATCGCAGTAGGCGCAATAATCTACGCATTTCATGTTTAACAAAAGGAGCTGAGGGATCCAACCCTATTATCTTCCTACAAAAATTCTTACCAGCTATTCTACATTTGCCCTTGGACACAAAATTCAACATACAACGGGCTCATAGAATGGGTCAACCCTCAGCTTCCTCCACATCTCGTTAGCTGCCTAGAACAATGATATTCTACCTATTGGAATATTCTCAACTACAACTCATTGTTTCAACAGCAAGGGAGCGTAAATCACTCATCTGGCATGGCAGTAAGCTATATATCTCGCAGGATGCAGCCAGAAGCACAGCTCAGAGAAGAAAGGTTGTTCTATCCTTCCGCCCTGCTCTAAAACAATTAAATATCAGATATGGTTTATACCACCCATGCTCCTTTAAGATAACACATGAAGGTCGCACAGCAGTATTTGATGATCCAGCTGATCTGAGATCCTTCATACAATCCCTAAAATGTGATGGCATGGATACCTCCAATCCGCCGAGTACCTCAACATCATCTACTACCTGAAATCTTGGTTTCATTTCTTGATTAAGGTGTTTTATTGTATGTTTGTTTATACTAGCAATTACCTAATGCAGCTATAACCCGTTTACACTAATTAAGTGAGGTGGGTACCGTTCAGGTGTCCCTCTTCCACTGATGGCCGCTCTTTTCCTTTTGGCGACCCAGTTGGCGTTACCTATCCCGGTATTTCTTTCCTTCCGAATCCTTCTCCTATGTCCTGTTTGATCTCTATAACCTTTTGTATTACACTGTCTGAATTATCCCAAAATATGATCAAACCCCTGTCTCCCCTTCCTGACCCTCAATGTTCTATCCTTCTGTATCTCTGCTTGGGTATGTATGTTTTTAACTACATTACTAAAGATCTGATTCTATTATCGTACCACAGTCATAGGTTGCATGTTTATCATTATATATCTGACTAAATGACCTTCAAGTGCATAATCGGGAATATCAAAGGATGTAAAAATCCTATCAAAAGATGCAAAGTAATATCTCATTTAAACAAATTTAAACCAACGGTAGCTTGCCTACAAGAAACACACTTATCTAACAAAGAATCTATGAAACTTAAATCTCTTTGGGTTAAGGAGGTTATTTCCATTCCTGCTATTTCCAAGAAAAATGGAGTGGCTATACTAATTAGTAAAAAACAACCCTGCAAAATCCTTGATCAAGATCTAGATACAAATGGCAGATGGGTCTGGGTAAAACTTTTAATTGACTCTACACAAGTATCTATTCTTAACGTCTATGGTCCCACACTACCAGATCCCCCCTTCTGGACCGCAATCAAACAAATCATACTCAAAAATAACTTCATCAATTTGATAATGTGCGGAGATGTCAATCAGGTCCTTGATCCTTTTTTAGACCGAAAATCCAGCTGCATGTTCATATCAAACAAATCTCATAAATCTTTTACTAATTGCATAGCGGAGACAGGATTAATTGACACCTGGAGACTATCCCATCCCACACAACTAGACTATACCTTCCATTCACCCCCACATACTACTCTATCACGACTGGACTATATTTTTGCAATCAAAACCCTATATGGATCCATTATTGACTTTAAAATCGCTAATATTATCATATCAGATCCTGCACCGGTTATTACTTCCTTCTGCCTCGCAGAGACGAATAAAACTGCTACCAGATGGAAACTCAATAACTTCCTTCTAAATGATCCACAGTTTAATCAATCGGTTCAAGCTTTCATCCAACAATACTTTGCTAACAATCTTGATAGTGATACCTCGGTTGTCAATAATTGGGATGCATTCAAAGCCGCCTTGAGAGGTCACATAATGGCCCTCTCCGGTAGGAACAAAAAACGTAGGAAAAAACATCTAGATGACCTTTACTCGAAACTCACCCTTGCAGAACAACACTATTATGCGGACACTAACTCAACAAACTTACGACGAGTAATAAAACCACGCTTTGAAATTAATAAAGAAATAACGAAACTTGCAGCGGGAACCATACTTAAATATAAAAGAAAGATATACCAAACTTCAAATAAAGTGGGCAAAATGCTGGCTTCATATTTAAAAACCAAAAAAGAAAGAGTTCAAATTTCTCATATCAAAGATACTCAAGGCATATCTCATCACCGTCCTGGCAAAATACTTGAATGCTTCAGAACATTTTATACTGATTTATACACTCCAGAAAGTTCTATTCCAAAAGATGAAAATGATTCCTTTTTTAAAAATATTAGTCGTACTTCATACCCCAGATCAGACCTTTCTCACCTTGATAACGATATTACCTCCTCAGAGATCACTAAAGCTATCCACAGCCTGGGCAAAGGCAAAGCACCTGGCCCAGATGGATTATCAACCGAATTCTACATCAATTTCAGAAGCTCTACTTATCATTTTCCCTAAACCTGACAAAGTACCTTCCCTTCCCAGTAACTATCGACCCGTTTCTCTTATCAACATAGAAAGCAACATTTTTGCTAAAATACTTGCTAATAGAATGGAAACCTCCCTCCCAAATCTGGTTAAAGCGGATCAAACAGGTTATGTAAAAGGACGTAACATATCCTCAAATGCTAGACTCCTACTTAATGCTATTAGCCTAGCAGCCAAAGACAAAAAAGACAGACAAGGATATGCTGCCATTGCATTGGACGCGGAAAAAGCTTTCGACCGTGTAGATTGGAACTTTATGTTCCAATCCCTACGCTGGTATGGATTTGGTGAGAAATTTATCTCACTGGTAAAACTTCTATATTCAGCCC
This sequence comes from Ambystoma mexicanum, assembly GCF_040938575.1. NCBI lineage: Eukaryota > Metazoa > Chordata > Amphibia > Caudata > Ambystomatidae > Ambystoma > Ambystoma mexicanum. The sequence goes on from NC_090932.1 coordinate 1,041,665,510, forward strand.
CCAAATGCGCTATTTATTTAAATGGACAAACTTCTTCATTCTTTACCTTACTCAGAGGCACAAGGCAGGGCTGCCCCTTCTCACCGTTATTATATATTCTCTCACTTGAACCTTTGCTGGAATCAATAAGATTAAACAAAAATATCCCAGGGATTCAAGCAGGCACCTCACTAACCAAAATTGCTGCTTATGCCGACGATATTCTTATCCTAATCAAGAACCCTAAACTCCATATACCTAACCTCTTAGATACTCTATCTCAGTTTGGCCATGTATCAGGATATAAACTTAACAGACAAAAATCAGAAATTATGCCCTTAAATCCCTATTGCCTCAAGCATGACATCGAATCTTTTGGCCTAAAATGGTGTAGTGGATCCATCAAATATTTAGGACTTCGTTTTGCCCCTACAATTCAAGAAACCATCAAGCTCAACACTAAAACACTATTGGACACCCTGAAAGACCTTACATCCAAATGGTCCCCTCTTTACCTCTCCTGGTTGGGGCGTTTGGATACAATTAAAATGATACTATCCCCTATTGTACTTTACTATCTTCAGCTTCTCTCCGTTCCACTATCCTTTTCCTTTTTCAAATCTATATATTCCATACTACTAAATTTTCTTTGGGGAATAGGAAAAAGCATAAGAATTGCGCTAACTAAACTCAAAGCACCTTATGAAATGGGAGGTGTTAAATTCCCTGACTTTAAGCTATACCACTCTGCATTTCTCATAAAACAATCTCACCAATGGTTCACAAATCCCGAATTTGCTGATAACCCTATATGGTGTACAATAGAGAAACATATAGTTCATCCACACAATATTACTGACCATATATACATATTTAAGTATACTTCTAAGAGCATCTCGGAACCTATTAAAGCATCCGTTTCAGCTCTAAAATCCTTTCTCTTCCCCCATACCAAAAACCCCAATAAATACATATCCCCTTTACTATGGCATAATAAGAATATAGTTATTAATAAAAAGATCCTTAATCGCAAAGCATGGATTGGAAAAGGTATTAGATTCATCCAACACATTATAGATGGTCCTTCTATTCTCTCCTTCCAACAACTCTCTACCATATTCACCATACCCAAGACTGACTTTCAGTTTTACAATAAATTAATCAACTCCTGTCTTGATGCACTAGATCATTTCTCCTATGAGATTCTTTCTCCAGATGCCCTTAGAGTACTACAGCTAACCATGACTGGTGAGGTCAGAGCCTCAAAAATATATAATATGCTAACCTCAACATTTAATATTTGCCCAATTTGTCTGAAATGGGAACTTGTCTTAGGATATAAGTTTGAAGACCACATATGGCTCCGCCTCTTTTCTAAAATCAAACAATTATCGGTCTCAGCTAACATTACACAACACTACTACTTCTTTATTCACAGAGCATTCATTACTCCGGCTAAATTAGCTAAGGCCAACCCGAATTATGACGCTAAATGTTGGTCATGTGGCCTATCTCCTGCTACTTATATGCATATGTTCTTTGAATGTTCATATATTGTCAAATTTTGGTACGATATTTGCAAATGCATTTAGCGCATCTTCTCTGTAGATGTTCCGTTTTCTCCTGTAAGTATATTTTTGGGAAGCGTGGCCATTACAACATTTATTCCACCTGACTCTGCCAGATTATACAACCTACTCATCTGCATAGCCTTAAAATATTACAGCAAACTGGAAAGACTTTCGATCGCTCTCTACCAGAGCATGGTGGAACGCTTTATGTCAAACTCATAAATTGGAAATGTGCATGGCTAAAAATCTTAATACAATTCCTAAATACAACGCTAAATGGGACTATTTCACATGTTATCTCAACTGTTTCAATGCAACTGCTCATGGCTCCTGAATATACATCGCTATGCTTACTTTACTAACCGAATGACTATATTTATATACAAATGCTTGTCTTTAATTATTACAGCAATGGAAAAATCAGTTTTATGAAATAATATGTTATACCCATCTTCCCCCCCTTCACCTTGCTCCCTTCTGTATCTGGTATGTTTGAGGTCTGTTTCCCTGTTTTTTCTCCCCATTTCTCTATTCATATCTCCATATCAGTTACTCTTTACAGATATGTATTATGTTAATCTAGGTTTAATTAGCACTATCTCCAATTTCTACTCCATTCTTGTTCAACTTAATACATCAAACAAATTCAATTTATATATGTCTTGGATACAGTTGATATCCTTCTTTGTTAAAAATTGTTATCTCTGTTCATTCATTATGGTTACCAGGTCTACTCAAAGTCTGTAACGTGCTAACACATGTAACAATATCTGTAACTTGAACAATAAAAATCATTAAAATGAAAAAAAAGACAAAGCCATGTCTTTAGTAGAATGGATCTTCACATTTTTCAGCGTACCACACAGTGTAGATTCAGCCTGCATGTTTAAAATTAATTTTTCTTTCCCATTTTCAGAGTATTATGCCTTTTCATCAGTCTTCATCCACGCTTATTTCATGAGCTAATTTGCGATAATTGTTATTAAGGGAATCTGTTACATGTTAAAAAGGGGTTGGGTTAATTAGTATGTTGGATTTAGGTTAGTATTATATTTAGTGCAGTTCAGTTCATTGAAGCAAAGTGATCTATTTCGAGCATATACTCTGTGCATTGGCATCTATTTAATTCTGCCTGAGACTCCCCCTCTTGAGTCCAGCAATGAGTTTCACACTCTTGGCACTAGTTAAAGTTCAAAGACCTGCTAAAATGTGAATGTGAAATGCGGAGTCCATTTGTTGAAATGCAGAGTCTAAATGTTGAAATGTGGAGTCTAAATGTTGAAGTGTGGAGCCCATACTCTTTCAGTACACACCAATGTGTGTGCAGGCCACAAAACAGGCTGACTAGATGCCCCAGGTGCTTGATATCCATAAAATGAAAAACAACTACCAAACCTCAGTGATCTGGTCTCAACATGCCTCTGATAATTATATAGTTTTGACTGATGAGTCTTTCAAACGGCCAAAGGACCTGCATTCCAATGAAAACGCCAAATGGAGAATGAATGCTGAATTGTGTGATGTAAATGTAATATTTCTGAAGATACAGCCAACTGTAAACAGAAATGACATCTTAAAAGCTGCAACAGGGCACAATACGCCCGCATTTTGCAACACCAACATACTCAAAGAGACCCAGACTATTGAAACCAATAAATAATACCATAGAAATCAGGTGCAACCCAAAAGATGACTACAAACGTTAGCCGAATGGCAATCTCCACCCTGGGACATACAACTCATAACCAATTAACTATTCCGCTCTTGTGATGTAGTTAAAATCTAAAAGAAAGTCAATTGTGACCTACAGATTCGGTCTGTGCCCTTACTAGCTACACACACTATAACTGTATCTTTCAAGGCGACGGGCCATCACTGCATCTCTCATAGAGACACATCCAAAAACGCTGGTCAAAGATTGTTCCAGTCTTAAATAAACTGCAAATAATGAATTGACATGAACTAATATAAAAGTGCAACGTCAAATTAACAAATTCCCTGTAGGTTAAAAAACATACCTTCAAAGGAGAGTTCCACCTAGCAGAATCCACACACAGTCAGTAGATGTCCATGGCACCCATTCGTACAAACACATTTAAATATGACTGGAACACAGACATAAGTGTCCACTCTACAACATGATGACCTACATTTTCGTGAGCATCCAATAGGGAGTCCAATACAACCACAATGAGGAATGCATGTGTTCAATGTGACCAAAGCGGCAGCCATTTCTGCTGAATTAATGATCTAAGTAAACTAATATGCAAACACAGCTCTCCTCATGTATCCAAATTAATACAAGCCGATAGCGAAGTATCTTCACAAATTGATACAACCTTTGATCCAGAACAGCTCTACATACATTAAATATACCAGATATTTTCTGTCAAAATTAGCTGCCATCAAATTTGAAATGGGACATGACATCTTATTTACAATGGATGTCACATCGCTTTATACTAATATCGCGCATGAGGCTGGCATGGAGGCCATGGAGTGGCTCTTATTACAGACAGGAACATGTGGTGATGACAAAGTTGTCATACTAAAATTACTGAAACTAATTCTAATGAACAATGTCTTTAAGTTGAGAGATAACTACTATCTACAGGTGTCAGGCAGTAGCATGGGGACAACCATGGCTCGATGCTTTGCCAACACCTATATGTTGTTTCTAGAAACAGAACATGTGCTCCATTGCGACAGATGGTTGAAACATCTTATCATGTATGTGAGATACATAGATGATGTCTTGGGGATTTGGCATGGACCAGAGAGTGAACTAAAAGAGGTATTTCAGATGATGAATTCAATGCATCCACAAATTAAATTCACATCAGAACACAGCAAATCTACAATACACTTCTTGCTTGTAGAAATCTATTGTACGGAAATGGAGCTACACACCCGTACTTCACCAAACCCACTGACAGAAACAGCTTATTATTAGCTACCAGTTTTCATCCTAGGAGGACAATTAATAGTCTTCCGATTAGCCAGTTTATGCGCTATCTTAGAAACATTTCAGAGGAAGAAGAATATGGGAGACAAGCAGGAACACTCAAAGTAAAGTTGCTACAAAGAGGATACAAGAAAGATTATAGAGATGATTTTAGAGATGCACTGAAAGTAGCAAGGATGCCACAAGAGTCTCTATTAATACCACAACAAAATGTGGGTAACGTGTCAATAGTGCATGTCACCACCCATTTACTTCAAAGTGTACAAATCAAGAAAATTATAAAGAAAAACTGGCCACTATTGAAGATTGATCCGCTTCTTGAAAGGACATTGCCTGAAATGCCGACTTTTGCCTATCGTAACACCCAGGCATTTCGAAATACATTGGTCAGGGCTGAATTTGTGGACTGTAACAAAACAACAGGATCCAAACACAAGGGCACATTACCTTGACTAAATTGCCAGCACTGCAACACTATTATTAAGGGTAATGAAATCAGACACACATACTCAGGAAAAATAATCACACTAAATAATTCATGTACATGTGATTCTAGTAATGTTGTGCATGCACTGAAATGCCCCGGCAGATTGTTTTACGTAGGGATGACTACAAGTAAAGCTAAGATACGCTGGACAGAACAGAAATCCCAAATAAGAACTAAAAACATTAAATCACCAGTCTCAGCCCATTTCATGGGGGCAAGACATAATATTGCTCAAATGAGGTGTGTAATTCTGGAACAAGTGAAAATTGGAAATCGAGAGTTTGACATCAACAAGAGATTCTTACAGAAGAGATCACTTGGATTGAGAGATTTGATTCCCTCACACTAAAGGGGATGAATTGTGAGTTTGATTTGATGTGTTTCTTGTGATTTGGCACTGTTGGTACTGTTGCTGGTTTATGTCTGACTCTAATGAAAAGGCTGATGCCAGGGATGAGAATGTGAGCCACCTTCTTGGACAGATGGCTGGACCTGATTAATAATATTGTTAACTGGATTATTGATTATGTCCTGTAACACCTTAATTGATTACTCCACTAAAACATAAAGGGTTCGGACCATGTACACTTTACATGACACTCGAATGCACAATCATTTTAGGACTGTGAGACTATTCGACTGTGAGCCGCTAGGATGGGAAAGAAGGGTCACAAAGTCCAACATATTGGGCTTCATTATGACTTTTGCATAATGGGTTAATGGGCTCTGCTAAAGGAGGCGGACCTGTTAATCCCATTACGCAAAATTACGAGGTCCCCTCACGGGATCCGGTAAGGACGCCTGGCAAAACCAGGTGTCGTTACCAGGTCCCGCGAGGGGAAGAGGGAGCAAACAACGGGCCGCTCGTAATCGGCCCGTTGTTAGCTCCTCTACCATTCCATTGAGCCTTATGGGGGCTCAGATGGGAATGGGGAAGGTCCGGGCCCGGGTTCCTAGAGGGAGGAATTACCGGGCCCTCCGTATTTGGAATGGCCTTGTAATTCCCCATCCTGGCAACCCGGTAAAGGAGCCCGGTTTGGTGGCAGCCATAAAGCTAAAAGCTCCATGGCTGCCGCCAAACTCGTAATGAGACCCACTGTGTAAGATTTTGTGTAAAAAATGTTTATGTGAAAGAAATTGTTTGAAGATTTCCTAATAGAACAACCCATGATGACTAGTTTGTGAACATATGCTTGAAAGAAGGTGTCCCGAAGCGAGGGAGCAATACATGCCACATTGGTGACATCCCCAAGTAGTTCACACATATAGAGTTCTCACATCCAGCACGAGTAGGCTGGGGGTTTGCATTCAACATATCCCATTGGGCCACTTTTGTCGGTAGAGGAGAATCATGCTGTAGAGGTTTCATTAGTAAATACCAAATACTACGCGAGTCAGAGTGGTATCATAATATTTCTAGATTCAAATAGTGCCTAGTGGCGCCCGTATAATACACATTTTTCTGCAAAGGATGAGGACGTGCAGACAGTATTTTACTGCCTCTTACATTTGGTCCCCATCTGTTCACAATCTAAATAGTCGACAACACTTCATGCTTATGGAACGACCTTGGAGGAGAATGGGTAACATTCCCCAAGTAAGGTGGAGGTTACACAGGGACACAAGCATAGGTGCACATGTGCATGGTGTCCTTGGCAACCTGTTTGTATATTATGCAGCGTTGAAGGAGAAGACGGTTTGACCAATCCTTGTCTGCACACCGAGGAGCCTTGGTACAACCCATCAGGAAGGCAAGCAAGCACAAGCGTGAGGCTGCTCCAAGTGCTGAATATGTCACAGCTTTACTTATGAGAATGCATGTGAACACGAAGATGTCTACGCGCAACATCTATTACATTGAAAGCACATTATCACTGCAGTTAGGGGGGTGAGCTTCTATTTGGTTTAGAGTGCTACCTCGCCAAAACTCAAAACAATAGATTATTTGATAATTTGAGTTTACGGAATAGAAGAAAGTGACTGGTGTCGCATAGATCTAAAATACAGCCATTTATTTTTCTGTAGGTGGTTCCGGTATTGAGAGACAGCAAACCGCTTCACACTAACCTTGTTTGTGGACAAAGATACTTCTAAGGCCCAAAATTTCTACAATTAGATTCAGGTATACCTATTTTCACACGAAGTTCAAGGTGGAAATGGGACGTTTGTGGGTTCATTCTTGGGAATGATGAAAATTATTGTTTTATGTAGGTCGTATCAGACACACAAGTGAAGAATCTAAAGATTCCAGAATTGTATGATGCTGCACTTTTGAAGCAAGCAAAATTGAAGGTTAGTCATTTTGAGACAGATTTTTTAATTGGAACTTGGAAATACACAAGTCGGATCATAACAGTGATTACCGTATTTAATTGCAGAGTTACAGATGAAGGTAAAAATGCTTAGAATGATACACCCGTTTTGAACAGGCCCTGATGAAGGATTTGACATCCGAAACGTGTAGGCCACAAATGTAATGTTGGAACTCTGACTTAAACCAATACGTGTTAGGAATTTGGTCTTTAACGAAGGGAATTTTGAAGTTGTAATGATCTGCAAACAATGATTAAAAAGAAATTGTGAAAACATGATCTCGATTGAAAGCTGCAAATGGTGAATTGTAACTATAACTATTGAAAGTACTATTATTTTTATGCATGTATTTTTTGCATTTACATCATATTTTGGATTTGAATAAAATTTGATTTTGACGCTGTACGGAGTACCGTTGTATGGTGTTTGTTTTCTGTGCAGCATGACAAATTTTACATCCATAAATCATTCTATATCTATTACTATATACTTTGTTGACATTGTTTTGTCAGCGACTTTTGAATATATGGAGGTCTGTTAGACCCCACAAGAATTCATAGGGTTTACCTGTTGTTAACAACAGGCCACACAGTTATTTTGTCCATTACATGTAAACAGGAACGAAACCCCAAATCCACTCCAACTTTCACCATACCTTTCCCCGTAGCACACAACTCAAAGAATGCACCAAACAAAAATTAAACCAAAAATCCTTCATACATCATTCGAAAGCCATACCCTAATCCCCTCTTCCACACATGGATACATAGCATCCCAGTAGAATAATGGACTTATTCTCCACAGTCAGCTGAAGGTTCTTTCTAGCACCTAGTCACAATGTTCCACTCAACGCTAATTAAGACTAACCACATGTCTGTAAGTGATATATCAAAAATTGTTCTCTCTGGGACAATTGCTGCTCAAGCAAGCCACCCCTGTCACCCATCTCTATTTTTTCTAATACAAACCATCTCAAATCGTACTCATTATTATCATTGCTCTCTGACAAGATCTTCCTCTATCACTACTATGCCTCATCAGGCTGTTATAGTCCTGCATAAATATTATGTAGCTCCTTCCATTGGCATAGGGTCATGAATGAAGCTGCTCCAAAATCACTCTGATTTTATTTAGGGATTCAGAGTTTCTGTCTCTTCCTGTGTTAGTGTTATAAACAGTAATACCATCTATATGGAACTTAACAGGCAGCAAGGGATCAGAGTTAAACATGACAGGTACATTTATTCAATGTTTACATTCATGAAATCCCACAACTGGAGGTCCTATTCAGACCTTTATCTGCATACCACCTTTGTGCCTTCCACTCCAAGAGGGGCTGGTGGGGACACCAATGTTCATGAGTCCTTTACTATAGACTCAGTCTAATACTCAGGTTTCTTGAAAGGCCATTATATCACTAACTGAAGCAAATAAGAGCCAATCAGGATCCCTTAACAATTAACTGCTGAAGTGGGCATAGGCTACAATGATCCATTATTGGAGTTCAGGACTAACATACTCGTCAATGGGACTTAAGTGGCAACTTTAGATTTGAGGCCAGCAAAGTTCCACCTTACAATTCTTAAGGGACAACTCCCAATGATGTTCGTATTTTCCTCAAACCCCACATCAGATCCAATTGTGTGCATCGACTTGCATGATTCAGCAGCCATAATTCCACTTTTGTGCGTTCTAACCAAGGCTATTCGCAAAATACCCCTCCTCCCTGGAAATGTGGCTCTCAAGTTTAGATAAAATCAGTCTAAGGGGGTAATTCATAGAATCCAGGGCACAAGTGGCGCACGTGGTTGGCGCACAGTGTGCGCGTGCGACAGTCTGCGCCAGCCGCGTGCGCTAAAATCAATTTCCGGGCACAGCATATTCATGGATTTTAACATACAAAACCAGCCGTGGTGCAGAGTGGCGCATCGACCCTGCAACACCGCCAGTGAAGCCCCCAACCCCTCCCTGTGCGCCATGCACAGCGCACAAATCCCGTACATGGCGCACAGGCCCCCAACCACGAAAACGCCTGTAAAACTCCCTGCGCACCCCTCCAAATACATGTACACCCCTGTGCGGGGAGTTTCACATGCGATTGGCCCTGTGCGAGCGGGGTACGTGTATTACTGGGGTTCGCAGGAAGTTTCACATGCGATTGGCCCTGTGTGAGTGGGGTACCTGTATTACTGGGGTCCGCGGGAAGTTTCACATGCGATCGGCCCTGTGAGAGCGGGGTACGTGTATTACTGGGGTTTGTGGGAAGTTTCACACGCGATTGGCCCTGTGCAAGCGGGGTACGTGTATTACTGGGGTTCGCGGGAAGTTTCATACGCAATTGGCCCTGTGCGAGCGGGGTATGTGTATTACTGGGGTTCGCAGGAAGTTTCACACGCGATTGTCCCTGTGCGAGCGGGGCACATGTATTACTGGGGTTCGTGGGAAGTGTCACACGCGATTGGCCCTGTGCGAACGGGGTACGTGTATTACCGGGGTGCGCATGAAGTGTCACACGCGATTTTGCTGTCAGAGCGGGGTACGTGTATTTTGTGGTGCGCGTGAAGTTTCACATGCGATTTTGCTGTCAGAGTGGGGTACGTGGATTTCGGGGATGCGCGTGAAGTTTCACAGACGATTTCACTGTCAGAAGTTTCACGTGCGATTTCGCTGTCAGAGCGGGGTACGTGTATTTCGGGGGTGCACGTGAAGTTTCACACGCGATTTCGCTGTCAAAGCGGGGTACGTGTATCCAGTGTGGTGCGCGGGGAGTCCTACATGTGAATTGGCAGTGTGGGTCCTCCCAGGTGTCCCCTCTACCCCCTCCACGGCCCCTGCAGGCAGCCCACACCACAGGGGACTACCCTGAACCCCTGGTCATGTCCCACAGGCAGCCCATCCGCCATGGGCATGCCCCCAAGCCAAGCCACATGTCACGTTGCAATATGATCACCAACTCATGTTCCCCAGCACCCCCAACCCCCAGCAGTGAGGGGCACCTGCCAGCAGGCCCCCACTCATGTCCCACTCATGTCCCCCAGCACCCCCAACCCCCAGCAGTGAGGGGCACCTGCCAGCAGGCCCCCACTCATGTCCCACTCATGTCCCCCTGCACCCCCACCGCCCAGCAGTGAGGGGCACCTGCCAGCAGGCCCCCACTCATGTCCCCCTGCACCCCCACACCCCAGCAGTGAGGGGCACCTGCCAGCAGGCCCCCACTCATGTCCCCCTGCACCCCCACCGCCCAGCAGTGAGGGGCACCTTCCAGCAGGCCCCCACTCATGTCCCCCAGCACCCCCACCCCCCAGCAGTGAGGGGCACCTGCCAGCAGGCCCCCACTCATGTCCCACTCATGTCCCCCAGCACCCCCACCCCCCAGAAGTGAGGGGCACCTGCCAGCAGGCCCCCACTCATGTCCCCCAGCACCCCCACCCCCCAGCAGTGAGGGGCACCTGCCAGCAGGCTCCCACTCATGTCCCCCCCTACATGAAATAAAGATGCACAATCATGGCCCACTACTACACCAAAATACCACCCCATTCTTGAGACGCAATGATTTCCCAATCCACCCCACACTGACATGCCTATCTCAAGATACAAACCAAAAGTCAACTATGTACATCAACACATGTCCGTCACACACACACTGGTTGGCATTGATTGTGTAAACCCACATTTTCACATGCATTAACCCAATGAGCGAATCCCACACATGGAACTAAAATATGAAAATGTATTAAGTACAAAAATAAAGCAATGAAATGAAAGCATAACAAATAGAAAACATGAAATGAAAAGCATGTGCAAAAGATGAGTAAATGAAAAGTATAACCAATCCAAAGGAATCCGAAAGAAAAATAGTCCAAACTCTCCCTCCACCAACGCAAATCCAAAGGAAACGTAAAAAGAAAAATCCATTGATCCATGGAGAAATCAAAAGAAAAAGTTCGAAATAATCCATTGTCCAACTATGTTCAATCCATTGTCATGGGTCCATGAGCCAAACAAAAGAAATGAAACCTACCTAAGAAACTACCTAATAAAAAAACGATATACAAATGTGTGTGGCATAGTCCATTCACCACAAATCACAGGAAAAGGAAAAGTAAACCTAACTCTAAAAACTATTTACAATGGCAGTGGGCTAGTCTGACGGCTCACTTCCCGATTTCCGGGGCCAGGGCATCATCGAATTCCTGCTCGATGTCCCGGAGGCGGTCCTCTTCCATGGCCCCGAGGGTTTGCAGGGACGATGACATGTGGACCTCCAACTCCCTGCGAATTGCCTCGAGGCACTCGGCCCGTCTCAGAGCCCTCCGCATGGAGTTCTCCGCCCTGACCATTGAGAGCCTTGCCTCTTCCGCCCACTACCGCTCCACATCTATGGCCTGGCACAACCGCTGTGACACGGAAGACACTTCCAATACTGGGTCCACCTGCCCTCGGCCGATGCCTGCCCCTCTGATGTTGAAGGCTCCGAGCCATCATGGCTCCCACCTTGTTGCTGCTGCTGCTGTGCCTGTGCCTGTGCCCTGGCTCTTGCTGCCTGCACATCCTCCTCCGGCTGGGGTGCAGTTGTTGAGGTGGCCACCCCTGCTGGACGTCCGACTCCCGACTGTGGCAGGGATGTGTCCTCCACCAGCCTGGCCGCAGGGTCAGAGGCAGCTCCACAGGGTACCCAGGTGATACATGGGTGGGAAGATGGCATGGAGGACAACTGGCGCATAGGGGGTTCAGGTGAGGAGGGGGTCAGAACAAGGTGAGGAGGGGGTCGGAACAAGGTCCAGCAAATGGAGGAATCCTGCCCTGGTGACCCGTCCCAGTAGATCAACGCGGTCAATGAGGCATTCGAAATGGCGTGAAGTGTCCGCACGAAAAAAACACTGCAGGTCACCTCGCATGCCCTGTTGACGCAACGCCATCCCACTTAGGACAGGCTCAAACCGGTCCCGGATAGCCACGTCTTCAGGGAGAGGAAGGCTAGTTGTTGTAAGCAGATCCCCCCCCTGAAAACGGGTCTGGATGTAGGCATCCCTGCTGGTGCGGGATGATTCAGTCACAGGATCGGGGACAGGATTCCACACAGGCTCCTCTGCGGCGGCCTGTGCTGCCTCCTGTCCCTGCCCCTGCACTGCACCACTAGCACCAGTGGAATCCCCACCTCCAGACCCCGTGTCTGTCCCTTCCACGGCCTGTTCCTTCACCAAACCCCTCACCAACCTGGATGACTCTGTGCCATCTTCCTCCGTCGGACCCTGTGGGGTCTCAGCTGCCCCTTCTGCTGCCGAGGAGTCCAACTCTAACCTCCGCCTCTTGGACCTACCCTCGGCAACTGCAGCCTGGGACACGGCACCGGACTCCTCACTCCCTGACGAGATGACAACCTGGGTGGGGAGCCGTGCCTTTGCTTCTCCGGCTGGCGGTACGATCCCTGCTGCCTTGCTCCACAGCACCCTCTCTGCCCTCTTCATCAGTTGACGCTGCAGACAGGGAGAGATAGGACACAGGCATCAGGGCACTGTACAATGGACTTATACACACATGACAGTTGCACATGAGTGGCAGTGTCAAACTTCAGACATGGCATCACAATCCCCAACACACGTCATTTCAATTCACACATTTGAGCAATTCCACAGCAATATCGCACCAGGCAGCACCATCCATACACATACAACAGCATAAGCAGCCGAAGGTGAGCCTGACATCACATGAAATACAGGGAGTGCACAAGACATGCACACACGCCACTACACTTACATGCATGTGTACATTTCCACCAACTGTCGCAGTGATGAGATCGCTATCCATGTCACATCTGGCATTCAGCCTTCTACATATCAGTGTCACATGCATCCATGTTGCATCACAGTTGCACAATTGTCAAATACACACACATGCACATGTACACAGTGCAGATACATGCAGCTGGAACCAACATCCATGTGTGACACCACAACCATGCCAACGTACATACACAGTAATTCAAACATGTGTGCTCCCACATCTGCATTTGACCTGCATGCTTATCCACACATACACCATCCACGTGTCTCACACATGAGAGGACTCGCATGTGTCAGCCTCACGCCCCTGTACATACACATCCATACATGGCCCTACAAAAACACATGTGCAACCTGCACACTACTGTCACACCACGACACGCACATCGTCCAATCAGTATGCGTGTACACTTACCGCTCGACTCCAGACGGGTCTGCCTCTCAAGGACCTGGACGTGAAGCGCTGGGCATATGTGTTCCAGGACCCTCATTTGGTGGTCGGACAGGTGGCCCCAGTGCCCCTTGGCATCCGCTGCCTTCAAGAGGCATCGGGCCTTGTTGAGGGTCCTGGACCTGAAGTTCTCCCAGCGCTTCCTAACATGTTTGATGTCGCGGACTGCCACGCCCTCCTCGTTGATGGCAGTCACGATGACCATCCAGATCCTGGTCTGTCCTTCATAGACGGCGCGAGAACTTCCAAAGAGGGCATCATACTGCCCCAGGACTTGCTCCACCAGGACACCAACTTCCCTGGCACTGAAGCTGGTGGTCCTCTGCCTCTCTGGCTGGGGGTTGCCAGTGGTGCCAGATGGTGGTGTGCCCAACATGGCAAACCCAGAGGCAGGTGTGGGTGGGCAACTGGGTCCTGGGGCTGGGCTGTGGAGTGATAGTATCCCAGTCGGGAGTCTTCAGTTCCAGCAGGGGTGGTCACAACAACTGCACCCCTGCAGATGGCTGATGTGCAGGCAGCAAATAGCAGAGCACGTGGCCAGCAGGCAGGCAGAAGCAGATGGCAGGTGGGAGCATGCTCAGGGCTCTGGGGGGCAGTAATTCGGCCTTCTGGGCAGGAGCCTGGTCTTCCGTGTGCTGTTGCGTGGCCAGCTTGATACGGAGAGATTTGGCACGTGAAAAAATTGCACGTCTGCATGTAATTCGAGGAAAGGCCCTTAGTGCGTAAGCGTGTCTGTGACGTTACATGCGCGGGCGTTTCCCTCGTGATGTGGGCATAGTGGTTCAGGGTGCGTGAAAAAACTGCACATCCGCGTGTGAATGCTTGTAATCCAAGGAAAGGGCCTACACGTCTGTGACGTGACATACAAGGGCGTTTCCCTCAACACGCGTAAGTGACGTTGTACGTGTGGGCCAGTTTAAAAGGTACGTATAGGACGCTATTTCCATTTACGTGCTTTTCGTGGAGAGCGAGTGAGTGAATTCTGTACTTCTTGTCGTTTCACACGCGATTACTTCACAGCGTTTCAAGTTCGTACTCCATGTTACCTCTGACAGCATTCCATTTTTTTGTTGGGCCTGTTTCCTCAAACAGCGTTCACTTCTTCTTTTGTCTTGTCTCCTCACACAGCGTACAATTCTTCTTTTGGCGGGGGTGTTGCCAACGCGCACATGCACGTCTTTTTCACGTTCTTTTTCCAGGCAGACGGTGAGTCACGCACGTATTTACCAACTGTGCTTGCCCCATGTGCCGCATACCCCTTCAGAGGTCATTGTAGGCTGTGTGTAACACGCATACGCTTATTTTTGTGTTTCTGGGTGCCACAACGTAGTGCGGGTTCATTTTTCCACGCACGTGGTCTACGAGGGGTTGCATGCATGTTATTTTTTGTTTTTGCGGTCCTTGTGCATTGCATGACCCCTCATCTTCCCCCAGGGGTCACAGACAGCCTTGCTAGAGCACTAGGGTACGAATTCCATTTGGTGCCCTACCCCTTTCACCCCCAACTGCCCAGGACAATCGTTTACTGCTACTCCCATATGCACAACAACATCAGTGGCATGGTTGGGAGGCGACCAAGCGGTAAGGGAGGCAAAGGTGGCCGACCTCCAAAAGGTAGGCGTGGTGGATGTGGTAGGGGATGTGGCCAGGATTTGCAGGGTGCCCCTAGACCCCCATGTGTGGAGGAGCAATCAGGGACACCCATGCCCCTCCCAATGGTTGTGGGAATCGTAGCTGACACCATCCCAGTTCAGCCCTTGTTGGACCAGCCCATTGTGGCACCTGAACCGGCACAGGATGACTCCCAGGATGACTTCCAGGTCAACATGTCTACGCCATGTGTGGTGGTGCAAGTTAGTGTCACCAGGCCACGTGGATCTGGGGCAGCTTTGTCATCTGCTGCCCCAAGTAGGCAGGGTGGGGAGGCTGCAGGGGCAGCTGCAGCCCGATCCACCACAGCTCTGAATCTCCCAGCGGGACAGTGTCGGTCCCGGTCTATCAAACTGACGTTGCCCCTGCCAACATCACCCTGCAGCCAATGCCAGCACCCAGATCTATGGTCATTGTGCATTTGCACACTCCTAGTACCCAGTCGACTGGCACTTCAGCCCCTACTGACCAGAGTGGCGTAAGCCACTCAGGATCCGCACCACCCTTGAAAAAGAGGAAGAAGGGTGCTCTGGCACTACAGGCTGAGACCCCAGACACGGCTACACACTCCGCATGTATTGGCACATAGCCACAAAATGGTGGTGACTGCAGGGTGCAAGACCACACCTGGCCAACGTAAGGCACACTGGCAGACCATCGCGGACATCATTAGTGCCCTTGGATTTGTGAGGCGCACAGCGGATGATTGCCACAAGCGGTGGAATGACCTGAAACGCAGAGCAAAGAACAAGCTGGCCTGAAATCAGGCTTCTACTCTGGTGACTGGTTGTGGGTCTCCACAAGAGGGCAACCAACTCAATGAACATGAGTCTGTTGCTGGAACCTTTGTCACAGAGGAACAGATCCAAGGTGTGGGAGACCTACCAGATTACGACACTTTGTCCGGTGAGTGTCCATGCATGTGTGTGTAATCCATGTGTATGTTGTGTGGGTGACCGGTTCTGATTGAGTGCCAGGTGAGGGTGTGTGCACCTGAGTGGTATGGGTCACCCATGTGCTTCCTCCAAAACATTCACTGGCCTTGGATTTGGGTATGACAGTATCCCTTCTGCCCACAGTAGCCATTTAGCGCCACATTACTGCATTTGCCCTTGAACTGTTATCTTGCAACAACATTGTTCAGAATTTTTCAGTGTTCATTCAGGCTAATTGATTCAATTCTCCCACTTTTGCAACACATTTTTCAGCCATATTGTCACATATGTGACATGCTTCTGTCATTGATTACACCCAACATTGGCCCACATGTGTTACCTTGTTATGTGAATGATTAGACCTTTCAGGCTGATTGAGTATTGGCCTGCTCACATTGATTTTTGGTGCCTGTTTGTATGTGGTACATGATAGTTGTTTCCTGTCAAGTTTAAGTGACCAACCATTGATGTGTACATCTGCCTGCAATCACTGTATTCTTGTACACTGGATGTGTTGCAGTGAGTGGCACATGCGTATTTTGTCACACTATGTAGCATTTTTCATCTCATCATGTCCATCTCACATGCATGGCTGACAGTACTCATTCACTGACATATGGCTGTACTTGTCAAATGTACCATGGCTATGCTACATGCCATCTGTGTGCTGGCATGTGTAATGGATGTGTATTGTACATGCCACTCACAGGCTAATGTGTGATGTCAGTGCTACCCAGCATGCAGCAAATGTGTTGCTTTTCCATCTTGGTGTCATCAGTGTCTGCTTTTTGCCTCCCCTTCCAACTCAGTGACACTGCATGAATGCCAGGGTTATAGTCATGTGGGACATCTGTAAATCATGTACTGGATCTCTGGCTTGTCAGGCCTATGTGTGTGCTATGGTGCTAATGCCTGTTTCCATTTTTTGTCTTTCATGTTTTTGCAGGTGATGATGCACTTGATGCTGTTGAGGTTGAGGAGATGGAACAGACCCAGGAGGAATCTCAGGCACGACTGGACACCAGTGGGGGACGTGGTGTGGTGGTGGGTGAAAACCCAATCTTACTGCAGACCATGCTGTCCAGGGGTGTCTCTGGGTGCACCTCCCCAGACCTCTATTCAGGTGCTGAATCGGATGATGAGACTTATGTGCCGTCGCAGGTGAGTGTTTCTGGCAGGGATTCTGTTCTGTCCAACCCACCTGCACCAGGGGTAGAACCCTCTATGGGGATGTCAGTGTTGGTAAATCCGCCTTTGGCGGTTACGGATGCAGGGTCACACTCCACAACATCTGAACCTGTTCCAGGGCCAGCAGATCAGAGGGGGAATGCAGTCCTGCAGCCTTAGGCAGTGCCAGCACAGCAAGGTACAGATTGCCTTGCCCCGAACAGGTGTGGTGCCCGCCGACGCTGTGGCCGTACACCACCAGGCAATACTGTATGGGAAAACTCCATGTACGGTATGGCAACCCAACAGGCAGCATCAGTTGAAATGATGGCTCAGGCAATGCAGAGGGTGGCCACTTCCATCATGCACCCTGAAAGGCAGATGGAGCAACAACAGCAGGCAACAGACTCCATTTGCCAATCACACAGGGAAGACATGTTGGCGTCCAACAGGGACCGATGGGCGGCACTGGAGTCACAGGGCACAGGGAAGCCCTGAGGGTAGAACTCCATAACCTCAGGGAGACTCTTGTTGAACTTGAGGCTTCCACAAATTTGAGGACAGAAAAGCAGCTGGAGCGGCTCACACATTCGCTCTCAGCTGAGCTGCAGGCAACTCGGGAGGAGATCCGGGCTTCACCGTAGGCCATGCATGCAGAAATGCAGGCAACCCATCAGGTGCTGCATGGGGATCTCCATACTATCATCCTCCAGAATGAGACCTTCCACACCCGCATGCTTGCTGCCATGGAGGACCATACCAGGGCTTTGCGTGGGCTGCCTCCCATAGCACCACCACCTCCTGATGCAGCAGCAGAGGGTGATGAGAGCGACAGCAGCACTCCTCCCACAGTAGCGTAGCCGTGCAGGCCATGAGCCCATGGATATGTTTTTTTTCCGCAACATCCACACAGGTGGGTGTTGGTGTGCACCCTGTCCTCGGACCTCCTGGGTGCCCCCCCTTGCCTGCACATGGCCATTTTTGATTTTTGAT
This sequence comes from Ambystoma mexicanum, assembly GCF_040938575.1. Classification (NCBI taxonomy): domain Eukaryota; kingdom Metazoa; phylum Chordata; class Amphibia; order Caudata; family Ambystomatidae; genus Ambystoma; species Ambystoma mexicanum. The sequence continues at coordinate 1,041,683,804 of NC_090932.1, forward strand.
TTTTTTTTTTTTTTTACAGTGTGTTGCCTTGTGTGGCTCCCGTGGGCATCCACTGTGGATTCCGGCTGGGCACATGCAGGCTTGTCCTGTGTTTGGGTTAGGTGCTTGGGTTCCTGACACACACCCGCCTCCAGCTTCCCGTTTCCATGGGCTTACAAAGGGGGTGACCAAGTGACATTGACTTATACATGACATTGGGCTCCCATGAGCTGTGTGGGCAGTCTGTAGTCGTAACTGTGTGGACATCCCTAGTGGAGTTTCTTTTTTTATTGAACACTGCATGGTGTATTGATATGTGCTTGTGCATCCATGTCTTCCTCCTTATCCGCAGGTACCTTCTTCATGTCTTCACAAGGCAGTCTCCTTTGCAGATGCAGTTCATGTTGTATGCAGTACACTGACACATTTGCCTGACAGCAACACTCTGGAGTTGGAAGGGGTCGATGTGCTGGCTTATTGAGGTTGTATGACTTACTTTGAGTTTGTACTGTCATATTTTGGCAATGTTTCATGCTGTGTGGCTGTATTGTGTTGCTGGTAAGTATTTGGTCATGTGTGCTGTTTGTTATTGATTACTGGGAGCATATTGTCTGTGGCCTGTTTCCATTTGGGACAGTGTAGTTTGTGACACTTGTGTCATGTGTTGTGCATTCCTTTGTTTGCTTTCACATTGCAGGACATGACATGGTGTGTTGGGTGGCGGAGATGGGGAGGGGTTGGGTGACATGGCGCTATTTTAATGTTGTATTTTGCAAGGGGGTAATCATTCATGCAGCATAAATGTGTGTCTTTTTGTGACACAGCATTGGTTGTCTTTCGGTAGGTAGGGATGCACATAATGTAACACTTCCAGGTGACCAATCTCAGGCTGGTATGGTTGTGACAGTTGACTGTCCCTTATGTCATCATCATTGATTGTCAGCTGGTATGTGCCAGGGCTGTGTGCACTCCACAGGGGTGTAATTTTAGGTGAAGTAATTAGCCACCATATGCGTACGGGCTGCCTCACCACATGCCCTCTCCCCTCCCATGCGCAGCGGCCGTGCTTGTGGTTGAGGATGTGGGGGCACCACCATGTCCACCGGCAGGCCCCGGCATGTTGCAATGTTGTTCAGGACACATGCTGCCACTATGATCCTGCATACTACTGGGGGTGCGTATAGCAGCTGCCCACCAGAGCGGTCAAGGGAGCGAAATCGTGACATTCTGTAAATGAAACTGTCATGGGTGGACCCTGGATAGTTGGCATATACTGAGGTGATGATTCCCTTGGCATCACATACTACCTGTCCGCTGAAATGAACCAGTGGCCAAGAAGTGCAGTACATTGAGCACCTTTTCCAAGGGGCTCAGTGCTTGGGAGCACAGGGTGGGTGATGTGAGGTCATCCTCCCACTCACTCACCAGGTCGAGTATTATGTGAGGTGGAAACCTGTACCTCCCATACACCTGGTCATCAGGCATCCCAAAAGGCTGGTTCTGGGTGTAAAAATTCTGACCCTGACTATCCTCCTCCTCCTCCTGCGGTATCCCACGACCACTGCTGCAAGGAACGCTATACTCATCTTAGCGTCTGAGCTTGTTTGTTGTTTGCGCGCCCTTTTATGCTGCGCGGGTACACGTACGCCTGCTTCCTGCTGGCGTACGTGTTTCGGATTAGCGCATCTTTTTTGGTGCACGCGTTAGCCCCGTTCGATTCCATGAATACGTGTTGTAGGCACCCGTGTGGGTGTTCCGGGTATTTGCCTCCTGTACTTCCCCTGTGACGCCCACATTTTCACGCGTTGTTCCCCATTCCGCGTGTTACGCCCTGTGTTACACCTACTTTTGTTGTGTGCGCTGCGATATGTGCGCTTTCGCTGTGCACGTAGCGCACGCTGTTTGAAGACGTGTGCGCCAGCGTGCGCCACGCAGGGTTTCAGCACACATCCATGGACTTACACGTGCACGGACTTCCATGAATCGCTGTGCGTGGGTTTTGCTGCGATTTTTGCACTTGCGCTGCGATTCGCACGCTTTCGCACGCTTGCACGGAAATTTTCAGTGCACATTAATTCCATGAATTGGCCTGTAAATCTTCTAAGGCACCAACATGGGAGGCTCTAAGGTGTAATTAATTTGTATGGCTAACATGATGAGCCCCTACTCCCAGTAAGTCCGATTTTGATTGAAGCATCCAATAACTCACATACTGGGGAGGGTTTGTATAAAGCAAATAACATTATTTTATTTTACCATCCCTGAACGATTTGGATTCTCTCATCATTGTATAATTCAGCACATTTTAATATGAGAAGGTTAGTGCCACACAGCCTCCATGCATTCTTTACAGCCCAGCACCCACCCACCGACCCATTATACCCTACTTATCATAATTAAATACTAGGGATTTGGCACCCTGCAATCTGTTTGAATTGAGCGATTGGACTAATTTGTTCAGTAGTGACTCTGTTAATCCATTACATCTTTCGCGTGGTGGCCGAAGATTAGACATTGCCAGTAGGAAAGGGGCAGACTATGGGTGGAAAACCAGCATATACCCACAGTGAAGGCCCTGGACAAAGCATGTAGGGAATAATCCCAGATCCCCCTTACTTTCAGAGGCCAGCAGAATTTTTGCATGAATCCCTCATCCTTACTGCCAGTTGCTAAGGTTTGGGGGTGACGAATAATCGGGAGTATGGGGTAAGGGATAGATACAACTATTAACTTTGGAGCAATGTGCCTCCGAGGTTGCAGGCCCAACCATATTATGTTTCATTCCATGACTTGCCTGACACTGACCATGTCATCTCTCAACCCCTCTGTTAACTGTAAGTGTGCCCAGTTATACAATATTTCTTTGTGTCATTATTGAGGTTCCCGTTCTCTAGTCTCAGGGTATTGAAAACATCACATGTTCTGGCAAATATTGGATTGCACTGATTGTCCCATCAAACATCTTTTTTAGTTGCTCAATGAATGCTCCCATGTTAGTCATTTGATTGAGCACAAAGCCCTCATTTATCAATTTTCAAGGCAGCTTCTACGATCTCAATCAAGTACGATGCACACTTGATGGATTGACTTTCTGCGGTTCATTCAAGGGGGGAGTTGACTATATCAGACATCTTTTTATTCAATTTCTCCTCAGGGCATCAAAAGGATGCATGCTTTCAACTAATGGGCTAAGTGAAGGGACAATAAAGGTTTCTATACACCGATTCTTGTCCCATACATTCTTCTGCCTTTCGACCTGGGCAGGAAAAGGTGATCTTAGGTTGGGTCAGACAATTTAGCAACTTGTTGGCCTGAGGAGCAGGGCAAACAATTGCCTTGCTTTTACCAATTGCTATCTGCATAGGTGGGGGCTAGGAGGCAGACGGGACTCACCTCAGATTATCCAAATCATCAATCCTGAAGGATTCTGAGCTATTTTAGATCTTCAGCTCGCCTTGTGCATCCCCACACTCATCCTCCTCCTCTGCTCTACCCAAGGTTTGGCGCCATTGAAGTTACCTGCTGAAATAAGAGACTATAAGGTTGAAGCTTCAGCAATTGCCAAGCCAGACTCTCAACAACTCAGTGGCCTTGTGAGTTTTCTAAAAGAATTATTAGCCACAAACAGCTTCCCACACCTCACCCAGCCCCAGTACACGGAAGAGCTGGAGAGAGGGAGAGGGGGAGCTTTTATCCCCAAATGTCTTTATTGTTAGTATTAGATAATTTACTTTTAAAGAAATGCTTGATTCAAGAATTCAGTAAAAAGGTTAACTTTGGCTACAAACATACCAAATCATATCAATAAATGATGACCAACTACCAAAGGTTGAGTGTATGTCTTGCTCCAACCGGAAGGTTCCACGAGGACTCACTCATTGACTGAATTTTCAACCGAACTGTTCTATATACAGATCATTTGCCTCTGTGTGTTATTTATAGAATTACTTTTCTGAATGCACAATGCACTTTACCACAAGATATTTCATGTAATATACTTAGTGACAATAGGGCTCATTACGGATCCGGCAGTAACCAATCCGGTAAAACTGGCAGGTAGCCGCTGGACCCTTAAACAGTGACCGGCGTCTGACTTGCCAGTAACACATCCTGGCGTCTGGTAAGTCATGCACCGGTAATATGTTGTTCCCCATTCCCATTTGAGTCCCATAGGACATTTGAGTCCCATAGGACTCAATGGGAATGGGGAACACAGAAGCATCAGAACTGTTAAATACGGTGCCAGTGCTTCTATGAAAGTCTGTGAGCGGGCGCCGGTCTGCCCGGAAAGTCAGACCTGCTGGGCGGGACTTTGCCGGTCTGGAAACAACAGTGCCGGTAAGCTTACTGGCACTGTTGTTTCCGGAACTGGCAATGTTGGAGTGAGCCCCATTGCACACAAATGGCAATCTAATGTTACCCCTCAGCTCACAAATGGGAAATGTTAGCACTCTAGGAGCTATAGAAGAAGTCACCCTGCACCACACTACAGCCAAATGGCCCATGTGACTTAGGTGATATGTCACCCATGCAACCTGTCACTGCTCATCTTTACACTTTGACAATGGGCTAGTGGCTGATGAGCCAAACAGCTTAACATGGCAAATGTCTCAAATGGAGGGAACACGTTTTTATTCCAAAACAACAAGAGCAGTTACCTCATGGCAACAGATGTTAAAGCAAAAGGAACACCTAGTGTCCCACTGTCCAGTCAGATACAAATAACCATAAAACAAGATTATGTAAAAAAGGGAAAAACATTGAAACAAGGAAACACATATTATAAAAAGGTTACCCGGATGGAAAGTGCTGTTGAATCGCTTTTCAAAATGCCCAGTAATGGCCTCTGGATGGCACATATGATTTTGGAATTGCTAGAACTTCCAATTTATTCAATTCCACATTCCCTGAAGGCAGTGAAATAAGTGAGCCTGGCTGTAGGTTGTTGTATGTGTCACTTTGGCAGGGGTCACTACAAGAAGCTTTGTCTTCATCATTTGCAGTTCCTACACCCATGTAAAAATGCTTTCATGCAGTGACTTCCCCTTCCGCCTGGAGGTTTCTGGCTTTGACTCCTGATTTCCACTAGAGAAAAGGAAACAGGTACATATAGTACTTAATATATGATATAGTTTAGTGTATACTATAGCTTACAATTCTGAAGTTAGGTAATTGAGAGTTAAGAGTTTAAATTAAGAATACAGAGTAGGTTTTAGAGTGTAGTTTTAAGAGTTTAGTATTTACAAGTATGTTAAACGTTAAATGAGATATATATTTCACATTTAACTTGCTCTCTCACCTTGTACTCCTGTTGCAGGCCTGGGTTTCACTTCCTAACCAAACCTTAATACTCAAGCTTCTCAGCAGGTCTTGCTGGAAGTGCAATACATTGTCCTATCGGTGACAGATATTTAAGGTTTTGTTTAGTGCCAGAACTAACCTTGTATTTATTTGTATTTTGTATTTATATTTTATTTGTGTTTTATAAAGTGCCTTAAGTTAAGGCGCTGTATAGAGAACAAAGAATGGTACAATATAATGAATAAACAAAACAATCAAGAAACTATCAATCAAGGATGTTTCAGCAAATGAGACTTCATTGACCCATAAAATAAATAATAGAAAGAAATAGAGCAAAGAGAGTAGGGAAGAGCATTCCAGTGAAGAGGGGCTAAAAACTTAAAAGTGCAAAAAACAGGATTGAGCACAAGGGGGACGAGGTGCCACCAATAGAAACTGGGAAGAAGAGCAGAGAGAAAGAGAAGGAGTATATAAATATATCAGAGCAAAGATATAGCTGGGAGTAAGATCATAGGGGCACTTAAAGACAAGGTAGAGAACATGTATTTTAATTTGAATACGAAAGGGTAACCAGCCAAGAGTGTCAAGAGAAGAGAAATAGTTTAGAGGAGAACGAAGAGAAAGAGTGAAAGAAATGAATGTCATCAGCATAAAAGTAATGTGATAAACCAAAGGAAGAAATAATTGCTGAAAGAGGGGAGGTGTAAAGAGAGAATAGAAAAGGGCCCAAAATGGACTCTTGAGGTGCACCGTGGGCAAGCCGGAAAGATTTAGATGACTTGCTGGCCCAAGAAAAAGAAAATGAAACAGAGCCTGTGAAACCAAAGGAAGAAAGTGATGCCAATAGTAGTTTGACCGTGTGAAATGCAGCTGATAGATGCAAGAGGATGAGAATAGATGAGTGTTTGGAATATCATACAGAAAGAAAGGACTCAGATCAGTTTCCATGGAGTGGAGTTGATGAAAGCCAGACTGGAATTGTGGGAAAATAGAAGAGTTGGAGACAAATGCAGAGATGTGACAATAGACCAGCCATTCTGATTATTTTGAGAGATAAGGTAATAAGGAAATAGGGCGAACATTTGAGACAATCAGTGGATCAGCAGTGGGTTTCTTTAATATTGGGATAATGGAAACATGCTTGAAGGACGTGGAAAAGGTAGAGGTAGAGAGGGAGACATTGAAGAAGGAGGTAAGGTAAGACACTGGTGAAGGGTAAACCTTAAGAATAGGTGAGGAAGGGATCAGGTCAGTTGGAGAAGCAGTAGGGTGAGCTTCAACGAATAGAAGAGAAATATCAGTATTAGAGATAGGTTTAGCTAGCAATAGAAGTGAAGGAAGTAGAGGTAGATGGAGTTGCAACGTCAGATGAGATAGAAAGTTTGATGTCATTACGAAGAGAGGTTACTTTGGAGGCGAAACATTGGGCAAAGTCAGAGGCAGATAAATTAGAATTAACAGAAAAGTCGAGAGTAGGAGGAGACAGAAGCCATGCAAGAATTTGAAAAAGACACTTAGGGTGGTTAGACAGAGTGTGTAAGAGATCAGAAAAGTAGAGACGTTTAGAGGAGAATAGACTTTCGTCATAGAGAGCATGGTAGGAAAAATAAGATGTGTGATGAGCCGTCAATTTGGTCTTGAACCAACGTCTTTCAAGGAGATGGAGGACACGTGCATAGAACAAAGATGGGGAAAGCCAAGGTTGGGAAGGTTTGCAGGTAGGATGGAAGGGAGATAAAGGGTAAAGCTAATCAAGAGAGTAAAAGAGATATGAGTAAATGGAGGAAGCAAACTCGCCAGATGTGAGATCTTCCTTAATTCCTTCTTACTGAGAGCGTGCTGACACATTGGGCCTCATTATGGGTCCATCGGTAACCCTGCTGATGCTACTGGTGGGTTGCTGCTGGACCCGTAAAAAATTACCGGCGCCTGATTTCCAGGTGCCACCGGGCTATTCCAAGTTCGGCGGCCGGTAAGTCAGGCGCCGACAATTTTGTTAGTCCCCATTCCCAAGGAGTCTCATAAAACTCCATGGGAATGGGGACACGGGAGCACCTGCACTGTTGCTAATGGTGCTGGTGTTCCTGTGAAACTCTACGGGTGACAACCGTCCCACCCGGCACGTCTGACCCTGGTGGGCAGGACAGCACCCACCCGCAGAATTGTGGTGTGCCAGTCCGGAAACAACAGAACAGCTTACTGGCACGGTTGTTTCTGGACCGGCACACTTGTAATGAGGCCCATAATCTAAAATATTCCCTTTTATCTTGCATAGAAAAAACAGTACAGAAACATTTGAATTAATGTTACCCTAGTGCAAATGTTTTTAGATAATACTGATTGGAAGTAAACATGTTTCCTCCATGCAAACATTGAGGTGTGAAGTCTCTGATGTTGTGGCCTAGTAGGAAGTAACATAACAAAGTGTATCAGCATTATCACTATATGTGGCAATCCAGTTCACTTTGGCATGTTGTAGCAGATGTTATCATTCTGAACTGAAGACAAGAGCCCAAGGTAGAGCCAAGGGTGCTTGCCAAGGGAGAAGGGCTGAGAAAACATACAGTCCGACAAAGTTGGACTTCCATGAAACATGCCAAAATATGTGTTGAAGGAGTAACGTGGGGAATAAAAAATGGGTTGTTTGCATCTGCCCAATAAACACTGTGACATGATAGGGCTGAAAAGGAAAGGAATGACAAGTGAACAGCATGGATGCCATGTGGGGGCTCAAATGCAAGGGAGTCAGATGTCAGCCACCGAACATGGAGAAATAAAGGGAAGAGTGGCAATTTAGGAGCAGTTGAAGTTTGGCTGGAGGCCTGATCATATAGCCCCTTATCAAAATGGACAAGCTGGGAACAGGCAGAGCAGGAAGGGCAGAGAGTACAGCAGTGAGGACAAATTGAGGTGGACACAGAATGGCTAAAGACCAAAAACCAGGGAAGGAAAGGGAAGAGCAGGTTTCCATAGTCTCGCATATGCGGCTTTAGGTGAGTGGCAGATGGATGCCAAAGAGAGAAAGAGGGAGAATGACAAGTGCATGGGTGCGCATGAAAGCAGCTCGTGAGATGATTGTCTGTGACATTAGCTTCCCATGGGCAACTTGGAATGCACATCACAGTAATTCATAAAGTTGCGGGTGGAATGTTGGCAGATTAGAAAGAGCCAACATAATGTCAGAGGATAAGGCAGTCTCCATTGTCCCCAACGCAATTGGCAACATTTCCATTGTTATAATGGTATGTAAATAAGAATGAATTGTACTGCAATGTTATCATTCAGGGCAAAATGCAATGATGTTGTCACACACGTTTCTGACTTTTCACCTGCTCGGTAACCTCACCCGGGTTAGGCCCACCGTTTTCATGATCCTTTACAAAAAATGATTTGATCATGTATCTGGTGGCCAATTTGTTATGTGGGTTGTAGTTTACGCATTGATTACCGTATATACATTTCCTTTTAATCCAACCTCCCGATCTATCTGGTCTGTGCAAGGATGTATTGTTTATGTGTGTTAGTCTTCTCTGCTCATGACATGAATCATGGGTGATCAACAAATTAAAAACACAACACAACTTCTTTATACTGATGGCAATAGTATTCACACAACTTTGGTACAAACCATCAGCACTAATATTTATAATAAAGAAAACCCCAACAAAAGGTAAGGGAATCAGGGTATTAACAAAATGGAGTAAAAAGACCATCAAAGTAACCAAACACTATGAAGTTAGAAAGACACAGTGACTACAGAATGGCAGTGTGCGGTCATGTAAACTTTCATAAGAATTGTTTAACTTAAAATGACATGTAGTGGCTGAAACAAAACATGATCTTACAATTCTTCTAAAGTATGTGACCTGTTAGGTTAGAAATATTAACGTATAATCTTCATAAATTAACAATTCAGATAATGTAAAGTACATTTGTATCATAACAAATGAGTCAGTAAACTGTTTAGTAGTTCCAGCAGGCACAATTGATATTAGCAGGGAATGTCAAATTCTGATAATGGAAAGAACTTTGCTATAAATCATATTTAATGAGCCAGTAAACTGTACAATTATTGCAGCCATAACCTACAAGTGTTTTACATTTTGTGAACTTCTGCAGGGAATATGTGGGCAATTACAGTATAACTGCAACAACATTGATAGGATAAGAACTGTGAACCTTAGCTGTACTAAACCAGTATGTCCTGGATCATTGCAAATGATAGTAAAACCGCTGGTGGGTGCGCTATGGCACTTAGAAAACAAGTTCTGGCCTACTGTGTAGAGTTTATCTAATAAGTGGCGAATTGTGCTTGGCCAGCAAAATATCTTCAGTTCTGCAGTAAATATCACAAAAACATCCAATAGTTTCACAATTCATCAAAACATTGTTTATTCTGATTCAGATAGTGATTACTGATTGCAGTGTGTCCTGGAGTTGCTTAACAATATTTAATGTTGAACTTCACAAATCAATGTCACTGCAGTAATGCATCTTTGCAGGTTTTCAAGCGATTGTTTAAAACAATGAGTCTTCCATTTGCTGAGATGTCTAGTAGCTAACTTATTTTTTTCAGTCAGTCCGCGACAGTGATGTGTCTTGTCCAACCCTTGGATCTTGAATACATTCTGTTGTCATTTATTGAAGTTAAAAGCGTCCGTGTTGCAGATTCCAGTGTAATGTTGTCTAACATATAAAGGATATTGTGGCAGAACATGCTACCCTCTTAAATCTGCACTAACGTGTGCTGCCACATTGTCCATTCTCTGCCAGGTACATTAGTTTGATCCAAAACATACATTTGTGGATCGAATAATGTAGGTATTGGTCGTCTGACACATCACTCAAAATAGTCAACAATCTAGTCATCAATATGGCACTTGGGCATAGTTGCTGAAATGATTCTCTCAGGTCTAATTTCAGACATGACACAAGGTTGGGCGGTTTCCACAAAGACTCAGGACACATTCCAGGATTATTAAGGAATGAACACAAAGTTGGGCCAAATTCAAATGTAAATCGTATTACACAATTCAGTTCGTGAGTGCAAGTCAGTAATTCCAGAACAATGAAAATGCCCTATCACAAGGTCTATCTGAATCACTCCCCAATATCACTTAGAGTGCATTGTCACTTTGCCTGGTTTACTTCTCAATGGTGAGGTTTTTGTCTGGTATTCGCTGCCTGGTGCAATAAGGAGCTCAGCTGGTACAAACAGCCTACATCTTATCCCAGGGATGAGGCAAGCCCATAGGCTCCACAGGACATCTTTGGGCTTTTGGCACCCTCCCTGTTCAGGGAGAATTCTCAGAAATGTGCCATTTCCCTCTACATTAGAGACCCCCAGCAACTTAGCTGGATTTTGAGAACTTGAATTTTTTAACCTGGAGAGAGTGAGACCCTTGTTCCCACTCTCTCATGTATTTTAATGTGATTTTTGTACTCTGTGTTTCTTTTGGTTTTGGAGTCTGACAAACTCCATAGGCATCAGGCCTCATTACAAGGTTGGCGGTCCGGTAATAACGATACTGGTAAGGCAATACCTGCACCCATTACTGGACCGGTGTATTACAACCCTCGATGCCGGTGCTACCGGCATCACCAGGGACCTGTTGTGACCGGGTAGCACCAACCCGGAATGGGTGCGGGCACGCGGCAGCCATGCCAGTAACAACAGCATGCTGCAAAGTAGGGCACATTACGAGTAGCATGGACAAACACTCACCAGATTCCAGATGCCGGTAAGAAGGGTCACCATGATGCCGGCTATACCTGTTGTGTTACAAACTGCCACAGGTGCACACAATCAGCACAGGTGGAGGCAATGGAGTCTGGCACAGCATAAAAGGAGCACACCCACACAGCACACCCCTTCCAAGTCCAAAATGATACCACTAGCAGTAGCCATACAGGGCCTGGAGGACATGCCTACACTGCTACTGCTCCAGCAGGCACTAAACCAGGGGATGCCGAGGAGGTGCAGGAGGAGAAGGAGGGTGAGACTTGGCCAGCACATACCACCAGTGCAGGCAGTGGTACCCCACAGGTAGCCACCAATCCCTGGCATAAGGGCCAGTCCTTTGACTTAACCCCCTGCACAGATCCACACCCTGTACCGCCTGGACAGCGACACAATATGCAGAATTGTGGATATCATTCACAATGATCTGTCAGCCTGATCAACATCCATACTGCCATCACCCCTCTGCTGAAGGTAGTGTCTGTGCTCCACTTCCTTGCCACAGGCACCTACCAGCACACAATGGGGCAGCTGCATGGCATCTCACAACCATCTTTCTCCCGTGTGCTCAACCAGGTGCTGGATGCACTCCTGAAACACGCAAGGTGCCACATATTGCTACCACGGTCTGTGGAGGAGGGGAATGCCACCAAAATAGCATTCTATGCACTGGCAGGCATGCCAAACGTCATTGGTGCCATTGACTGCACCCATGTGGAGCTTGTAGTCCGGCATGCCATGGAGGTAGTGTACCACAACCGGAAGCTCCACCACTCCCTGAATGTCCAGATGGTGTGTGATGTTGGCAAGATAAGAACTCATTGCAGGGCCAGATTTCCAGGATCCACACATGATTCAATTGTGCTGCGCAACTCCACGCTTCCCCGCTACATGGAATAACATGCTGTACAACGTGCCTGGCTGCTGGGTAAGTCCAACCACAGGGCCATGGGGGTTGTTGTTGGGGAGGGGACCACAACCATACGTAACCTGTCTGCTGGCTGGGCCATGGGGGTTGTTGTTGGGGGGGACACCGTCCTGGGTGCCAAACACTGTGACCCCACTGATTATGACGGCATGTGTGAGACTGACAATGGATGCAGATGTGCCATGGCTGCACAGCCATGTGTAAATGGTAGCTATGAACACATCATCCACCCCTGCACATGCACAAGGTACATCATCCACAGGTATCACAATGCACCAACCTGCAGTCACAATGAATATTTCACATGAGCGCAGCAAAGTACAGCCCTGGTCATGCAGACATGACTGAGCCTAATCCAACTGCTTCTCAGGGAATCCCCTGTCACTGCCCCTGCCCGACAGGTACACCGCACACCACCATGCCATACACAGCACCTGAAGGGGCACCCAAAAAAACAGTGCGACATGGATGTACAAAATATATTTCAGCAAGTGGTGAACACCACTGACACATGTGCGACTGCTGCAGGACCAATACACAGTACCTCACTTCCACCATGCCAGTTGACAACCAGAAACATCACATAATTCTCTCCCTACACTGGCGGCGTATACCACCAATTCCATTGTGCCATGGTCACATGTGTGAAGACGTTGACGGGCATGTACATGGTGTCATCATGTATATGGAAGCATGATTGGCAAAACAATGTGTATCATGTTGCATATCAGGGAATTCCATCATCCAGTGCCCTAATTGCATACTGGACAATTCCACCGCAACACAGCCATCACATGTGAGCACATCATGGGCCTACAGACATCATCTGTGTGAGTGCTGTATTGGGTGTCAAGGTCCCTAGGACCTGTACGTTATCCATGCTCCCCTACCGTGGATCGACATTGGGTACACTGACCTGAGTGTTGCTCTAATTAAATGGCAATAGCTGGCAGTGTAGATCTCTTGCATCTGGCCAGGAACAATGTACAGCCAGTGTACACAAGGAATGCCAAAAACCCTCACAATGAAAATCTCAATTGCTCCCATACAGGTGATGCTGGGTATCCCCTGAAGCTGTGGCTCCTCACCCCTGTCAGGCATCCACTCACCAGGCACGAAGAGGACTACAATTGTGCACATGCACGCACTCGTGTGATGATTAAGCAGACTTTTCGGCTGTTGAAGGCATGGTTTCACTGCCTCAGCAGGTCAGGTGGTGCACTCATATACAGCCTTGAAAAGGTGGGGAAGATAGTATTGGTATGTGCCATTCTGCTCAGCATATGCATCCGGCGCAATGTTCCCCTGCCACCTGACATGGACCAAATTCCACCGGAAGATGAGGAGAATGATGGGGAAGATGCTGCATTTCAGCCACAGCAGAATGTGCCTGAAGGATGTGCTGTACGCCAATCTTTGATTGCACAATATTTCTGATGTACTTGGAATGATAACCACTGGGCACTGTTGACAAATAATTTCACACATACTCAAAAATCAATGTCCAGTCATGTGTTCTTCATATGCACACCAGTTGTATTAAGGAAATGTGAATTGTGTACCAAAAACAGGTATAAATGTGGACCAAACATCATTGTCTTCCTACAAAGTGCCCACCACCCACGACCCCCATCCCTCAACCCCCCCACACACCCACGCCCCTTACCCCCACCCCCCATTTCTCAACTCCCCCACACCCCCACGCCCCACACCCACTACCCCATCTCTTATCTCCCCCACACACCCATGCCAGAGACCACCCACCACCCCCATCCCTCAACTCCCACACACACCCACGCCCCTGCACCCAATCAAAGTCCAACCAATCTCCCTCCTGCATGTATGTCCGGCTACTGATGGCCCCTTGTGGATGGAGTTTGTTGCTCCTCTGGCCGGTGCATGCTGCGTAGCGACCTACGCACCAGGCTCGTCTGGGTCGAGCTTGCCGGGGTTGTGCTTGTCAATGGTGGGGGTTGTGGCTCGGCCTGTGCAGCATGCTGTTGGGCCATGGTGGTGGCCAATTGTGTGCGCACCTGTGTCACAGATTCCATGCCTTCGCGACCCGCCTTGCCACTCGGTACACAGCACGGGTGACTGCCTGCGAGTTGACCCGATGGGCCCGGCGCGTGGCTTCCCCATCTGCGAGGTATTGTCTCACCATATTGTGCATGGCCTGCTGGCACTGATCCATGTGGCTCATGCGGCCCTCTAGGTCCTGTATGATGGGTCCAGCTGGTGGTTGCTCGGGAGATGGAGTGGGACTCCTTTGAGTGATGAATACATCTCCAGGCATCTCCTCCCCAGAGCTGCGACCACCAGTCCCATGTCCCAAGAAATGCTGTGGTGTGGGTGGCAGGGATGGTGTTGCCTCAATGTCCTCAGACATGCATTGGCCTGCTGTGTCCGCCTCGTCCTGTTGTCCGTCCTCCTCCGGGCTATGTAGGGCGGATTGAGCCGCCTCACTTAGGTCACTTGTGGCCACTGACTGCAGCCCCTCTACATCGCTGCTCGCTGGTGAACCCTCCTCATCCACAGGAGGTGTCTGCAGTGGGGCAGGGGTTTTCTTGTCCGTGGCCTTTGGGGTCGGTGTGCCGTTTGGCATGTGTGCCATGCTGGCACCAATGTTTCCTGGCTGGAGCACATTACTGGGTGTCGGAGCTGGCTGCTCCTCAGGTTCTCCGCCTGTGGGCCCTGTTTTCCAGGCTGCTGTGGCTTGGGGCTGGTGGTTCACCTTGGGCCAGCAATTGACGTGGATGGCCTGGCGCCGTCATCATCCCCTCTGCTCCTGCCTGCTGTTGTTGGCTTGGTTTTTGAGGTGTGTCTGGAATCGCTGTCTGATCCTGTGCCTGTGGGGGATGGAGAGGCAGGGCATGACTCATGGGTGAAGGTACATCCTACATACATTGATGTCTGTACATTTTGAGTCATGTGCATTGTCGTGTGCAATGTGGAGGGGCAGCCATGGTGCTTACAAGAGTTGGGGGTGGGGTACAGTGTCTGTGCATCCTTCTGGCGCAGCCATGTTCTCATGCTGTCTGTTGGGTGTCCTATGGGTGTGTCGTGGATTGCGTGCGGTAGATATGCCAAAGGGTCTGCGTGCCATCTGCTGTGTGGTTGGGGCGCAGGTGTGCACTCGGTAGTGCAGATATGTGCAACATGCAATGAGATGTCACAGTGGTGAGGCCTGCATCTTTACGGTGATGCATATGTGTGTGTCTGCTTGCAGATGGTCATGTGTTTGCAATTGGGGACTCATGTGGTTTGTGTCAGTGGGGTTGGTTGTGTGTTTCCGTGACAGGGATGTGGCATTTCTGTTAGGGTAGACTTTAGGTGGGAGGTGATGGGCAATCTATTTGCTGTCATCTACTTGCCATTTGGACTCCACCATTGTATTTGGGGTGCTGTGTGTGTGTTCACTTTTGTATTATCCTAACGGTCACTCATCGTCATCGGCCGATGATGGGACTCCCGTCACAGCATGCCCGACTGCTTCGATGGCCTCCATGTCAATCACAGAGCTGCACGATTCCTTCCATCATGCCAGCTTGATGAGTGAGGATGGTCTGCCAACTGTTGCCTGGGCCTGGATATGATTGGCTGACAGAATATTGCAGATTGTACCAGCTTTTACAACAGTCTTTTACAATGCGTCGGGTTGTCCCCACTGTGGAGACCTTCTGGGCCACCTCCTTCCAGATGTGTTTCTTTTGCATTTGTGTGGCACGGAGCAGGTCTGAGCAGAACACCACATCCGCATGCTGGACCAGGGTGTGTGAATCATGTTTAGCTCGTCGTCACTAAACCATGGTTTGCGCAGACGAGGTGTGCCTTTGCGGGTGGACTGAGTCATTCTCTAGCAGGCTGGGTTCACAGTTTCCAATTCCAGGTCCTGTAGGCAAGGGATTGCAATGGATTGTGTTTTTCAAGATGGCGGCCGGAGCATTTCCCATTCTGGCGCGATGAGGTTGATTCCAGTACCGGCACTTCCAGTGACGGTATGAACGGTACTGGTATGAACGGTACCAGTATGAACGGTGCCGGTCATAGCGGTATCAGAGATGCCGGTGGTGGTGTCTGCACATTTGATGATGCCGCTATCCGGTGGTTTGAGGCCCTTACCGGCATGCGAGTGCGGCCGTTACCAGCATGCCGGAATGCGCATGCAAACTGACTCGGGATCCCTAGATTCCGGTAGCACTGCTACACGGACACGGTAGCACCGGCATGCCGGTAATGATGGTTTCTTACCGACAAACTCGTAATGAGGCCCATCATCTTTTACATTGTGTAAACAAGCACCATAGTGCAGTGACTAAGGTAAGTCTCTTAGATTTCCCCAAGGTTTAAATACCTCATCTGGGATAAATTACTCTTTCCCAGAGCAGTAAAGTGAAATTGACTTTACTTATATTTGCAACTTTCTAGACCCAGCAAACACTATCTTACAATAGGGTGCTGGAGGAGTTACTTAGTATACCCTTTATCTAGCTTCTCATGCAAAAAATGTTATGTCACCCTTTCCTCACTGAATGGCTGGTGGCATTGGTTTACTTTTTAGTACCGTGGTGTGCATTTACTGCGGGCTGCATTTGCAGCTGTAGTAAAGCACCCATGGGTGCAATTTTTGTTAAATTTCCCCAATCATCTTTTTTCGCCATTTCTTTGTGGAAAGGTCCTTCTTGAGATTTACTCTGTGCGCAAAATGAGGTTTGGTCCCTTTGTCTGTTTTGCCTTTGGCAGCATTCACGAGTGAAGCCCACCTCTAGCTCCAGGGTGTCTGGCTAGGCAGGAAGTGAGGGAGGTGCCCAAACCTCCCTGTGCTTAGTCTCCTAGGAGACCCAAATGCACTCTGTGATGATTGGCTGGCTGACTGTCCAGCAAGGACAGCCACCCTGCTGGGTGAGTGACAGCTAGACTGGAATGAAAGGGAGAGAACTGTATAAAAGGATAAAAGATGAGTCTTTTGGCTTGGAAGGCAGAGTCGACCACTGGATGAAGGAACCTAAGAATCACTCGAAGAGGATGCCTGCTGCAAATCTTGGACCATTGGGTTTCCTTGTGAAGGTTGATTCCAGTACCAGCACTTCCAGTGACGGTATGAATGGCACCGGTATGGACGGTGCCGGTCATAGCGTTATCAGAGATGCCGGTGGTGGTGTCTGCGCATTTGACATCGAATCAATTTTGGAACCCCTCTCGCAGTTCGTTGACTTCTTTCTAAAACCTGAAATTCCAAAAAAATGCGGTCTTATCTGAAAGATACCATGAGTGTTCTGAATATGCTACAAGAAGTCTCCTTTGATCCTACTACACAATTTCTGGTGACATTAGACATTGAGGCACTCTACACAACCATACCACAGACAGCAACACTAGAAATAGTGGAGAAAGTACTTCGAGAACTTGAGACCCCACCGACTGTGCCAATAGATTCCATCATGCAATTGGATGAGTTGGCCCTAACACAGAATTTCTTTTTATACAATGAAACGTTCTATCAACAGAGTTCGGGGACCGCAATGGGTGCTACATTTGCCCCATCCCTGGCCAACCTCTACGTGGCAGATTTCGAAGAACAACACATGTACACAGCAACAAACCCTTTTCGATCACAGATATCTCTATGGACAAGATGCATAGATGATATCTTGGCAATATATACAGGATCTGAAACCTCATTTTTACTTTTCCTGGACTGTCTTAATTCTCGCAACCCCTTTCTAAAATTCACTCACAGCATTTCCAAACAAGAGATCCATTTTCTGGATGTAGAAATTAAAACTGACAGAGGGCACCTTTCGACCACGGTTTTCAGGAAGCCTACAGACCGAAATGCCTTATTGGACTACAGAAGCTTCCACCCACAAATGCTATAGGAAAATCTCCCATTTGGCCAGTTTTTGCGCTATAGGCGTAACTGCTCAACCGTAAAAGAATATGATTCCCAAGCTAGGATCTTGGCAGACAAACTGGTGGAGAGGGGTTACCCCAAAAAGACAATCAAAATGGCCCTTAAAAGAGCGAGAAATATTCCACGGGCAATCACTTTACAGCAACAAACACGCCCATTATGTGAAAATACCATCACTGCAGTGTTTAGTTATTCCAACAAAGTGAACCAAATTAAAAGAGAAATTATCAAACTCTGGCCACTACTAAACATGGGGCCCGTTACTTTGCCCTTACCACGGTTTGCCATCAAAAAGAGGAAGAACATACGAGACACTCTAATTCATTCATATACACCACCTCAGGATCCTATGAGACAGACGACACTCTGGGGTACCATACCACCTTGTGGACACACACCTTGCGGACAATGCAATGTGTGTGCCCTAACGAAAAAATCCAAAACATTGGAACTGGGCCTAGCCACTCCATGGCGACAACAATCTCTAACTAATTGTAACACCTCCAACGCGATCTATATGATCACCTGTCCTTGCAACAAAGAATACATAGGGATGACCACAAGATCAGTCAAAAAGCGCATACAAGAGCATATGTCATGTATACGAACTGAAAGGGAAAATGCCACTTTAGTCGAGCATTTCAAAGCACATAGACACAAAGCGACTGAAATGACATGGACCATTATAGAGAAAATAACGTGCCCAAGAAGAGGCAGAGATATGACCAATCTGCTCCTTAAAAGAGAGCAAAGATGGATATTCCGTCTAAAATTAGACAAGGTGGGACTCAATGAGAGTATTGTATGGCAAACATTGGCTATGAACAACTGAGCATTCATGGGCGCGTCTATGCCACACGTTTCAAATGTCTTTTTCTGAGCACAATTCACGTAGGCCCCGCGAGAGAACGCATGTTCCATATGAGCCCTCATAACAACGGTGCTCATATATGGGACGCAAGCTTAGACTTTGTCCCCCCAACTAGCGAGGCCCGTTTCTATAACTGCATATCATTGACTGCCAACTTATACTAGCCACTCTGTTAATTTGCGTTTCTTTATTCAAAACCAGACGGGCCACATTGCCATAGTAATGAGAACAACAACGGAGGGCTGCCCGTTCCCGCAGGTCGAGTCTTGCCGGATGCCTGACTTCTGGGCTGACGTTGCCATAGGCATCACGTGGCGTACATGCAACACGTTAGACTCACGGCACGTGACCATGGATGGACTTCTTATTGGTCCTCCAGTACACCGCGTGTGTTCACAGCACGGAGAGGGCAATCAAGGAGTGGAGCTTACACTGAAGCACGGTAAGTGCCTTCGCTAGCGTCTAGCGTGCCAAATAGCTAGTAGCGCTGGCAGCTACGTGGTCCGAATCGAAACAGACATTTGTTAGCGCATAGTGCATCTTGGAGCGCTCTACAGCTAGAGCTCTCCACTGAAGACAGCTGAATTTCAATACAGTTTGTACTGTCTGTTTTGATCCAGGAATACTACAACACAGTTGATCCATGGTGAGATCAAGCGTTGGCTGCCTGTGAATACATCCGAGTCACACGAAGAGACCCATTCCTGGGTCAGTGGCAATGTATATGACCAGGTTAACAATAGACAGCTTAATTCATTAGCACACCCATGAAAGAGTGGTCCGGGCCATTGAATATGCCACAAAATACTCAAGCTATCCCTTGTTAGTCGGGGGTTCCCTTGGTGTCTCAACTGGTTTATGTCCATCCTCCTACTAACAATTTTGCGAAAGAGGTAATCCATACCACGCCCAGCGTAGTGTGTTTTAAATCAGGATTGGCACTAAAAAATTGCTAATCCTAAAAGCCATTGATTGGCAGTGAACAACCTATAGAGACTCGTTTAGTAAATATGTTCTTGTTTCTAACACAGGTCATCTGTCTGGTCCAGCCCTGCCGTAGCAAGGAGGTGGTAAAGTATCTATTATCCACTTTCCTTAACAGAAATCACACATGGGGCAGAACACTCATCTCTCTTTCCCGGTGTTGTTAAACACATAGAAAAAGACTGTCCTGAAGAAAGCAACCCAATAAACATGAGCCGCTGAAACCGGTATACAGTAATTGCTACATAAGATAGATATCAAATTAACTTTCTATATATGAGCAATTTTTTACCATCCTCCACTCGCTAGACCAATAGGAAGATCAAAAAGAAGGAAAAGTGCAGAATGTTGTAATTGTTATCTTTTTGATGTTGGTCTAAACATAGGCTCAGAGTGATCCCAACCTGACCTGGTGATATTCTTTGTTTTAAAAATCACAGTGGATGAGTTGTGACCAACAATCCTTGGGTAAATAAACTTGTATACAACCCAAGGTTGTTGTTGCTCCCTGTCACAATAACACTGTTTTTAGATCTGGTATTTGTCTCTCCCCAAGCAAACAGATAGGGGGAGAGAGTGGTTGTAGGGCACATTTTCTGCAGGGTTGAATGCTGCATTACATTTAGAAGAAGCTAGTTTCTCTTCTTATTCTATCCCCTGTTTTTGTAGGCGGCCCAGCAGCGCTACACAGGGACAGAATAGCTGAGTAGGAAGGGACATTCAGAATTCCATTCTATCCTTTTCTGTCCTCCCACACAGCCTTTCCCCTGTGGGTGTTAAAACCCACAGTACTTCCCTCTGTGACAACTAAGTGTGCCTTCAACCATGGTGGTATTATTCCGACAAACAGGTTGATTACCTGACTTTGGAAAATAGACTAGACTTGGGTTGTTTTCACCTAAATTGGAATATAGTTGGTAATTGTCCATACCTTTCCTGTTATAAAATTGATTTAATAAGGGCATTCCCTGTTAACTTTACCCTTTGCCCCCATTTATTTCGTATTGCCTGGTGAAGCCCTGCTGCAGTGCCGAAACACCAAGTTCGCATCGACAGAGAAGCCGTACAAGGACGACTTCTCCCCTTGAGTTGGTGGGACCAATCAACTCTAAAGAAAGCCACCTGGACATCCATCTCGGAGCTGGTTGAATTTCCACAGAGTTGCTGTTGGAAACCGTAGGGCCAGGGAGAGGAACACCAGTTTGTGTGTGTTGCTTTTAAGTTGTCCAAGAGCTCCAGGAAGATCCTCCAATATTTTTATGGTAAGAAAATACCACCAAATCCCAAATTTAATGGTGTGTTGGCTGGGAAAATAGACTGTACAGCATTTACTGGGTGTGGCAGGTGTGTCAGTCCAGAAAAACTAAGCACCCCTTGAGGGTCCGGAAATGAATGACAATTGGTTGGCCGAAGACCAACCGCCTCATTTACAGTGTAAGAATATATATTCATTAGTCATTAGTTATTGCGTAGCTATTAGTTTAACAAGAGTGAAGCCATTTTAAGATGACCAGAATCGCCATTTTGTTTTCTCTCTCTGCTCTCTCTAACGTTGCCACTTTGCCTCATGTAAAATTGCTTTGCTGTAGATATTATTTCGCTTCAATGGTCCAAGGCTAAGAAACATGTTGAAACATTACACTGGAGAGCCAGACAGGAATGCCCGATTCGCTCCCTCACGTATCCTTGAAGACAGGGAGCAAGGCATTTAATCAGCATACAAATGCCAGCTAGTCTCCAAAAAGAATAGCAATGTACGAAACTAGCATTTAAAGAGTTGAATTAGGATCTTCTTTATGGCCCCCCTTTCTGAGCCCAGCGAGGCCCCGGAGAGCGGGCTGGCTTCTAGAGCGAGAATCGAAACTTAGAGATAGTGAGGTCTGGTATGTGCCAGTCTCCTATGTGCAGCTTGCCCATGAAAAACAGAAACACTGTGTTCTCGCAAACAAAGAATGGTGACTGTAAAATTGAAGATTGCAAACTGTTACTATATATGGTGGTCTAAGGTGTCATATTTGTCACAATGGTCAATCATCACCTCTAATTCAAAGGGAAATGAATTGGGGGCGGCATCAAATGTGTCATTACTGATTGTAAGATGCTCCGTTTTTATATATGTAACTGATATGTAACCTCACGTCTGGCGTACGTTTCACTCTCTCTTGCATCCCCCGAAGTCTGTTAGACACACATGGCGGGGCCTGGGACCACTTGGCCAACTGGGACTATTTTGTATTGCAATAAACGCTAGATTTTGGGAAGAGAACCTCACGTCTGGCGTATCTATTTGTGTGTGGTGACTGTGCCTTTTTTCCACATCCGAAGGTCCCTCAGGGGCCCTTTCAGATGTGTCTAACACTACCATACGTGCATTAAAGGGAACTCATTTTATGAGAGCAGTGTGACACTGGAAGTGAATCTCAGAATGTCTCAAATGGAGGCTACATTCCCAGAGTTGGTGCAATATCTGGAGGCAAAATTATATGCACATGGAACATGGTCATCAAATAATGCCACAGAGTGGCATGACCATATCTATGGGGAAGTTCAGAAAGAACCATTGGACAACATTTTTGAAGAAGGTAGTATAATTCAGGTCTGTCTTCTGAGATTATTAAATGCTACTGATAAACATGCAGAGAAAGATTGTCTGATACAGCTATGTGCCAAAACATGGTTCATTTTAAATAGGTCCCTGCGAATGCAAGAAAATGATGCCAAGCTGATTAGCCGACTAAAATTTGAATTAGATAGAGCTAGTGAACAGGAGGAAAAGTTAAGAGCAGAACTGGAGGTATGTCAAAAGGACATGCAATCAAAGTGTAAAGAACTCGACACACAATTGCCCCAAAGGAAGAAACAGTTTGAAGGTATTGAGCAAGAATGAAAACACTTGAAAGGACTGATAGGTCATATTAGACAAGATAAATACAAGGTTATTTTGGAAATGCAAATTTTACAAAAAGAACATTTCGAGAAAGTTTGCTGAACTAGAGATAGCAGAAAATGTTTCAAGAAAGAGACAAGCGAGACAAAGAGTTTAATGAATGCCAAATGCAAATGAGCGATATGGAAAATGTGATTAATAAGATGGGTGATGGAAACAATTACTTGCGTAAGGAGGCTGATCGACTCCTTAAAAAGTGCAAGGATTTGGAACAGCAGATATGCACTCACAGGTCCCAGGATGAACGACATGGCCTAAAATTCAATGGAATTGAGGTGAATTCCATTTCTACACTAGGAGATAGTGCCCTAGTGGCTGTGCCGGTGTCTGAGTTTGGTTGCAGCGCCTTTGAGGGGTCTGACACACCCATTGGGGGTCGCCACCTATCCCATACACTTGAGACAAGGGTTGAACGACAAAGTAGTGCAATCCCAAACATAGCAACAAGTAGTCCTATCAAGCTAATGAAATCAATCAAGGCCCTCATCAAACCATTCAAAAAAGGAGGGGAATGCTGTGTAGAGGACCACTTAGAAGTGGTACACAATATATTTAAAGCACTCCATATACCTAAGGAACAATGTAGACAATACTTTCAATTAACTCTGGACGCTCCCACAGCGAGCATCATCAGAGGATTAAATGCACAGCAGAACATGACATGGGCAGAATTTGAAAAAGAGATTAGAGGTCATTTTTCTCCATTCCAGTCGTTACAGGAGGCAAATAAGTTGCATACACGATTACAGCTGGGCCAAATACGTCCCCTCGCCAATTTTTGCAAGACTTAAAAAGAGCTTTTTCTCATTTCAATGTATCTTTTGATCCCAATTCCAATGAGTTTAAAACTGCCTATTTCTATGGTTTGCAGAAAGACATTATATCACAGTTTGCAAATTTGCTCGTGAGAAGTCCCTTGAATGGATTGTGCACCAAAGTACAAAACTATATGAAGTGCTCTACTGTCAGAGTAGAGAGGGTGATAAAATGAAAGATACCAGATCAAAATCGAAAGTATCTTTGGCAACAGTAATGGCGATCAGGTCAGCTAAAATGTCACTTGAGTCCGCTCAAAGTCCAGGCAAAAATAATGTGACCCCCGAACAGAGGGGTATTCCACAGTGGTTGCCGCCCTCTGCACTGATGTTTTAGTTACTTGATCCTAGTAATAGGGGAGCTACATTAGTCCTAGTTACTTAGGAGACAGGCAGGATATTGATCAAACATATCAGGTATGAAAAATAATCAGAGACAAAATCAAGACAAAATTTACATTGTAAATTTACACAAATGAAAAAAGGAAAACGAGAAAACATGAAATTATAAAAGAACAAAGAGACAGATTTAAGAAAGACAACTCATGCACGGATAAACTAATTTATCAGGGAGTAAGTGTGGATGTTAAAGCGCCCTCCCTAGACAATCAAGATGCTAATAAAATACAGGCAGGAGGAATAACTACTAAAAAGTAGGGTACCAGTCACCTGAAGAATTCTTTGAGCCACAGATTTTTGAGGAAATTAAAAAGACTGGTATCAGCTAAATACCCACAAATGCCCAGAATTAGAAAATAACAAGTTATCAGGTGATGTTTATATGCATATTCAGTTGGAGAATTGCAGTATGAACTCTGATGATCCCCGGATGGAAGGATGAACAGTGGCCACACTCCAAATGACCACTGAATATGGTGAGATGAGTAAGGTTTCTCAAATGGAAATGGACAGAAAGGAAGGAAAAATTTCCTTTCATTTACCCATGTGCTTAGCCAAAAGTGAGAAGGGTCTGAGAAAAGTGAATCCTGAAAGTAAGTAAGAATTCACACTTTTTGTGTGTATTAGAGGAAGTTGAAGACAGATATTATGCTCTCATTACTGTGGAAGAGAAATGCAGTACATTTGCAATGATTGGCACAGGCGCAAAGGCCACAATTATGTCCAAAGAATTGGTACAAAGAATCAATGAAGGGAGATCTACACAGAATCAGATCAAAGTGAGGCAGAGTGAAAGCCCAGTACATAACTTTAATGGTCAGGAGGTGCCTATCGAGGGTGTCACCAAGGTTGATCTAAAGATAGGAAAACATAGAATGAAACAGGAAGTATTGATCACATCTATTTGTGAAATTCCATTCCTGATGGGAACACATTGCCTGAAAAGATTGTCTTCTCTCATTGATGGGGTCCTGTGGTCTTGACCAAAAAACCATTAAGTGCTAAGAAAATAAAGTCATAAAACAGCAGTGTAAATGAATGCCATACTGTTGCCAAATCGAATGATGCAGTGGAGGTGTACCTCCAGAATAGCTGTGTACCTAGTGTCACCGTCATTTTGATGTGTCAGGACCATATCCGAAGTGAAAAAGAAAAACAATCTGTACAGATTTATTTGGATCCTAGGAAGAAATTGCAAACTGAAATAGATGAATACACATTGTGCTTCTACTTAAAAGAGAAGAAATGCAAACAGAACACCACCCATAAAGCAGACACAGAAAAACACATCGCCACTCTTGCTGAAATACATATGGAAGATGAGCAGCCATGGATTCATATTGGTATAAATGGCCATTCTAAAATGATAAAAGCCACTTTGGCACTTGAACAGGAAAGGAGTTTTATTAATGAGAAACTACTGCATAGAAAAAAGGAAAGGGAGGAGATCCTGCAATTTAGAATTAAAAATCCATATATCTCTGGTTTGGAGAATTCAGATTTTGAAAATCGAATTGCAGGAAGGTGCATGCTAAAGATTAATGTTGGACAATAAGCCATCTACCACAATGTTTGGATAGTGAGTGGAACACAAAATTATTTTTTATCTGGGCAGTGATATCATGCACAGGATGTGCATGGTGTTAGATGTTCTTAACCAAAAAATATGGTCCCAGCTAGGTGGGCCTGCACCCAAATCTGAGGACAAGAGAAAGGCTTATCATTGTGCACAATTGGTACCATATGCAATTGAATTACAGGGGAAGAAGGATATTACTGTCCCTGCATTCACCAAGCAGGTTGCTATAACACTAAAGTGCAAGAATGGACAGCAAATGAAGGATTCTGATGCATCTGTGTGCTTGAATGAGTCCATGAAACAGCAAAGCCTGGATTATGAATATATCCCATTGATAGATGTTGGGGAGGGGTCTGTCAAAATTATAGTGGATAATAAAGGATGTCAAGATATTAATTTAGAAGAGAATTCCTTACTAGAAATGGCCATACAAAAATCACATTATACTGCAGATTTCAATAACATGGTGATAGGAAATATCCCTGAGATATATGTAGATGCACGGGGTGTATTGCCAGAGTACCTGGATTCTCAACCCAAAGGAATCTTCAAGATTCAATCTGTGTACCCTTATGATTCCAATGAGACAGTGTGCTGTCACCAGGAGAATTGTATATTATTTGACATAAATGAAAATGAAAAAAGAAACTCAGCACATTGAAATGGAAGCTGATATGAAAATATTTAAAGGTGGCAGCTTTACAGAGAGATACAGTCACATAGTTGGAAGAAAGCACTGAGGTTCCTCCACTGGAGGATTTCCCAGAATTTTCAAAAATGGTAGAGGAGCAGATTCTGTTAGCAGATGCCTCTGATAGCGAAGAGGATAAGAATGAATTGAGAACAATAGTTATGAAATTTAAAGAAGTTTTCGCCAAAGATGCATATGATACAGCCTGACTAATTTAGATGTTGCCACATTACCAGAGGGGTGTGGTAGAAATCCAGTATTTGTGTGCCAATATTGATTGCCACTGGCATGCTAAGAGTCATTGGCAGAGATAAGTAAAACTTTGGAGTCTAGGGGAATTATCAGACCTATTCATAGTACCTCTAACACTCCTATTTTGGGTGTATTAAAGCCAAATGGTCAATGGCATCTGTGTGCAGACCTGAGGGAATTAAATTAAAGAGTGCCAGTGTCTAGATGACCGCTGCCATTTATTGATCAAGGCCTTGCACAAGTGCATGGGTCAAAGCTAGTTACCACATTAGATCTCACATCTGGGCACTGGTGTGTTCCATTGGTGGAGGACATTCAGAATGTATTTGCATTTTCATTTGATAAAACGCAATACACTTGGTCTAGAACACCATTTGGGTATGTCAATAGTGGAAGCGAATTTGGCATATTTTTGAGAAAATTTATGCCGGATGCAGTGGACAGAGGAACCATAGTTTATGTAGATGATGTCCTGATAAAAAATGAAAATTTAAGATGTCATTTTGATGAAATTAGACAGGTACTTGACCAATTGCAAAACGCGGGTGCCAAAGTATCTTTACAGAAAGCCCAATGGTGTAAGAAAAAGATGAATTTCCTAGGTTATGAAATAAATTGACATGGGTTAAATCCACAAAAGAAAAAGGTGGCGGCCACACAGAAATTGAAAGATCCTAGAAATATGAAAGGTTTAAAAAGTTTATTAGGAATGACGGGATATAACAGGAAATTGATTGAAAATTATGCTGAAATCACCCAACCATTCACTAAACTATTGAAACAGAATACGCCCTGGAAATGGGGAAAAGGAGCAATCTGAGGCAGTTGCTAAATTGAAAGAATGCCTCATGAAGGCACCCTGCTTGGCGTATTCCATAAAGAACAGAGATTTCTTTATAGAAATAGGATTCACTGAGCATTGTATGTCAGCAGTGTTATTTCAAAAACATGATTTGAACCATAAAACTATTGCTTATGCAAGTAAGGCATTTCCCAAGGTTGAAATTAAATTCAGTGAATGTGAAAAGGCTCTTCTGACCACTGTGTGGGCGTTGCAACATTTCCATTCCATTGTCCAAGGGGAGAAGGTAATCATTGAGACAAATCATCAACCACTGCAGTTTTTACAGAGTAAAAGGATTAGGTCAGGCAATCTAGCTCAATCCAGAATTACTTCATGGACATTGGCATTGCAAGGCTTCCCTGTAGAAGTGAGATATGACCAGAATAAAAAGAGCCCAATTGCTCAAGGGTTAGCAGATGCACATGACTGTGCAGCTGAATGTGTATCAGATGAAGTAGAGGTGGAGTCCAGGTTACAGGAGTTAGGAACAATCACCACACAAAGCTTTTGATGAAAATACATGCAAGAATGTACCCTCTGTATATGTGGATGGATGTGCTTTTCACATTGAAATGACAGCAATAAACAGTTGGTGTCAGGGATAGGAAATGTCTGGTTGTAATGTGAGGTCATTCCTAGTATAGGAATGAGAATTGGGGCTAGAAGTAGTCAGGTAGCAGAGTTAGCAGCCATTTATAAAGCAATCACTACTGCAGTTGAGAACAAATTCTGTGAAATTGTCCTTGTGACTGATTCTGATTATGCACAAAATAGTTTTGTAGAATATTTGCCTGGCTGGAAAGCAAGAGGCATGCTTATATATAACAAAAAGACCCTCAAACATGGGAAAATTATACAGGCTATAGAAAATTTAGTGTCAGAGAATGATTTAACAGTATAGTGGAGGAAAATGTGTGGAGATTTGAAAACTCCAGGAGAAGATAAGGAGCGAAATGATAAAGCAGATCAATTGGCTAATATTGGGGCTGTTATCGGAGAGTTGTTGCCCATTGAACACTTAATTGGTAAAATACAAATAGATGCAGTTACACGCTCTAAAGCTCCAAAAGAAGTTGAACAACCAGTAGTGCAATGGAGTTATGATACACCAGATCAAGATCTGATTAAGGCGCAAAAAGATGATCCAATATTAGGGATCTATTACAATTATTTGATGGACCCTGAACAAAATCCTTTAACTGAAAATGATTGTACAGAAAAAAAAGAGTTGAGAGTGTTATTAAAGAATAAAAAACAGATTAGATTACAGGATGGACTGATGATCAGGGAATCCATAACACGACAGATACAGTGGGTGGTACCTCTTTCATTGAGAGGGCGAATGTTACACCATGCACATGATGCAATAACTGCAGGACACAGAGGTTCACAAAAGACTTTAGAAATACTGAAAGACTATGCTTACTGGTCACACATGACCCAAGATGTGGAATTATATACTAGGGGGTGTCTAGTATGTGCTAAATGTAAACCTGCTTCACCAATGCATAGAGCTCCATTGATGACAAGAGATTTAACTCTTCCATCGTCATATTTGCAAATTGACTATGTAGGGCCTGTAAGGAGATCAAGTATGGGAAACAGTTATCTTTTGACCGTGGTTTGTTTGATGTCGAAATGGGTAGAATGTATTCCGGCACCAGATTGTAGTGTACAAACAGCAGCTACATTGCTGGTAAATCACATATTTTCAAGATTTGGGTTACCACAAAGAATAGAGTCAGACAGAGGAAGTCATTTCACAAGCACCTTAAGGAGTAAGGTGTGGCAGATTTTGGGAGTAAAAAGGAACGGCATATTGCATACCGGCCCGCCTCTTCTGAAAATGTTGAACATTGCAACAGATCTGTTGTGGAGATATTAAATAAGTTTGTAGCGGAGGCATGTACCAGTTGGGATTTACGATTACCTCTGGTATTGATGGAAATTAGATCAACTCCTGCTAAAGCAACAGGTATCAGTCCCCATGCAGTGTTTACATGGAGGAAAATGGTATTGCCACAACATTTATTATACAGGACGCATGAGCAGACACTTGTGAGGGCATCTACAGTTCACGAATATGTGGAAGAACTGAGGAAGCATTAACAACATGCATGTGTGCAGCAAAATTTAAAAAGAGCTGCTGATAGTGCGAAGTCATATTATGATAAAAAGACATCTGTGAAAGAATATAATGTAGGTAATCGGGTATGTAAGTTTCATTTTGGAAAAAAGTAAAACTAAAAAATCTAAATTTCTTGCGGCATGGCAAGGGCCATATCAGATAGTGGATAAGGTGTCCCCAGTAGTTTATAAGATATTAAAGACAGAGGGTGAAATGGTGACAGAACAATTTGTTCATGTTAACCAAATTAAGCCATGTCACCCTAAACACAAAGTCATGAGGCTTGAGCAGGTAGAGACAGGTTAAGTGCTTGATTACATGGAAAAGAAGGATGCAGTGACTATTTTCATAATGTCTCATGCCATTAAAAACTAAATATAATGTTTAGTGTGGAGATAAATGCAAATGAAAGTACCATATTTGGGAAAGGTGCAGTGATATATATTGGTAGAAGGTGCTGAATCAGGTTAACTTACTATGGTATAATGTGCTAAAATGTTCGGCATGATAATTATTTTGATGTATAATAATGTGAAATGTAAATATTGTTGTTTTCTTGATATTTGGTTGGGGTCAGAGGTCACAGGACCGGATGACGCAAGAGATGATGGAGTCCTGGAGTCCACGGGATGATGTTTTGGTTAGTTATGTTAGTTATTTGTTTTATTTATTTATTTATTTATTTTATTATTTTGATGTCATATATGAAATGTTGATTTCACACAAATATAAAGACTAGGATTGAAAAGACACTCAAACTGAAGTGCACACTTTGGTTGAAAGGAAACGTGTACAATATTTCTATGAGGACTTAGCTCATTTGGGATCTGTTTTACTATGGTTATGATTAAGCAGTGGTTTGTTATGAAATGTTTAAATGTTCATTTTGTTGAGTTGCTATTATTTGAATTATGATTCATATGACGGAAAAAGAAAGATGTACATTTTAGAAAATAAATGAAGAAGAATTCATGTTTCCTCCAATTATGGGTTTGGTGGCCAAAGTTGTCGGAACAAGGAGGGAATATGTAAGGGTATATATGGGGTTTTATTGCCCGCATACAATATACAGCATTTTTGCCAGCATAAAATATACAGAATTTTTGCCAGCATACAATATGCAGTGGAGAAACACAGCCAGGCCCAGTTTGAAACTGCAGACATTAATTCAGTAACAACCAGCAGGCAAAGTTGTCAGAATACATTAAAAAAAACACAGTGTGCTGCCAGGTTAAAATAAAGAAGTGCACAATTCATATTGGATGTTTCATGTGTAAAAACTGAATTACATAACTGATTAACCTTGTATTAATATTATTAAAATACTAATTTTAACTTCTCTAACATTATAATGCAGTCGTCTATGCACAATGCAGTACAGTCCATGTTTTGGGTGCACTGTTTGAAATTCATTTTTTCCATGAGGAAATGCACAGTAGCGTTTTATTCAGCTTGTGGAGAAAGCAATATGTAAAATGCAGGTAGGGAAATGAAACAGTTACTTTGAAAAATGAAGTCTTCATTGTTTTGAAAAACGAAGGCTGGTACAGAGCACATTCCTTTATTCTGATTGGTAGGGATTGTAGGCAGACAAGCCACGTCAACAGGGGGCTGAATAAGAGTTTTCATAAAGAAGTAAAGTGAGGGGAGTTGGCAGTTCGTGCTGTGTTCAGGAGATGGACGGTGCCATATCTGTCGAAATCCAAGTGGGTTGATTGCTAGCTACGGTCATTGTCAGATAGCAGCTCCCCACACATATACGGAGGAGTTTTGCACTGGATCTGCATCTGCAAACGCACAAGGTCGTGCGGGGACCTCAAAGATTACTGGCCTTGGTGAGATAAGTGCTAAGTGAGGAACAGATAATATGCCGTATGCGTGTTGCTAGGATTTATTGCAGTGCAGGGAGGTTAGGAAAATGATATGCTTATTTCTCTCTCTATGTTCAAAATGTGGGAACATTTATTTGTGTTTGCAAAATACATGCTTGTTTCTGTTGTTCTTTATATCTTGCAATTGATGCTGTAAATATCATGTGGTAAGATTTTCTGGATTGCAAATGGCATTTAATACAAAGTGTATATAAAACCAACTGAGACTTTAGTGTCATTCATGCATCTGTGATTTATTTATTTGAGTGAAGTACAGAGGGGATGTTTATATCAGTGTGCAGTAGTGCATTTACCAATTTACCACTGTAGTTAAATAGCAAACAAGAGAAAGTCAGTAGTAAATATCTACAAAGTATGAGGGTGTGTGTGTGTAATGTAATGAGTGATTCCTTCCTTGCATGCTGAAATCTGGCACTTAGATTACTGGATGTACATAAGCCAGTAATACCAGCCACAAACTATAGGTGCACCTTGAATAAACTCATTGGCTTCTCTGAAGTGTTCTAAGTCTGGGGCTCTCTACAGGCGATTAGAAAGCATTCTAATAGAAAGGAAAGGTTTGTTTTATGATGGGGTTATAATATAAAAAAACATGCTCACCACTATACCACGGGAATAAGATAAATCTGAAAATACCGCAAAGTAAGATGCCACTAAAATTACTGCCAATACAAGCTAACACGATATGGTCACCAAAATAGAGTGATACCAAACCCACTCTAAATGTATGGCTAGTTTACCGCCAAATTACCACCAATATTTTTACAGTAAGAAACTACTGCCAAATCCTGAATTTACCCCAATAAGACAAAACCTCTTACACACCTGTGCAATCTGTTTTTTGTCACTTTTTAAAAATCCTGTTTTCCAGTTTAACGGGATCTTTGATTCCTCCTTCTTTTGTGAACTAAAATTCTGCTTTTCCTTTGTAAATGACAGGTATACCTCTTTTACACATGGCTCTTTAATTTTACTTGAAAAAAAAACACAGGGCAAGCTGTTTTTGGTTCACTGTTTAAAATCCTGCTGCATGTGTTTGGGGCCTTTGAATGCACCTCACACTATGAAAATAAATCTGATCTAGAAAACCTAAACACAAGTTTGTTTAGTTTGTAGATCCAAAATATAGGGTGGATTTGGCTCTCAATTTCTGTTTTAAGGTTACTTTCTACCTTGAAACCTTTAACAGCCTTGCCTGCCGAGGGTATAATTTAATCATACAACCACATGTTTTGTTCCAAACATCTCTATATTGCACTGCACTTTGTCAGCATAGAGAATGTACATCAACAAATCCAATGTAGGTTTAACACTAAATGTGTACACTAGTCAATTCACCTAATACTTAAAATTTTGTTACTGAGATTTCATCAGTGACTGCTTCACATCTCTACTTTTGTCACTGGCTGTATGGTACTTGTACTGTGCTTGCTAACTACATCAGATCTGTACTTTGGTCAAGGGCCACATGATGCTTTTAATTTGGTCAGCAACTGCAGGTTATCTGTCTATCAATGAATCGGTTGCCACCAAACAGTACTATAGAACTGCACTGTAAAAGATTGAAATCTTGCACATCATCACTAAGGCAGACAATACAGTAGGAAAACACTTTCTAACATTAGCAGTTCATGGTATGGCCAAGGCAGCTTTGCAAATGGTCGCCTAGATTTCTTTCTGTGTTAAGTGTGTTGATTCAGTATAAAGATGTGCATTTGTCTGGATTCAAGATAGTTACATTGAATTAACCTAAAGGCAGATCATAGGAAATGGAGGTTTGTATGGGGCAGATGAGAAGAAACAGAAAGAGTGCAATGCCAGAGCCAGAAGAATGAGGATTTGTGATGACTTGAGTTACAAAAATCAAGCATTGAAAAAATATGTCTGGTTTTGTTAATGTATGTGTTGATTTCTAAGGTAAGATGTTTTGCCAAGCCAGAAAAAATGCCTTTGCCTATTTGTGTTATTGTAGATTTGCCATTTAGGATCATTCCCAATGTTTACAATTCACATTTGTTTCCAAGTTGCCAACCTCACTGTCTGCTCTGTAGCTGCATGTGGTCTCTGAAAGGGCCACCATGCAAACTTCACAAAGAAGGTAAGTCTCACCTGCACAGCCATAACGCTTTGTTTGTTTGTTTTATTGATTTATAAAGTGCACCACACCTTGGGGTATCTGGGCGCATTACAAGACAGCTTAGAATCATGGTAGTTACATACACAATAATAGTGACAATAGTTACATACACAATAGTGATGGCAGAGCAATACGAGTACATAAAATACAGAAGTATAAACATACAACACAAACAGCAACTTTGTTGTTTCAATTACAATGGGTACTTGGCAAAAGTATTGGGGATAAAATGTGTTTGAGAATATACATACATGGTCAGACTAATATTTAATTATTTCAGAATAATTATATCAATAGCATAAGAGAAGATTCCATTGACACTGCGCCACAAAGAGTCCAAAGTCAGAATGCAAATTGCATTTATTGTGCAAAGATAGTCAGCCTGACCTGTGTTTCGAGCTATCCAGCTCTTCTTCCAACGCTGATTGTACATGATTAATATTCAGTTAATCAGATAACATAAATGATCAAAGCGAAATTTACATTGCAAGTGCCCCGGCAAGTAGGTAACATGAGGGCAGTTGTGCCACATAACAAGCAATAACATTTGCTGAATAGATATCAAATGAAAATATATATATCCAGAATTGCGGAAGTCACAGCAAACAAGATATGTAGAGTGCAGTCATAAAATAACAAACAGGGAGGGATGAAAATATATAAACATTTTCATTAGTAATGAGCTCCATTAGGTGAAACGTGATCATAGAGTTGCTCTGCCAATTCTAAAAATATATATGAAAAACTTTGTGATCAAATGTACCTTCTGTGAAAGCACGACTTGAAATCCAAGTCCATTTAAAGGTGAAATGCCAAACACCGCATAGCAGATACTGCAATATAAACAGAGTATATTGAGATCCAAACACATCTAGTCAAGCCTATTCAGGACTGGTTTCAACTTAATATCTCAATGATAAACTCAATTATGTTATGCACTATGTCTATGTTAATAAAATAATAAAACGCTTACCTCTTTCGCTTCGCATTTGCGGGTGAATCTGGATATACAAATAAATAGAAACCTCAATTAGATGTAGAAACACTCTATACATCTATAGACCATCAAAAAGCTATAGACAGTGTCAACTATATATTTTGGCAATCATCTGCATCTTTTTTCACTACATAATTGTTGTGTATGAGTGAATTCAGGACTTTTTTCGCCAGAATGTATATAAAGTGTCAATGACATTTAAATGTAGCAAAGGTGCAATTTGCAAAGTAGCGGCTTTCAATACGGTGCTTTCGTTTAATTTATGCTTGTTTGATAGTGCTACTGGTGATTAGGACTAATAATAGGTGCCTAATTGAGGTTTTCTATTTATTTGTATATCCAGATTCACCCGCAAATGCAAAGTGAAAGAGGTAGGGGTTTTATTATTTTATGTAGACATTGGGCCTCACTCCAAGTTTGGAGGTAAGGGAAAAACGATGCCAGTAAAGGATTACCGGCATTGCTTACCGCTACGGGCTATTCTGACCACCAGACCGTTATTAACTACTCCGTAAAGTACGATGCCATTAATAGCGGGCTGGACGCGTGCACGCGACCCACCATGCCGGCATTAGCGGCATGCCGTAAACCGGAGTAGATCACAAGTGAGGTGGACATGCAAATAACGGCCTCATGAAGGCAGAAAAAGTGCCTACCGGCATGCCGTAAATACCGGCATCACCGACCTGCCGTAAAGAGCCCTGAACAGTTTTTCCAACTGCCACAGGTGCACACAATCAGCAGAGGTGGAGGCAATGGAGTCAGGCCCAGTACAAAAGGAGCACACCCACATACCACACCCCCTCCCACACCAAGATGATTCCAATAGTAGTAGCATTACTGGAGCTGGAGGACCTGCTTGCATTGCCTTAACATCAACAACAACAACAACAGCTGCCACCACAGAGGAGACGCAGGAGGAGAAGGAGGGTGAGACAGGCCCAGCATGCCCCACCAGTGCAGCCAACGTTACCACACCGGCAGCCCCCAATCCCTAGCATCAGAGCCACTCCCTTCAACCTAACCCCTGAGCAGATCCACACCATGTACCGTCTGGACTGGGACACCATCACCACCACAGTGGACCTGATACACGACGACATAGTGAGCCTCATTGAAATACGCACCGCCATCCCCCCTTCTACTGAAAGTATTGTCTGTGCTCCACTTCCTTGCCACAGGCACCTACTAGCACACAGTGGGGCACATGCATGGCATATCACAACTCTTATTTTCCCGGATCCTGAACCAAGTGATGGATGCCCTCCTCAAGCACACAAGGGACTACATTTCCCTACCACGAACTCCCAAGGAGATATTTGATACAAAAGCTGCCTTCCATGCATTGGCAGGCATGCCAAACTGTGTAGGTGCTCTCGACTGCACCCACGTGGAGTTGGTGGTCCCACATGCCATGGAGGTGGTGTACCGCAACCGCAAGCAATACCACTCCATCAATGTGCAGTTGGTATGCAACGCCAGCAAGATCATCACACATTGTTGTGCCCGATATGCAGGATCTACTCATGACTCTTTGGTCCTGCGGAACTCCACGCTACCACGCTTCATGGAGCGACATGCTGGACGATGTGCCTGGCTGCTTGGTAAGTAGCAGGACTGGCACATGGCATTGAAAAGGGGGGAGAGATGCACACACCACCATGCTGCCAGTGTAGATGAGACTGCACGATGTGCACATCACCAAACATTGTGCCCCAAACCATCACATACAGTACAAGACACACAAATCCAATATGAATGAAGTAAGGTCCACACCTATCACGACATGACTAACAGGAAACAACCCCACATCCCACGACACGTGCACCAACCATCAGTGACCCTCACCCTCTGTAACACCATCCTGCACCGTGCAGTGCATATGCACCATGGTGATGTCTCCAGCATATCACCACACAGGTAAAGCATCCCTTGGAGTGCATCATACTGAGACTACTAGGGAATCAACAGTCTGGCACAGGGCCGGCACAATCACAGGAATGCTGCATGTCACCATGGGAATGCCAATGCTGATTGCCCAATATTTCACTGACTACTGCCAAACCTCACAGGACACAACACCTCACTATTTTGACACTTACACAGCTGTATGCATACACCATGCATGTGCAACTAGACGTCAGTGCACTCCATCATCTTGAAGATGAAACCCACACCATTAGACCGTGGCACAGGACACATGGAGGGACAGTAAATGGCGGCAATGCATCCAGGGACATGTGCATATGGGCAACCATAACCTGCAGGCATGTGTGACTAGTACAGCTGTCCATCATGATTCCCCTGACATTTACCTTCATTTTTCTCTCATACAGGTGATAGTGGCTATCCCTTGAAGCCGTGTCTCCTCACCCCTGTCCGAAACCCACAGAATAGGCACAAGGAGGACTACAATCGTTCCTATACCCATACACGTGTGGTCATCGAGCAGACCTTTTGCCTGTTGAAGGCATGATTTTGCTGGCTCAGTGGGGCACTCCTCTACAGGCATGAGAAGGTGGCCAAGATCACCATGGCATGTGTAATGCAGCACAATATGTGCATCCGCCGGAATGTGCCCCTTCCCAGTGACATGGAACTGCTACCACCTGATGATGATGAAGGGGAGGAGGAAGATGTGGCAGGACCTCATCACGGTGCCGATGCACAGGAGGGACGTGCTGTGCGGCAGTCTGTGGTTGCACAATATTTCTGACACACATGTCAGCAGAGGGTGACATAATGTTTGGACATAGGGCACTGGGTGTGGGGGTACATGCACACTATGCACTGCGAATGATGATTAAATGACACATGCATAATGATGAATGTCCACTCAGGTCTTCTTTTTCACACAACTGGTGTATTGAATGTAAACATATTAACCTAAGTGTCAAAACCCTCCACCATGCTCACTCCCTCCCCCTCTCCCCACAACTCCGTCACACATCCTCACCCCCCTCCACCTCCCGCCACAACTCCCCCACACACTCTCACCCTCCTCCCTCTCCCCCCACACACCCTCACCCCCCTCCACTTCCCCCCACAACTCCCCCACACAAGTTCCATTGAGTCAAAGAAGCCTACATGAGGCTGCCATGACATTCACTCGGCACTCCCAGAGCAAGGGGGTGGCATGTCCCGTCGGCGCAGTGCACGGACCGACCGGCGGAGCGGGCTGGTTTGGGTTGAACTGCTGGAGGATGGTGTGGCCTCCTGCTGAGGTGGTGGAGCGGGACGACCTGCCTCCAAGGCATCAGCGATGCGCCCTAGCACCTGTCAGAGGGCCGAGACCTCCTCGCAGAGGCAGTTGGTGTTGGCCATAAAGGACCAGCCCAGTGCTGACAACTCTGTGCGCCACTCCTCCCTGGCCTGACGGTTGTCCTGTACGAATTCTTGGATGAGTGCAGTGAGCAGGTCAGACTGCTGTGGTCCTGCGGCTGCACCTGTGGCTGTGCTGGGAATCTGGCTGGCATGCCCAGCCTGCTCATCCTCCCCAACACTGAACACTGGACTGATTGGTCCCTGGGTGTGATCATGGCCAAACTGCTCCGGGGTGTTGGTGTTCACCGTATCGCTCATAGATACCTGGGGGGAAGCAATTTGGGTTGGGGTATGGACAACATCCATTGTGTCATCCTCAATGGTGCCCCATATGTCATCCTGGCTGTCTTCCACTGTGAGGGGTGATGTGGCTGCCACCTCCCCAGCCAAACTGGATTCCTCCGAATGGGGTGTCTGACAGGTGTCTCCAGGCAGAACAGTGGGTGGGGAGGGTGGGGAGGGTGGGGGTGGTGTGCCCTCCACGGGCATTGGTGGAACAGGTGCTATGTGTCCCTGCGGTGGCTCGCTTGCTGGGACACGGCACACCCTGGCTTGTCCCCTGGAAGTTGACGGACGGTTGCTATCCTCCTGGGACCTCTTACTGGGTGTGGCCTGTGCAGAGGTGGTGTCCTGCTCTTCGCTGTCATGCTCACTGCCTGTGCGGGTGGAAGAGAGGAACGGCATGAGTGATGTTTGGATAGGCATCATGCATGCATTGGGATAATTGCTCATCCACACAATTGTGGGTAATAGGCATTTGTGTTGGGAAGGGCACGTCAATTCATACAAGGGTGGTAAATGCAGCCATATGTCTGAGTCACTCATGTTGCCCAAGAACAGTGCTGTCTGACATGCTCACTATTTTGGTCATGCACGCTATGTGCCTTGTGTAATTTCCTACTTAGTGTGGTATGTGTCATGTACAATATGGCCTTGCAGCAGGCATCAGCATGTGTCTCAGTTGCTTCGGCCTACTTTACAGGGAGTGTGTGTGTGGCCGACCATGGCGTGACGCTTTCAACAGACATTGGCATTGACTTTCATCAGATTTGGCTTAGAAGTGTTTACTTTGGACACTCACCTCCATCAGCAGATGTCGTGGCGCCACACTCATCTCACCTACGCCTTCAATCGATTCCGGACTAATCATACTTGCACATGTGTCCTCCCACGGGGTGAGCTTAATGGGTGAACTTGGTCCTCCTCCAGTTTCCATGGCCTGGGTGCAATTTACCACTAATATGTTGTGCACCCTTAGGCAGAGATCATCCCACCGCTTACGGCAGTCTTTCACCGTGCGGGGTGTGTTGCCCACTGAACTAACCTTCTGGGCAACAAGTGCCCAGATCTCCTTTTTACGCAGCACTGCCTCCCTCCTCATGTTGCTGCTGAAGACTGTGCCTGCATGCTCATGCAAAGTGTCCACAAGCATCTGCAGTTCGTCTTGGTTAAATCTCTCCTTTCTGAGGCGGGCAGATCCCTTCTTCAGAGCTTTAGGCATTCTTGGCTTGTAGGGGGTACTTTTCTGTCGCTCAGCAGTGTCCCAGGGGTCCTGTGTGCTGAGGATGGCAATGGATTTTGTTTTTAAAGATGGCCGCCGTGCTCCTTCCCGTTCCTGTGCGATGACGCTATTTCCGGTTCCGCTATTTAGCTGTGACTGTAAATAGCGGTGTTAGTTAATTGCGGTCACCATTATTTATTGTCACCGCTAATAACACATTGCACTATGTCGGAAGTGTAATCTGCGCCTATCTTCATGCCGGTAAGGGCTTTTTGGGAGCTTTTTGAGGCATGGCGGTAGGTACCTTACCGGCATGGCGCAAACCTTGTGCTTGCAAAATCGTAATAGTCCTTTATTAGCAGACTGCTGCCAGCACGGATACGCTATTTGCGCTATGCCACTAAGGGACGTTACTTACCTCCAAACTCAGAATAAGGGCCATAGACATAGTGCATAACATAATTGAGTTTATCATTGTGATATTAAGTTGAAACTAGTCCTCAATAGGCTTGAAAAGATGCTTATGCAGTGTTTGACATTTTGCCTTTAAATGGACTTGGATTTCAAGTCGTGCTTTCACAGAAGGTACATTTGATCAAAAAATATTTCATATATATTTTTAGAATGGGCAGAGCAACTCTATGATCATGTTTCACCTATTGGAGCTCATCACTAATGAAAATGTTTATATATTTTCATCCCTCCCTGTTTGTTATTTTACATCTACACTCTACATATCTTGTTTGCTGTGACTTCCGCAATTCTTTATGTATATATTTTCATTTGATATCTATTCAACAAACGTTATTGCTTGTTATGTGGCACAACCGTCCTCATGTTACCTACTTTCTGGGTGATTTGCAATGTAAATTTAATTTTCCCCATTTATGTTATCTGATTAACTGAATATTAATCATGTACAATCAGCCTCAGAAGAAGAGCTGGATAGCTCGAAACACGTGTCAGGCTGACTATTCTGATTTTGGACTGCGCAGTGTCTCTGGAACCTTCTCTTTTGCTGTTAACTGTATGTGGTGTATATAGGCAGTATACCCACCCCTTCCACTGACCCGCAGCCTTTAGTCCCTTTCTATATATTTGAACGCGCAAACGCTGGGGAACGTTTTTGCCTCTTCTGTGCTGTTAGTCTTCCTTTGTAATTATATCAATACCAATGTGATTGACTAAGGAAAGGTCTGTTTGGTACAATACTCTGACAAAAACTACTGCTAGCTGTGTTAATAAAACATATGTACCCTCTCTCCACCCCCCGCCATCACCTGTGTAAATCCACAAGTAAATCATAACAATATCTTGGAAAAATGATTATCTGTAACTAAAAATGTTCTCCTATAATATGATGGAGAGATTATATCCCTGCAATGTGTCATATTAGTACAGGCCACATGCTCAAAGTTGTAACACACAATGAAAAGGCACAGCTAACAGAAACTTTATTGCAGAGATACTATCAAAATAGTGTATTATTACATTCCATGGCATTGAGTGTTCTCACACAAGGAAAAGCTTACACATGAACCAACTCAAAGAGGCCAAATGCATGTGAAGTTTGCTCAGAATAGAAGCCTTATCATAGTAGGCATGTCTACCCATTGCAAAATGGGGCCTTTAAAAATACTGCTTTAGTCTAGATGCAATGGAGATGCAATGGAGATGTGAAAGGCATGTGATGTGCATTACTCTGCATTAATAAGAAATGCCGCAAGCTATTTTTATATACGTAATCAGAAATTGCCGTATTTTGCTAAAACAATTATCTGTTAGTGAAAATGTGCACTTTTGATACAAAGCAGTGTATACACCGTTAATGTGCATCATTATATGCACATTATAAATGCCGCATCATGTAATATCAACTTTAAAGCTCACACACAGAAGGAAAATAGCTACTGAAGAGAAACATAATCACAAAGCTAACACACTCAAGTAAAAAAGAGCTGCCATTTTAACAGCTTTAACTCAGTCTGCATCAAGGAACAGATGATTGACAAACAGGCCCCACAAACTAGTGTGAGATCTGGCAGAGAGAAAAAGATCAGTCTAACCAGACTTCAAAATAAAAAAAAAATAAAATAAATCATGAATCGGCATTACCTAATCAATGCTAAAATAGAGAAAATAGATTATCAACAAACAAAAATAGGAAGAAAAGATGTGTTTGTTTATTTATTTTTATCTGAAGTCCAACATACAGTCGGGGTAACTATAGGTTGGGCGTTATACATGTGCATACTTGTTGCACTTAGCCGCCTATGAGCGACACATCCCAAGAGAAAGCCTTTTTAGACTTGGCTAAAGCAATAACAATGCACTAGTCCTTCGGAGCTAGAAGAGCATTGTGTCGTAATGCGCGCAGTATACATGCCATCAATCTCACGCGGTTTGATCTGTTTGCAAAATATTTTCTCAAAAGCGTCTAAAATGAATAGATCAGCCACGGTTTTTGGACGGCTTGTGGCTTTTATTGCTTCAGTCAGTTAACATGACTTGTAGCTGAGAAGCGACGTGGGCATCTCATACAACACTAATTTGCTGCATACAAATATGTTTACAGCGGAAATTGCAAAGGTCGTTGTCTTCCGGAAGCAGAATGACACAGAATGTGAAACACGGGGCATGCGGGGGATTTTACCTTGGGACAGCTTGTCCTTGAGCCTGAGAAGTAATGGAGCGAAATCTCGGAGGCTGAACAACAGTGCCCACTTATGCCCTGTGTACACTTCTACCGATCTCATTAAATAACAATATCCCCTTCAACGAGGCATCCCACGCGCACCTGGGTTTCCCGCGCCTCTCTGTGGCGCAGGAGCGATGTCCTTTTCCGTCATTAACAGTTAGAAGAACACCGATGGGCTCTTACCTGTCTCTCACAGCAAGGAGAAGCAAACAACCTTAGTTTTAGATGCATGTTTAACCGTGGCGCTCATCTGTGCTTCTACACGGGTCCTCGGCAACACGGTTTTTAAGGTTGTTAATGCATTCAGGATCTATGGACGTTACTGTTAACTGCAGAACAAGACATGGATGAAGCAAACGACCTTCGCTTTTCCTCTTACCAAGGAAATCTTCTGATAGGGTCCACATTGTTATGAATCGGCCCACCTAACAAGTGAAGAGACTAATTAATGTCTCCGAAGTTAATATTCAAATAATTAGAACATTGTTTAAAAACAAAAACAAATCAGTTGTGTTACTGATATTCGACTGATTTAACTTTTAAAGGAAAACTGAGTTTTAAAAAAGAAATTTAAAAACAGGCGTCATATATTCTGTACATCATCAACGACTAGTCTTGGAATTCATATGTTTATATATTTACATTTTTATTTATTTAATTAAATTTGTATAGTGCGTTAACAGCCCAGGAGCATCGCAGCGGTGTTAGTTGAGCTTAGTTACAGAGGCGTCATGGATACCTTTGAGTTAAGTATATTTAGTCACATGTTTACATTTCGTTACATACATTAGACAATATTGAATTTTTAGACATTAAAGTAGTTCATGAAACAGGAGGTATCATATTTTGGGGATTCAGACAAAGAGTAATGTTTTGACTGTTTTGCGTGAGGCGAGGTGTGACTTTTCTGCTCTGAGGGAAGGGGGGAGGGCATTTAATGCTGGGCAGCAAGGTAGGGGAAGCTAGCTCCTCCCCCTCCGACTCTCTTGATCTTGGCAACTGTTAGCATGTTGGAGTAGGGGTATCCTGATAGGTCTGGTTAAGGTGGATAGGTACATTCTTAGGTACAGATAGGGGGGAGCAGTTGGTGTACACATTTGTGTGTTTGAGCGAGGGTCTTGAATAGGACACACTCCTTGATGGGAAGCCAGTGAGCCTTTTTCCTGGCCTTAGTGATATGTTCCTTTTTGGAGATGCCTAATGCTGCACGGAGGGCACTATTTTGGATGACCTGAAGCTTATCCAGGTTTTTTGTTGAAGTGCCCAGAAACAAGGAGTTGCAGTAGTCCAGCCTTGACCCTGTTATGTCTCTGGCAATGGTGAGGCAATTGTCTTTGGATAAAAAGGTCTAGCTGCGTTAAGAGGTTTGGCGTGGTAGGCAGCGGCAGAGGGGATGGCATTGGTTTGTCTGGTCATGGATAAGTTTGAGTCCAATTATACTCCAAGTGTTTTCACTGAATCAGAGACTGGGATTGTGAAGTTGTCAATAGTGAACTGCCTAAATTGGGAACTGAGGTTTCTGATGGTTTCTGTGGTCCCAATTATGAGAAGCTCATTTTTGTCACTATTAAGGCAGAGTCCATTAAGGGCCATCCAGGCC
Organism: Ambystoma mexicanum; assembly: GCF_040938575.1. NCBI lineage: Eukaryota > Metazoa > Chordata > Amphibia > Caudata > Ambystomatidae > Ambystoma > Ambystoma mexicanum. Next base: position 1,041,727,322 of record NC_090932.1, read on the forward strand.
TGGATAGTCGAGTACATGGAATTGAGTGTTTGTGTGTCCATTTCATAGTCGCCTGTCAGTGGGAGGAGGATATGTGTATTGTTCGCATAGTTCTTGTGGGAGATACCTAGTGAGTCCAGGATGTGGAAAATGGGCCTTGTAAAAATGTTGTAGAGAGTGGGACCCTTGAGGGACCCCACATGAAATCATGGTAGGAAAGGTGGAGGCTAGGTCTGATAAGACTTGCATGGATCTACCTTGTACGAATGATGCGATCCAGCCAGAGGCCATAGGTGAAAAGTTAGCGGTTGAGGTGTGGTGATGGCATAAAACGCTGTGATCAACAAGATCAAAAGCAGCTGAGAGGTCTAGGAGTAAGATAAGCACAGGTGTGCCTTAGTCTCTGACCTCGTCCATTTGATTTTTAAGATCAAGTAGGGCTGTCTCAGTGCCGTGACTGGGGCGAAACCCAGATTGCCGCATTCCTAGGATTTTGTTGTCCTTTATGAATTGTTGAACTTGTAAATAGGCAGCTTTGTCTAAAATTTGAAGAAAAAATAGAGAACTTTATTGAGAAAAATTGAGAACCATATGTAAAACCCTCCCCACTTTCTTGCACCCTGCTAATCCTGCATTACCGTACCTATTGCTCCTTACTATAAATCTCTAACTTCCCTCTCGCCCCAATTCTTCCGTCGGTACTTCAATCCCTGCTCTTTCTCCCTGCTCACCAAATTCCCCTGGAAATCTCCTTCTCCCGTAATTTAACCCCCACAACGGCCATAAGTTTCTCAGTGCCATTCATGCTTTCATAAACCTAACACACCCAAAACATTTAACTGTTGTCATGTACCCCCACCCCTAACATGATAAACCAGTACCTGTCATTACGTGTTTGCCCATTTTCTCTCCCACATGACTGACAAAACACGGCCCCTCCCTTTTCCCCCAGTGAAAACCATATTTTGCTCTATTTTTTGGCCAACACTAACTTCACCATCCCAAAAATCCCCCAAAATTAATCAATCATAAACCTGCCCTAACCCCGATATGATGCACGACCCACCTGTACCATGCGTCCCTAAACCTCATGTCACCCCACTTCTTCCCACATCTACCCCCTTACCTGCTTATCCTCTCCATTCTACACCCATCTCACCTTCTTTTGCCCCATCTTGCCCTTTTGGCCGCTCGCACAAACTCTTCCACAAAGCCGTAGCAGGAAAATCCAAACTGCCCATTTTGCTGGCACCTTGGACGCATTCTTCGACCACCTGAGCATGCCACCCTTAACCTAATCCCTTTCCATCCCCAATCCACCCCTGCATATATCCTCCTTTCTTAAAAATTCACTTGCTCGCTTACTCCTTTTTCCCCAGGACAGCCTGCCCACCAAACCTCAGCTGTACCTAACCCAAATTCACTCAGATCCCGAGTCCCCATCGATGCTTCCCCTACCTATTGTCAGTCCTAAACACATAATTTGGTGACAAGTTAATAGGCATGTTTGAAGAAATCACCCATCTGGGGCTCCCCTCAGAAACAGTATGCTCTCTCCATGATGACCAGTAAATGTTGTTGTGACCACCTTCTGTACTTTTGCCATATTCATCACCTCAACCATAACATATCCCCACTCGTCTCCCTTGCCAATGAACTGCAATATACATTTTATCCCCAGACCTTTCCAGCTTCATTTGTTTAGGGGCCAGCACATTCAACGGCATCTCAGGGCCATCTACAACACCATGTGATCCTGCACGGGTAACCCCCTGACCTGCTTCAAACACCCCATCAATACCAATTGCTGCCCTGCCCCTTGCCATTCTCCCCAGCCTGTTGCCCCCACATTGTTCCAGGGGTAGTACCCATACCCTCTATCCATGCAATTTAATTACCTCCCCACAATTCATGCAGCAACCCCACATCCCTCCTACTTTGCCAATGCACCCCCATGCTCGCCGTTGTGAATGCTCCAGACGATCACTGCTCTCCCACTGCACATGGAGTTGACCGCTCACCCTCTGGCCATGCACTTCAATCCACACCCCCCGCTACCTCACGTAGCACCTCTGCATCCTTCATCAATACCGGATGTCGCTCTGTTTCCGCCCCCACACCAGTTGCACACACCTTTTGTATCCACCCTCTTTGCAGCCAACCGCACTTCCCTCATGAAATATGGGAAACCCCCTAAACCCCCTTTTTGTTGAATTTGAAAGCAGCACCTTCAACAAAGTGTCACAAAATGTACAACACCACGTGTTCCTGCATCTATTGACACATGGTACTGCAGTGCCTCCCCCACCTAATTCTGCCATTTACCCCTGACATGCAAGACCCCAACAGACCATTGCACCCCATCTGCCCACCACTTGTGCACCAGGGACCATCCCATTCCCTCTTTCTATTCACTTTCCGTTGCACTCACAGTTCCCTCTTCTTACATAGCCATGCTGCCACCAAACATTCCATTTATCCCGCACTAACTACACTTTCCACGCACCTTCTGCAGCTGCATCCATGCTAGCGCACCCCACTTCCCTCCTAAATCTCACCTAGTCCCCAAATTTTCCTTCCCCTTCTTGGGTGTTATCGATCGCACTCCTTCCAAAAACACTGTCTTGCAATATGATCTCTTTGCCCGTGCTAGCATATCCTTTTTCACACCATGCCCGAATGGACAGCCTTTGACTCTTCTTTTAAATAAAATGTATTTATGTGTATTCTCTCACCAGTTCCGAAGACTCTCCCTTCACAAACTGGCCCCCTCCGCCCACCCCATCTCCTGCCCTTGTGGCAACAGTGAGTGCTCTTCTGCTCACCCGTTCCATTGTCTCTCCTGTCTCCTTCCTCGGTACGCCTCTACAATGCTTGTCCCCTTTCATTCACCTTACCTTCTCCCTACTATTCCTTTCCCAGTTAAATGACATTCTTTGCCCCCTCTCGAAAACCAAAGAACCCCATTAATTTGAACTTCACTGTTGACGTGTATTCGCTCATCTTAACTGTTTCCCAACCAACATTGTCCATTACAGGTAAAACATACCTCCAAATGGAGACAACAAAGAACGTATTGCTTAGTTGCCATTCATCCAAAACCTGCCAACTTCATGACCCAATATATACCTACCCTCCAATGTTCTTTCTGTGTTTAGTGTAATTTCCACAAGATCATAATTGCTCCTCCTGCTGCAACCCCAACCCCCACAAAAGCAGTTGCTGGCTGCCCTCTGCGTTCTGTCCCCCAGTCCTAGCCAGTACAGGGCGACCATTATCTGGGCCGGAAAGGCACGGGCCAGACAAGCATTAGATACCAACCTCTTAGACCATAAGGGCCATAGGGGCCATCCAACCACTTCTTGCGCTATGCCGGTCTAGGGCCCAGTACGCAATGCCCCTAAAACTAGAAGCAGGCATTTTCACCAATTTCCCCCTATATACTGTTCACTCATCTCACTTTTCCCCCATTGCACCTACTCCCCAGTCTTCATTTGTAAATATAAGCCCAAAAATATACGCTCAGCTGCCTCCCCTCTCACCCGTTCCCCCACCAAATCTCACTCTCCTCTCCGTAATCCATTTCCTCCACCTTCTTGGCAACCAGAGCTCCACAAAACCCTTTTTATCCCATCCTCTCCTGCTACCAACCTTGCGTAAACAACCTGAACACATGCTGGTCTTCCTCTCCCCCTCTCATCAAGTTTTTCCCCAACTTGAAATATAAATATTTTTTTAGCATTCTTTAATCTGCAAAGTTCTCCTCTGGCATAACCATCATGAACCGAAAACCCTAATGTTCCCATTCTCCAAACACCAAAACACCCTCCCTTCAAATCCCTGCTCACTTCATTGCCCACTGGAGCACCATTCCATCCATTCCCTCCAAGCTGTTCCCCCTCACACCATCTTACTCTGTCTAACACCTTGCTGCAATGAAAGAAGAAAAAAACCTGTTCTCTCCACTCTGTTGCAGCGTGGGGAGCACACCCCATTGATGTTGAAGTTGCTGTTGGAGGTAGCCATCCAAACTCCGTCCCAAATACTCTGTGGTTGAAGGTGTCCTGACCATCTGCCCTTGCCATTGTATCTATCCGAAGGAATGTCCTGTTCCCCTTCTGCCACCGCTGTAGGGGGGACTGCTTTAGTGTCTCCCCATGCTGCTGCTTGCTTGGAGTGATGGTGTCCCACAAACTCACCTCACCCTTATAGACAAACTTGGGGCCGTACTGAGCCCTCTAACAACACCCTCTGCTGACCGTCTATTTCTCCTGTGGTCCTCCTTGGTTGGCACCCACCCTGACATGCCATACTTGCTGCCCCAACACCCCCTCCCAACACCTACTCTAGTACCCCCTAGCTCTCCTCTGGCTGCTCTCCCCGCATATGCCCCATGGAAACCTGTCAGAAATCGCAGCCCTCCCCTCAAAACCAAGGGGAGAGTGGGACAGTGGAAGTATCCTTGTCCCATACTGGACAAATCGGAGAGCTAAATAGCTGCAGCTTATAATACTGCCCTGACAACTCAGATGGAGGCATAACGGCATAGTCTCCAAATATATATTATTATTTATGCCATCCACGCCGCTACAATTTATCATTCTCTCACCACGATATCCCATGCCCTCACCATGTTCCAAATTGCCCAACTGAGGGAAAAATTATCCAAGTTGCCCCCTCGATGATCCACCAAAGCAGCATGGTTGAAAATACTCTGCCACACCTTACCTGGCACCCATGGATAAAGTTTGGACGAAAACCCACCCTCATAAACTGGGACACCTCCTACCTCCATCTGCACAGTGCAGCAATTTGGCAAAAGCCTTATGTAAAGGGGTTGGGCCTTTGATGTGTGCATCGTGATAGGTATGATGCATACACAGTACAAATAATAATATAGTGCACTCTGTGTGCAAAGAGTAGTAATTAGGTATTAGGCCTAGAAGGTATACAAAACGGGGTATATATGGTTCACACTGTGATTGCAGAGCAGCTGGTGTGCCGCACATAATGTGTGCAGAGAGCAGAGTATGTTGCATGCACGCTGCTTGTAGAGCAGTTTGTGTGCAGCCCACACAGTGTGTGTACAGTTTGGTTTGTACACATTGGGCCTCATTACGAGATTTGCGTTAAAATCTCGTCATTACTGGCATGGTGATAATAAGGGGCCGTGTAGCCCTGATGCTGCAAATGGTGGTTGATTACGAGAGTGCGTGCACACGCATACCGGCAAGCCGGTAACGGGCGTACCGCCATGACGGTAAAATCCCTCAAACCCCCGATACTGGCATCATGAAATGCGCTGATACCTCCTCCGCCTCTGACCATCCCTAAATAACGGACCCTGTAGTACCGCTAAGGGTATTACCGGGTCCGTAATCAGCAGAACCGGAAGTAGCGTCATCGTTCTGGAACGAGAAATGCAGCGGTGCCCATCTTTAAAAACACAATCCATTGCAATCCTTGATTGACAGGACCTGTTCTGGTAAAATAGCACACACACTTTGAAGAAGATGTCAAAAGCCACCCATAAAGGCGCTCCCCGCCAGCGCAAGGCAAGGTTTAGTGATGAGGAACTAAATATGTTGGATGACACTTTAGCAGAGCAGGTGGATGTGGTATTCTGCGCAGACCTTAGGTATCCGGCACAGTTCTGGAAGAAGCAGATTTGGGAGGATGTGGCACAGAGGGTCAGCGCGGTTGGCACCACTGCACACACTGTGAACGACTGTAAGAAGTGATGGGACGATCTACGCCTACGAGTGAGAAATATTCTGTCGGCAAACCACAGACAGGGGCAGGCAACAGGCGGCGGGGCCCACTCCCCCATTAAGCTCACAAGGTGGGAAGAAACGTGCAGCACCACAATAGACATGGAGGGGATCGAAGATGTTGGTGCAGTGGAGTTCAGAGTAGCATCATAGGTTGATGAAGGTGAGTGTCCCCACAAACAACTGAAATGCAACCTACAATGTCGGCCAACAATTGTGATAGTGATGCAAGCCAATACACGGCCCATCATTCACACATACCCCTGTCTAGATGCTGGCCCCACAACTGTCACATCAACATGCATGCTGCATGCTGCACCCATACCCAAAACACACCCTACACACAGATAAACAACATGTGTCACACTGCACGCAGGCTACAACACACCACAGCAAACATTTAAAAACCTGAGGGATGCCAATTCCACCCCCCAAAACATAGCATGCACCCTGTCCTCCACAACAAAAATTATGCAACGATCCACACGGCACAAACTGCACAGACACCAATGCATGCATGATGCAAGTACTACCATCACTGATGCCCTGCCTCTCTTTGTCCCCCGCAGGCACCGATGTAGACAGTGATGACCATGAAGCAGGTGCCCAGGACACCTGCAAAAGGGCCAGGGCCATGGATGATGGCACCAGGCCATCGATGTCCAGGGACAGTCGGATGGTCCGAGTGACACGCAAGGGACACACCAGTGTCTTCAGAGCCACCAGCACAGGACATACAAACACCTGCCGCCACACCCCAGGAGTCAACCATTCACAGGATGTAGCCAAAACCATTGATTCGGAGCATGAGGGAACGCAGTCGGCTGCCATGAGTTCTGTCAGGCGGTAGCTGCATCTGCACCCCATAGTGGCGATGAGGTAGAGGGCCATGATGAGGAAAACACTGACAAGGGAGGCACCCTGTCTGACAATGCCATGCAAACCCCAAGCCCCCAGGTCACCCCACAGGTCACCCCACAAGGCACCCCTCAGCCTGGGTCTGGAGGTGACGGCACACATGCAGAGTGGTCCCCATCTGAGAATACCCCTGTATTGGCCAACTCAGCAAATGTATCATCCACCTCCACCGCGATCCGGGACATTGAGGGGCGCATGACACGGATGGAGGGCCGGCAACAGGCGATGCATGAACTTGTCAAACAGTACATTGCAGATGGGGAGGCAAGTAGGCGTGAAATGTGTGCTAACACTGTGGCCATCATCAAGGCCGTAAACAGGAACAGCAAGCAGGTCTGTGAGGTTTCGCAGCAGTGGCCGAGATCCTGGCCTGAATAGCTGACAACATGGAGCAGTGACTTCCAGCGCTAACCAACCCGCAACCATCCACCTCATCATCTGCCACACCTGCCAGCTCTATGCAGATCAGCCCTGTGCACAGGTACGTGCGCAGCACGCGGTGCAATGAAATGCAACCCCCTTCTCCGAAGAGGGGCCAGAAGTAGCAGGGGCACCCTGCATGTGTTGACTGCAAGTGCATCAAGAAACATTTTGTGCACTTCATGTGTGGGGGCGTTGGGGGGACAAGGTAAGGGGGAGGGGGTGTGTTTGGATGTTGGGGGGAGAGGAGAGGGTGTGTGTGTGAGGTGGAGGGTCTATGCACGTTGTAAATATTACCTGTTTAATACACCCACTGTGTAAAATTAACACATGCCTGGACATTGCTTATTGGGTGCGTGTGAATTTATTGCATTACAGTGCACAGTGTCCATCTACCCCCACACTCACTGCCCAGAGCCCCACATCCATGGCACCCTCTGCATTCAAGTGCATTAGAAAAATTGGTCTATCACAGACTGGAGCACAGCACGTCCCTCATGTGCATCGCCACCTGGCTGATGTGCAACCCCTTCTCCTTCATCATCCTCATCCGGTGGTTGCTGGTCAATGTCAGGCTGCAGAGGTACGTTGCGTTGGATGCACATGTTGTGCAGCATGACACATACCATGATGATCTTGCCCACCTTCTCAGGCCCATACAGGAGTGCCCTACCCGACCTGCTGAGGCAGCGAAACCGTGCCTTCAATAGGCCGAAGGTCTGCTAGATCAGGGCACGGGTACTTGTATGAGCCCGATTGAAGTCCTCTTTGTGTCTGTTCTGCATATTTCTGTCAGGGGTGAGAAGCCACGGCATCAGGGGATAGCCTGCATCACCTGCATGGGAGCACATGGGAGCACAATAAGGTATGTGTATAGGTAAATCTTCAATTCCATCTGTGCTCAGCCTGTACATTGTTCATGTTCATATGCAGGATATTTCTGATGGCAGCCATTGACTACACATATGCACAACTATCTGTCATGTTCACAGCTTGCCAAGCCATGGTGGCAGGCATGTGTGACATACAGGACTGACGGGACTTCACATCAGACTCACCACTCACCCAGACGGAGTGAGAGGGACCATGATGCACTCACATATGGGGGATTTGTGGCAGGTGATGTGACCAAATTCATGTAAGCCAGTGTTTGATGATATAGGCTGATTGATATACAACATGTCACATGTTGTTTGTAGTGTCATGCTTGCTGTAATTTGATGATCCATGTACATGTCCCTACATGTCTGCACACATGTAATCATTCCACAATGTGTTCAGTGGTATGGTCCACAAGTGTAGGGATTCGTTAGTTTGATGATGCAGGGTGTCCACTTGCATGCTGGTATTCATGTGCAGTGGATGTTTACCACTCAATTGCACTCATATAGGTGATGTTCACTACTTGATGGGTTGGATTTCCAGCAGTCTTGACAAACGTAAATTATTGCGTTGGCATTCATCTACACATTTCGCCATGGTGGTATGCATTGTTCCTGTGGTGGAGGGCCAGTGACAGCGGATTCCCTGAGCAGGATGTAATTCTATGCACTCATGCATGCAGGATCTGTGAGGTGCTTTGATGTGGTCTTGTATATTACCCTTTGTGACTGCATGTAGGTGCATTGTGGTGCTGTGGGTACGGTGGTGCGCTGCTCGAGAGTCTGAAATTTTGACATTGGTGTGTGGCCACAGTATGTCGGCATACATTGTCAGTGTCATGGTCAGGTTGGGATGATTATGGGCACAGTTTTTGCCAGCATGGACAGTGTCCAGTCACTACCACAATCACACCGAGGTAGCATATGCATGTTTCCCCAACACACCTAGGTAGCATATGCATGTTTAACCCCCAGCCCCAAATACACCCAGGTGGCATATGCATGTTTCCCTCCACCCCCCAAACACACCCAGGTAGCATATGCATGTCTCACCCCCATCCATACACTACCATGGGCTGGTGTGCAGGCTTACCCAGCAACCAGGCACGTTGTGCAGCATGTCGCTCCATGTAGCGGGGTAGCAAGGAGTTCCGAAGCACCATAGCATCGTTCGTTGATCCAGGGAATCAGGCACAACAATGTGTGATCATCTTGCCGACATCACATACCATCTGCACATTGATGGAGTGGTATAGCTTGCGATTGCGGTACACCTCCTCCATGGCATGCAGGATCACCAACTCCACGTGGGTGCAGTTGAGGGCATCAATGCAATGTGGCATGCCTTCCAGTGCAAGCATGCCTATTGTTGTGTCACTCACTTCCTGGCCAGTCCGTGGTAGGGACATGCAGTCCCCTGCGTGCTTCAGGGGGGCATCCAGCACTTGCTTCAGCATGCATGAGAAACCTGGTTGTGATGTGCCATGCAGATGCCCCACTGTGTGCAGGTAGGTGCCTGTGGCCAGGAAGTGGAGCACAGACACTACCTTCAGTAGAGGGGGAATGGCAGTACAGATTTCAATCAGGCTGACTATGTCATTGTGTATTAGATCCACAATTGCATTGATGGTGTCTCTGTCCATGCGGTACAGGGTGTGGATCTGTGCCGGAGTCAAGTTGAATGGAGTGGCCCTTATGCGAGCGATTGGTGGCTGCCTGCATGGTACCACTGCTTGCACTGGTGGTACTTGCTGGGCCAGTCTCACCCTCCTTCTCCTCCTGCGTATCCCCTGTAGTACCTGATGTAGTGCCTGCTCATGGAGTAGCAGTGCAGGCATGTCCTCCAGCTCCAAAATTGCAACAGCAAGTGGGATCATTATGGTCTAGGAAGGAGTGTGGTGTTTGGGTGTGCTCCTTTTGTGCTGGGCCAGAATCCATTGCCTCCACCTGTGCTGATTGTGTGCACCTGTGGCCGTTGGGCACACAGCAGATTGCTATTAACGGGTGAACCGCAATACCGGGACTTTACTGGCCTGCAGGAAAGGACTTCTGCGTAAAAAAGTCTCTATACTTTAAATAGGATTTTCTTTTTTCGGGCACCGGCCCCCACTGAGGAAATCCAAAGTCGGTGCTTCTGGTGTGGGGAATCGTAGGTATTGTGCACATGATTTTACAAAGCTCTATGTACCAATCACCCCACCACGCTGTTCTGCCTCCATTGCTCCCAACCCACCCACCCCCTGCCCCCTCCAGTGCACTAAAAACAGAGCTGCTGTGGCCTGACACTTTTTTTATTTTTTGTGTTTTTTATGTGATAGCAGTGCTCCACTGATACATCCCAGTAGATATCCTTTCAGTCTCTGGTATTTTGCAAGGTTAGAGGACAGTAAACTCTGCATCTATTTTAGACATCTCCATCTGGTAGTTCTGGAGCAAGCAGTTCTGCCTTATAACCTCACCTGAACTATGTCCCTTCAGAGTGGATACACAAGCCCAAAAATGTTTGCAGTGTCTCCAGGTGTACAATATTCTTAAATGTCATTACAGTGAACAATCCCTTCAGTAACGTCTGCATTGTTTTGTGTGTGGATACATGTAGGTCAGAGCTTTGGGCATGAGTTCCCCTTCTTGACTGTCTGGCATCAATCAGCTCTGCGACGCAAAGCAAACACACAGGACATCATTCCAAGCTTGCTGATAAACTTGCTGAATTATTGCCAAAATCAATTACTGTTACTGCCACTTGGTGCCAATGGTTTCCAACAGGATTGTAAGTGGTGCTAATTCCTCATTTTTGGGGTACATAATACTGCATTGGGTTTCATTGGCGGATGTACTGCTGATGTTACTACCGTACAGAAAATCCAGTGATTTTTGGTGGTAAAGTGGCGGATTCCCCTTCAGCTTGGAGCTGGAGGTAAATCCTCCACACATGATCCAATGTCATTTTTAGGGAGAATTCTGAATATGTGATATTTTAACTTATTTTTTGAGACCCCCAGCAACTTTGCTGGATTTCTAGGATTTGATTGTTTTACCTGGGAATAATGTGAGCCTTTTTTCTCACTCTTCCATTTATTTTGATGTGTGTTTTACTTTTGTGTTCTTTGGTTATGGAGTTTTAAAACAACTCCATAGGCATCTACTTTTTCTTTGTGTAACACAGCACTTTCAGTGCAGTGGCACAGGGTTGTCTTTCAGACTTCCCAAGGTTTAAATACCTCCTCTGGGACTTACTACCATCTCCCAGAGCATGTAAAGTTAAATTGACTTTACTAGTCGCTTTAAATTTACTGACTGAGCACACCCTACCTTACTAGAAAGTGTTGGAGGGGTTGCTTAGCTTTCCCTGACTCAAAACACTCATGTAACAGTACAATGTTACCCTTTCCTACTTTACATGGCTGGTGGCAGTGGTTTAGATCAAACTACCATGATTTTTCCCAGCCGCTAACAATGGTAGCTAAAAATCGGGTCAGCCATGTTTTTCAATATGGCCCCCAAGACCTATCTGTAAAAACAGACTGCGGTCATCTTTTTTCACCATTTCTTTTAGGAAAGGTCCTTCTTGTGTTTTTCTCTGCACCCCAAACCAGGTTTGGTCCTTTTGTTCGTTGGCCTTTGGTGGGCTTCATTGCTGAAGCACTCTTCTGGTGCCTGAGTGTCTGAGGTGGACAGGATGTGAGGGAGGTGCCCGAAACTCCCTGTGCTTAGTCTCCTAGGAGACCTGAATGCACTCTGGCATTATTGGCCGGATGGCTGTCCAGCAAGGACAGCCACCCTGCTGTGTGAGTGAGAGCAAGGCTGAAATGAATGGGGTAAGACTGTTTAAAAGCAGGTCTCTGGGACTTGGAAAGCAGAGTCGACCACTGGAACGTAAGAACCGAAGAGGAGAGGAATGAAGAGGACTGCTGCAAGTCCTGCACAACCGGTGAAGTCCTGCTGCAGGTCCGAATTGCCTGAAACTCTGATGACATAGAAGCCCGTCAAGGTTTACTTCTTCCCTTTAGTTTGGTGAGAACAACCAGCTTGCAAGCCACCTGGACACCGTCCCCACCTGGTCGAATTTTCATCAGAGTGCTGTTGAAAACTGGATTGCCAGAGGGAAGGAAACCAGCTCATGGACATTAAGGCACTCACACCTTAAACCAACATCTTGCTAAGCTTTTGGCCTCTTCCCTGGGCAGTGCAGGAACCTCCCGACATCTTCCTTCTTGTCCCCACGACTGAAGCTCAGGAACAGCGAGATCTGCTCGAACTGCTGTTAGGGAAAATTCTCCAGAATGGCTAATTTCCCTTACCTGATGAGTCCCTCAGCAGCTTTGCTGGATTTCTAGGATGTACATTTTTCACCTGTTAGAGTGTTTTGCTGTGTGTTGTACATTTTTCTGCTTATGGGTTATGGAGTCTCACCCACTCCATAGCCATCATATTTTTACTGTGTCACACATCACCTTCAGTGCAGTGACACAGGGTTGTCTTTTCAGACTTCCCACTTTAAACTCCATTTTCTGGGACTGACTACTGTCTCCCAGAACATGTAAATTTGCCATTGACTTTATTAGTCTTTTTAAATTTACAGACCCAGTACAAACTATCTTCCAATAGAGTACTGGAGGGGTTAATAGTTATGCCCTTTTGTCTGACTCTCATGGAACATGAGTATGTTCCCCTTTCTCTAAGATTTGGCTGGTGGCAGTGGTATCTACCATTTTTACCGCGAGCTATGAAAATAGCCTCAGTACTTTTAGAGGCTATGGTGGTAGCCTCAAACTCAAACCCGGTAATCCACTTTTATTTTAAATTGGTTCTGGTCGAGTTGTTTCGCCATATCTTTTTGTAAAGGTCTAGTGTTTTACTCTGTCTGCCAAACCAGGTTTGGTTCCTTTGTTCACATTCTTTTGGCTAGCTTCTGCACAAGAGAAGCCCTCCTTAGGCACCTGAGTGTCTGGGTGGGCAGGAATGTGAGGGAGGGGTTTGAGGCCCCCTGCACAGGGTCTCCCTGGATAACCAAGTCACACTCTTGTTTGATTGTCTAGGTGGTTGTCCTACCAGGACAGCCACCCTACTGTGTGATTGACAGCCAGGATGTGCGAATGGGGGAATTGGTGCATAAAAAGCAAGTCTTTGGGACTGGAAGGCAGATTCACCACTCGATCGAGAGAGCCAATGAGAAGCTGAAGGAAGACGACTGCTGCAACTACTGGACACCTGGCGAAGCCCTGCTGCAGGTCTGAATTGCCTGAAACTTCGACGACAGAGGAGATCCGCAAGGAATCTTCTTCCCTTGACCCTGGTGGGATCAACCTGCTCACCAAACGCCAGACACCAGTCCTCATCCTGGTCGAATTTGCTGTACATTGCTGCAGTAGATCGGATAGCCAGTGGTAAGAGAACCAGTTTGGGTTTTAAGGAGCGCACCTTTTATTTGTTGTTTTGCTCTGCTGCTGGCTTCTTCCCTGGGCAGTGCAGGACCCTCCACTAGTCCTACTTCTTGTCACCATGACTGAAGATACAGGAACCGTGAGCCTGTAGGAACTGCCAGGAACAATTGCCACAGCTACAGCATTCTTCTTCGTTTAAGATACTGTGCAAATTTGGTCGTTCGTTTCATCCGACTGCGGTGAAAGTGCAGGAAATCTTTCGCCTCTCCTAAGGCTTGACCTTCTCTTCGCTTTTGAATAACTTTTCTTCCGACCAACGTCATTTTTAACTCTTGGCAAAGACTTAACCGCAAACTACTTTGAACTGTACGATCCTCTGCAAAGACTCTGAACCACTAACATTGGCCCAAACCTATTGACTTGAATCCTAGTTGTAGTAGCCTTTTCTATATTTCCCTGCCTATAACTTGTTGGTGTTGTTGATTTTGGATAACCTTGTCTTTTTGGGCGGGACGACGGAGATCAAGAGCATGATGCTGTACAGGAAAACATTGCTTCCGGACTGCCCGCACTTACTAGCGATAATACGAGCATAAACTGTGGGTGCATGCTGCAGCGTGCTAAAAACCTGGGAAGAAGCGTGTAAACTGAAATTACTGGAAATCAACTCGATCAGAGTCCGAGCTCCTCCGGCAGCCGAAAAAAATTAAAAGAAAAATGGGCGAGCTCGACTGGATCAAAACTCTGGACAACGCAGCAAAAGCAAAATCAGTTAGACACCTTCCACCTTATCAAAGCAAACTAGATATAGTCCGTAACTACCTGAGTACATTTCCGAGTAAACCTGCCAGAAACCTGTTTTTGAGAGCGCGCCTACATCTCCTGGAAACCAAGGAGATCTTAAAACTCAGAGGGCTAAGCAACTCAGACACATGACGTTTTTGTAAAAACGAAAAAGAGGTTGAAACTATATGCCACCTGCTACTAAATTGTCCAGGCACAAAGACAATAGGCGAGAAGTTTTTGTTACCGCATCTCTCGGGATCACACACGAAGGAAGAGGAATTGTGGTGGGGTCGTTTAATGAGCGAGGACCACCTGGACAATCACCACCACACAGACTCTTAAACACATTCTGTCTCTGTGACTTAAAAGCCTGATTCCTAAAATAACCAAGCACGTATAACGACCACTATGAAGCAAATCTAGTTCATCCTCTGCAGTTATGCTTTCCTTCCTCGCTTTTTTCTTCTTCTTTCTTTTTCTTCTTCGTCTTCTTCTTTTTCGTTGACTACTTTATACATACGTTGTTCTCAGTTTTCTTCCTCTACATTGTTTTCTTCTTCTAAATTGTTTTGTAAAAATCATCAAATTGATTAGATCAAATAAACAAATAAATAAATAACCTTGTTTATTCTCCCTTTTAAATTGCTGGAGTGCCATTTTGCTCACACTTCATTTTGACCTTAACTTGTCCAGAATTGATTGGGGGCTGTTGGAATGTATTAGGACTATGAATTTCTGCTGCTTTATAATAGTGAACTGTTTTACAACTGATGGTGTAAATGAGTGTGTATTCTTTTACTCAGAAACCTTGAATCAGCGTTTGTTTGAACCATAGTAATTGTTGTCCTTTGTAGAACTTCTTGTACTGCTCACTTTACTCTTGAGATAAGTCTGGCTGCTCAGCCATCGCTACCACTTTACTGTGTAGTACAGGCTTGTACCAAAGGTGAAATTGTACTAGCACTTGTAGTCTTAATTGTGTGTGGTGTTCCCAAAGGGTACTGTATATGATTCTGGCTAACACCTACCAAGAACAACAACCTCAGCTACAGCTCTTCTTCATTGACAAGGTAATGTGCAAACGCGGTCCGGAAATCTTTTTGGCCATCGAGAAAGTGCGTGAAACTTTCCTCAACTATGAAGGCTTGTCCTTCCATTAACATTCATCAAACTTTTTGTCTAGCCAAATCCTTTAAAAATCTGTGGCAAAGACTTAACCGTTACCTACCAGAACTGTGCTATCCTATACAAAAGTCTATGAACCATTGACTTTGGCCCAGGCCTATTGAGAAGAATTGCTGTTTGTATTTAACTGAAACCCTTTGCCCTGCCTATGAATGTATCTGGGCTGGCTATTCTTATAACCTTGTCTTTTCCCTCCTTTATTAAGTATCTGAAGTGCCATTTTGCTCCCGCTTCATTTTGGAGCTAAACGTGTTCATTTACTTACTGTGTTGTCACTGACAAAAGAGACTTTTCATGTTCTCAGAGATTCAAAGACTTTTCTGAAGATATCAATAGACAACGAAGATATCTGTTTCTTTTGTTGGGTTTTCTAACAGCAATTTGTTCTCTGGAAAGGTACAATTTGCTCAAAGTCCTTGAATAAAAAATTGCTTTTATTTTTCACTGCAAAAAGTATTATAATGTTAATTTGGTGTCTGTGTGTGGGACTGTGGTGGGGTTTTCAGCCTAGAAAGATGGACACCAATTTGTAGCAGTCTGGTCCCTCAGTACCGTTTATTTGAAATAATCCCTTTTTCGAGGCTCCCCTCTGCTCTTACCTGCTTGTGCCTTCGAAGTGGTGCATTTTATTGCGTTTGTTCTCTTCTTGGAGATATCTGCATGGCAAATTAATGTGTTGTTGACTACAGCATCTCGGATGCTGCATCTCCTGAAATGGTGTTGCTCTGAAAGGCACAGTCAGATTCTGGCTGCTGTAGACCTTGAATGCGCAAAGCGTTTTCTTTAATATATAAACCCCACACATCCTTCGCTCTCATGTTGCAAGGGGACTCTTCGACCTATTTGGAACGCCTGGAACTGAACGGAAATGTCATTATCTCTCTGCAAAGAAGCGTATGACAACAACAAAAACACCATGGGATTTCTCTTCACACAACATCGGAGCTGAACCTACAAACAATCATGACATTTGAATCTCTCTTTATGCACCACTCATCAATTAATCTATCTCATATGTTTGCTAACTTATTTCTGTGATGTCTTAGTTTATTAATATGAACCATATGCCTTCACATTCACAAGGCTATAACTTCCTTCCCATCACTCTGCTTTATCACAGGTTGGAATTTTATTGATCATAAGACTAACAAATGTGATAACAGGAGGGAACGAAAAAAGTGAATAAGAAAAAAGGACGTTTACACTAACTTAGTATAATCACTGAAGTTTGTTCATCATCCTTCTCTAGAAGAATTATATCACCAAACAATAACTTCTTTCAACACTAATATAATTTTGCATATATCCATATAATTATATGAGCTCAACATTTTCTTTTATAATGTTATAATTGTCCCTGCATGCTTACCACTTTAAATGCATATCTGTTACTAAATGTGGTCATTATTTTTAGAATATTTGTTTATCGATGTATTTAGCCAACACTTGTTATGACAGGTGAAGGCTCAATTAGTTATTCTGAGGATGGAAATGCAAGTAATCCTAACACTCTGTAGAAAGGCATTTCTCATATTCTTCAAGAAGAAACCAGCATTAGATCCTCCATAGCCACTGTTGAACAGTCAACTAAAGAGCTGCAAGCTGATCTGTGTGCAATCACAGAAGACAGGTTTTATTTTCATGGCCGGCTGGGAGAAGCAGAGAACTTGGGACTGAAGTGGCCCATGTGCGGATGTGTCACAAGATGATGGTTTCCCGATGTATACACCCATTAATGGCCAGACCACCACCATGCCTGCAAATTCCACTACCAGCCACTGATGATGTAATGTATACATCATCGGGGGAGTGGACAAACAGCCTCCGTTGCAGGACAGCACGTCATGACACCTTCAATCAGACACTGGCATTCAATCAGGTTTTACATCCTTACATCCATCACAGCCTACATGGTCACAAAGTACACACATGACAAAACGTACAGGAGTCATGGATGGCACATAAAAAAAATATTCTACATAAAATGACGTTGAAATCAATAGGGAAATTGGTGCACACACACAGCCAGTGAATACATGCATGTAAGGGTGAGTGCAGGTAAAGGGAACATACACAGTGAAGGTGTAGTACACAGAGGGAGTCATAGTACAAGTGGGCAACAGAAACATGAAGAAAAATAAACAATATACAAGGCACACTATGCAGGCAGAGTGAAAAGGGATAGACACAATAGGCAAAAACGAATTCTATTGCAGTTCTCCCTCTGAACACGCTAAATCACTGTCCCCACTGACTACCACAACCACCTCCTCTTTATCCGCCTCGTCATGCAGGGGCCTCTCACTTGGCGAGATGGAGGAACATGATAGGGAGGGCCTCACTATGTGTCCCCCCTTGCCATCCCTGGCCAAAGGAGGAGGGAGAGTGGCCAAGAGTGCATGGGGCCTTTGCAGTAAAGGAGCTGTTTGTGTCAGCAATGGATGTTGTTGGACACCACAGACAACATCCTTGATGCCCTCAATTCCCCTCTATCAGCCCACAATTCAACCCTTAGCCCTGCAACCTCCTCCCTCAAGCCCTGTGTTCCTGCAACTGGCTCATGCCTGATTCCATCACCTCCCTTGGCACCTTATGCAGAACCCCCAGCAATGGTTAGTAGAATTCAGCACTGGAAACTCCAGGCATGGGGACCTGAGCACAGTGACATGTGGCTGGTCCCCTGAAGGTGCAGTGGCAGCGGTCGCTGGGTGGAGACAGTGTCCACCATAGGTGGCCCAGCCTACAGCCAGCACTGATGGTACGGGTGGGGCAATGGGCAGTGTGGGCACCTCTCCTGCAGCTTTCGCAGGACACAGATGTGCATCATCCATGGCGGAAGTAGGAGTACAGTTCCAGTGCACTTGTGATGTCCCTATCTCTGGAAGGGGGGCAACTCTCACAGGGGAGCAAGGGCATGAGACTTTCCAGAAATTGGAGCTGGCCACAGACACACGGATGAGGTGTGGAGGGTCAGGTGGGAAGAGTTTAACTCTATAGGCTTGGAGCTACATGAAGTATATCTGGATACTCATCCTTAAAATAAGCAGACTCTAATTCATGTTCAGAGAGGCAGAGTGAGAGGATCCCAGACAGTGAATTCACTGTTCTGGATATTGGTAACACTAAACTATTACTATCATCGAAAGAACAAGATAGGATAGAGGAACTAGACTTATTGAGGGACATCAATATGAACACCAAACACCTGAGAGAGACTGAAATGAAAGACAAATTTAAGGTTACATCCATATTTGGAGCAGAACATGTGATAGATCTGGTTTATAAGGCTGTGGCTCATGTATAAACCACAGAAAATGAGAGTATATAACAATAACTATCCTCAAGAATAGATGGCAGCTGCTACTTTTCACCATGCGGAACTCTGCACTATCCCACTAGGGTTTTGGGCTTAACAACCCCATGCATGATGTGAGTAGGTTTCGAAATAGGGTGCTGTTTTTCAAGTTAGATGAATAATTTAGAAACAGGATTACATGTGACAAGGCACTTTTGTCTCCCATTGTTGTAGTTGAGTATTCTGGAGTGTTTGAATATAGAACTTGGCATATGGAGCCCACCTAGGCATTCTAGCGGGATATAGAAGTATTAATTGCAAACAGAGAGGCCTGTAAGGCTCAAAATAATCTAGATTGCTAATAATTCATGAGTAACCAATATATTGATGATGTTAACAGTGTTATGTCATGTTACTTGGCATTTATTTAGCGCTCTATATATCATTGGCATGACCTCAAAGCGCTGGTAGGTTGAAAGCCCTTGGGAACCGTAGTTCTGGTCAGTAGAGAGAAATGATTTTGTAGGGTGCGTGGGTGCACGAGATATGTGTGCAGGTGATGTAATTGCCGGGTGGTAGCTGCAGCCTAGTGTTAGGTGTGGTGCTGGAGATATCAGTTGGGTGTGTGAAGTATGGTGGGTGGACATCCAGACTGGGCTCTGGCTGCGTTAGGCCTGAAGGACGCATATGTGAGCAACTAGGCCGTTATATGCTCGGCTAGCTGCGTTTTACTAGGGTGTTGAGGTGTTCATGGGGTAGTATTTGTATGTGAACAGCTAGGCCAAATTAATCAGGGGTATATCTGTGTTCTAGTTGATTGATGGTGTATAGTGTAGATTAAGCGTAGTGATGTGATATGATGGTTATCTTTATAGCGCCCGAGACCAGGCACGTGAACAGGATGACAGGGAACATAGCGACACACAGATACCGGGGGCAGGGCTTACAGCGACGGGGGGGGTACGGATATATAGCAACAGCATGGGGAACAGGAAGGCAGGGTAAACAGTGGTACACATGTGGGGCATGTTAATATTTACAGTTGTATTTCTATCCATATTCGATTCAGGCTAATGTTCACAACTCCACCCAAGTGTGGGACATGCCAACATTTGCATTTTTATATAGAAGCAACTCAGGCTAACATTCACAATCCTCTCAGGGTCTGGCACAGGCTAATGTTCACCGTTCTAACTGAGTACTCCATCCATTTCCATCCATTTCATCCACTCCACCCATTCCATCTATTCCATCCATTCCATCCACTCCACCCATTCCATCCTTTCCATCCACTCGGCCCATTCCATCCCTCCACACCATCCATGGATTCCATCTATGCATTCCATCAACCCACTCCATCCCTTCCATACATTCCATGGTTGCTAAAACAGTTGGGTGTACGATGAATGTTGAATGAAAGGAGTGAATGAGTGACGGATGCACGGAGTGTGTGAAGGTATGGAGACTTGTGTAAAAGACCATGATTAGAGATGCAGTGATACAATAGATCTTTGATGAGAATTGTTTCCATCTACGAAACATTAACCAATGAATTTGAGTACCAGACAAATTGTTCTTTATGTGTTGCACGGTTGGTGTAGAAATCACAAAATGGTTGTTAGAATATATATTTTTTTACTGTGTTTTATAGAATATTAAATAAATTGATATTCTTTGATACAAAAGAAAGAAGTTGTATGTTGGGATTTAATACAAATAGAGACATACTAGTGTGGCAAACACAAGTGAGTATGGGGAAGCAAGTGACCCTTTGAACAAATTATATTGTGAGTATTACTACTTTGAAGAGGGATGTTCTAAAGTGGTCCACCTAAAGTTTACCTCTAGTCACCCTGAGGAATTTGAGTGCTAAAACAGTTACACATTCTCTTTCAAAATATAGGAAATTATCCTATCAAGGATTAGAATATGAATGGTTCACAAGTGTTTGAAGTCTAATGTGAATAAGATTAGGAGACTGTACTTGTTCAAACGCTGTATTTTGGAATAGTGTGTGCAACAGTGGTGTCAAAATTGGGTGAATTTTAGCAGTGTATATCGAATGGTATTGGCACATGATCTGTTTTTGCACAGATATGGTTATGACATTCAAATAGCGGTCAAGTGAAGAAGGTAGTTGGATTTGATTTAAACAATGTGTTGGTATTTTCCACAATAAATCCCCTTTGACAACGGACCCCTGCTCTCCAGACATCTATAAATCCATCCGGACACAGGGCACACCATCAGAATACTACCTAAACCTCTTCAACATATCACATTTAACAGGGGGAATAACAAAAGCATTCAAAATGGCCTACTTTAAACCACAACTCAAGGACACAACAGGTGATGTGGAAGACCTCTCAAACTACAGACCATTGTCAAACAGTTTGTACCCAGCTAAACTATTAGAGACCTATGTCTATGAGCAAGTACTGGAGCATGTGGAAAATAACCAACTATTGGACCAGGCGCAAGTTGGTTTTAGACCCTTAAGAGGAAGAGAGACGTAATTACTCTCAATGAGGGACAATCTAAAGAAGAATGCAGATTCCAACTCCAAATCAGCACTGTTATTACTAGATCTCTCAGCAGTATTCGACACAGTCATCCACAATGTCCTAATAAAAAGGTTGGAAGAAATAGGTCTCCCTGACAGGGTACTGCTCTGGATCAAATCTTTCCTGTTGGAAAGAACAGAAAAAGTATAGTTAAAACCTTTCAAATCTGCACTACAGGAAACCACCTTTGGAATACCACAGGGATCCTCGCTATCCCCGCTACTCTTCAACATCTACATGACACCTTTAATCAACCTCATCATATAACATGTAGACACATTTCATATGTTCTATGATAGCGGAAGTCCACTGTAGTGCAGAATGGAGGAGTTCATGAGATGAGTACACATCAATTGATCCCTCATAGAGGTATACAGGATATTCTCCTGAGGTTCATACTAAAACATGTTGTACCTATAAATTAATGACAATCCTTTAGACATTGAATCTATATTCTAGAATACTCTACCAAGTTTAAGGCAAATACGGTACTAAGGGTTACCTAGTGTACTGCAGTTAAAGATAATATATAAAACGGAATATTTGAAGTAGCTCATCTAATGATCCGAATGTTTCAAAAACATTGCCGTCCACCAAGGGAATGGTTGCAAATATCAGCGTTAATCAATGTACTCTGTGAAATATATACAAAGATGAATGTTAGATTACACCCAAGCTGCAGAGATCGAGGACACAACATACTAGATAGAGGGAAATATAACTGCATAAAAGTCACAAAAATGTATATCACTCTCCAATTACTATTGAAGAGACAAATATGGACGCCGTGAGATCATCAAGTTAGTGGGTTAAGTTCTGTAGGAGTCTGGAAAAATAGGTTCTGCTTACCTAATGCTCTGTAGGTAAAGTTGGATTAGAGCACAGTAATCCAGCATGGAGCGCGATGTGAGCAAGAGGTAAAAGGGTAACGCCGTTCACAAAAGGAATTATTCTAATGTTCGGCGTTGAAAGTACACTGTGGAATTTAAAGAGATTGTAAGGTAAAACACCCATGCTGTAAAGCTAAAGGGATAAACACCAGAGTAAATTACAGAATAGTGCTCTGGAAACTGAAACAAGTTTTGTAAAAAAAGTCTAATGAGATCACCAAACAAAGTGGTACAATACGTGTAGCAGCAATGTGTCTTAGGAATTCTTTGCCTATAATGGACTCGAATGTCCCGATATGGTGCACTCTTTTGTTGGAAAAAGATGGTAAACTGTGCGTAGAAAGCGAGATCAGGATCAACGGTGTAAAAGAGGGTCTGACAAGGGCTCTCCCAATGCAAGGGCAAGTCACGTGAGGCACCGTGTGACTAATTGTATTTATGCATCACGTAAGATATGTGTAACGCAACACTAGAGCATTACCATTAGATGTTTAATTCATATTCACAGGATGCAATAAATCAAAATAGTAACTTTAGTTAGTTACTATTGAACACTAGAGCTTAAGTCAAGTGAGGTTAACAAGTTTTAGAATATTGATGCTCACTAATACGTACAGAGATTAAACGTCTTAAATCGTACGTTAATTAAATAGACGGTTGTAAAAATGTCACGTAACAAAGAGTTAATTTTCTCTGATTTGTCATTTCAAGAATGTGCTGTATGATATCTATCTATTCTGATTGTTAACGTTCTACTGTTCATAAGTAAATATACATATTTTGACCTTTTATGAATTCCCTTTGACTAATTTACTCAGCTTTGATGGTGTGCAAGGGATAGGAGTGTCTCTAGAGTTAGACACTTATCTTCTGTTCTTTGAAATTGATATTGCTCATATATATATTTATATAGCAGACTTACTGAGACTATCCAACCCTTTGTTTCGAAACCTAATAAATTAGTAAAAAGAACATGCCACCAAATTCTGCCCTTGGTATGACAAGGATTACAGGATTGCAAAGAGTGCCATCCTTGATTGTTTAAACAGCAATCAAGGTACTGTTAAAACAGAGCTCAGATCCCTCAGGTCAGCCTATAAAACCATGACGAATAGGAAAAAAGAGGCCTTTGTCTTTCAGAAATGGGAAGCATTGCAGGAAGCAGGTGACTCGGATGACCCACGGTTGTGCTGGAGGCAAGTGAGTGGCCTGGATGATGGGTGTGATAGAGGGGTGGCATCCGAAATGAGTCCTAACTCCTGGATTAAGCATTTCCAAGAGCTTTATGGTAGCGGAATGGCTCTACAGGCGAGCAGGCACACAACAGAGCCAGCCAGGATCGAGGGAACTACCCCAGGCCATTAAAACTGGAGCTGGCGGAAGTTAATAATGCGATCGTAACCCAGCAGTGGTGCAAGGCACTGGTTCGCGACCTTATCCACAAAGACCTATTTAAAGATGAGGTATCGGTTTGGGGTCCTTTGCTATGGCTCCTTTTTAATTCATGCCTTAGACAAAATATGGTCCCACCCTCCTGGCCGAGGGCTATTATAATCCCAAGTTATAAGAAGGGTGGGAGGGAGGACCTATTAAACTTTAGGCCAATCTCGCTATGGTGTGGGGCAGGGAAAAACTTTGTGAAAGAAATAGGTGAGCACTTGCAGGATTGGGTGTTGCAAAATTAGATTTTTGATCACCTACAGGCGGGATTCCAACCTGGAATTAACACAATACACCAGGCATTCTGCTTGCATATGATAATGCAGAAGTACACAGTTCCGAAGAAGATGAAGGTATATTCTGCCTTTGTCGACCTTAGGACTGCGTTCGACTCTGTGTCGATATCAACCCTCTCGAAAATCTTAGAAAAAAGGGGACTACCATCTGGCCTCCTACAGATAATTATCCAGTTATATTCTGGTAACACTGCCTCAGTTACATTGAGAATGGGTGGGGACCTTACCGACTCCTTTGAAGTCTCGAGTGGGGTAAGGCAGGGATGTATCCTAGCACCCCTTCTCTTCCTGTTGTACATCAACGAGGTAGTAGGGCATGTCAGGATGAAATGCCATTACCCCCCTGCTGGGATTAGAGACATGCCCACTGCTTCTCTTTGCAGACAACACAGTTATTTTAGCAACATCACCTAAAGACCTTAGGATTACCTTGGAGGCCTTTATGGACAAATGTTCAGAGCTGTGTTTGGAGATAAATATGCCAAAAAGTAAGCTATTGGATTTTTCCCCGAAATTCATAAGAAAATGAGGTTGCCCATTATTAATACCCCCTTGAGCATGTCCAAAACTATGACAACTTAGGTCTGAGGTTCAATGACCAAGGGAATTGGCCTCTTCAAGTAGGTACATTCACTCCCCAGTTAGAAAAATACAGGGGGCTTGGGGGGGTTGGTGAAATTTTGTTTTACTCCCATTGGTCAATGGCCTATTTTCCCCGCAATTAAAATGTTTTCAACACAGGCTAGATCATCAGCCATTTACTGGCCGAAATCTGGAGCAATGCAGATTGTAATATATTGGGGGTAGAAAGATCCTTCCTAAAGAAATGCTTGGGGCTTCCCAAATCAAGCCCAAGTACCCCAATATATCTGGAACTGGGACTCAGACAAATACAAAGGGAGGCTAGTTTTAGACCGGCATTCTTTTGGCTGAGGCTTTGGTCTGCCCTTGAGCTGTAGATATGAAGAAGCTGGTCTCCATATTTTGGAGGCTGAAGAAGATCCCTGCCAAGGCTTCAGCACGTGAAAAACTCATTGAGGGGATGGGACTGTCAGCTCTATGGCAGAATCCACAGGTTATCACCCATGGGGATCGGATAAAAGCACAGACTATTTATTGATCATTTATTGAAGCTGAACTCCTGAGTGAGTGAACCAAACTTTCAGTGGGCTATTCCTATCTGTCATCCAAGGTACGCTTGGGGTTTGAAAGCTATCTAGACATAGTTAGGCCTTCATTGTCTTGCAATCTGTATATCAGGTTCAGAGTCTCCAATCTGAATCTGGCTTGTGGAACAGAGAAGTGGGCCCCAGATGGAGATGGGATTTTCCTAGTGTGTGGATTGGCAGAGGAATCATTGCCCCTCTTTCCTCTTCTTTTGCGATGCCTATTGCGTCCCAGACGAAAGTTCTTAATCGCTCTACTTAACAGTTATGGCATGTGTTGCATCGGTGCAGCACTGCAGCTCCTTAGGAATTGTGAAGAGACCAAGGTGGTATATTGTGGGGCAACTTTCCTTACCCAAGCCTGCGTACTAGGGCTTAAACAATAAAAGAGGGTACAGCAATTGCATGAGTTCAACAGAAGGAAGAAGGAGAATGGAGAATAAAGGAAGGGAAAAGAAAAGATAAAATGATGTACCTTTTATGTTTTTTCTTGGTATATGACTGTTATCCAAGGTTTTAGTAATGAATTCCAGCAAGTGTTACTCTTATATTGGTATTTATTAACTATCTTGTGATTGTAGTGTTTATATGGTATTAATACATGGTAACCTTTTTTTGTAATATATGTAATTTTGGCATGATGACATTTGTGTTGAATAAAAGCCATCTGAACGATAATCAACTACATGCCACAGTGGCAGAAAAGGCTGAGAACACCTACCGGGCACATACAGGGGCCTGTTGATGAATGTGACCCTTTGCTATACCCCTGGGCAAATCCGGCATTCAACCTGGAGTTCCCGGGGGCTGTATGGGCCTGCAGCATGGGCCAGGATGGATCAACTGGCCCTGCCTCCAGCAGCTTCCGTGCCTTGATGCCAGTTATCTGCCCAACGTTGTCTCAGCTCTTCACCTCTTTAGCATTGTGCTGGTAGACCCCAAGCTCCCTGATGTGCATTGGTGTGCAGCAAGCTGGGACCGGTGAAGTGATCATACTTCCTAATCATCTCTGCCCCAAGGAACTCAACCTCCTGTTAGGTTAAGTTGAGGTTTAGCAAACCAGGAGGTGGATTGGAAGAGTCATCCCCAGAAGGTGAAGTGTCATCCTGTGGTGTGGCAGGGGTTAGCGTAGAAGGCGCTGACTGAATGGTGGGAGCAGTCATGGCTGGCAGTGAGGCAGGGGCTCTCCGCAGGTCCCAAGTGGGTGGAGGTCCCCATCTTCTCCCTCCTGCTCGTATGGAGGTCATGTGTTGGAATGGTCACAATGTCCTTGACAGGGTAAGTGGGAACATTGCTCTCAGAAGGGTTCACCAGGTCGGTGGGCCTGGCAGTATTCTGCTAGCCCTTGGTGCACCCTCCTCTCCAACACCTCTGGGGGTTGAGGTGCCAGTGTCCTCAAGGTGGCCGGCTTGCCCCTGCTCCTCATGTCCCTCCTGCAAAGACCAGAGGGTCCCTCCTGTGGCTCTGTGGCAGCCCTGCCTCCATGGCATTTCCTGCTCCTGTCCATGCCATCTTTCCACAAATATCACTGGCAAGGTCACCCTTTATGTGACCAGGGAGGCCTATGGTTGCTAAGCATGCTCATGCTGCCATGGTACCAGGCTAAGTGGTAAGTTATGCCATGTGTTGTTGGGAAATCCACATCTGGCTGGGTACTTTCGCACCTTACACACATGTACTGGGAGTGGTGCGTGCAGGGAGCCTTGGCTCTCCCACGCAAGGACGGTGGCATGGACACACACATACTTGCAGGAGCCATATGGGATGCAACCACGTATTGGCATGTCCGTGTCCCAGCTGTATTTGCCACCTCTACTGGTAGGCAGCGGTTGATGTGGCACACATTCAATAGACTGTACAGTGCCCTTCACTAGGCGAGCTGTGAACATGATGGAGACAGCTTGACTCTGTCAGCCAGGAATGTGATGCAGTGTACGAACCTGTGCACTTGTGTGATATGCTGTGTTTTCATCTATCTGCATTTGCCATATGTACCTATTAGTAGTGTCACCAAGTGTCTCCTGTCAATGATGTGTGTCCTGCAGCAGACATAGTCCACTGGTGTGTATGCTTGCTGTTATTTTCATTGCGTTTATTCGGAAAGGGATGATTGTTGGTATTGGCTGACTGTGTTGGCCTTGACTGTGAATGTCATGTTCATTATATGTATGTAATACAGATACACTGATGTATGTTATGTTATTGTGTATTTGTATAGCGCCTTATATATCATTGGTATGATCTCAAAGTGCTTGTGGGTTGAATGCCCTTGTGGACCGTAGTCCAGATCACTGGAGAGAGTAGGGTAGTCTATAGTGCTTGGGTGCACTCTGTATGTGTGCAGACAGGGTGCTTGGCAGGTTGGTAGCCACATTCTAACATAAGGTGCAGTGCGGTGGTTGTGAGAGATCAGTGGAATGTGATCAGCAAGGTAGTTGGTCTCAGAGGCCCTCATTACAACCCCGGCGTTAAGGGTTAACGACGGCGTTAACCCTTAACGCCGGATTCCCACTTTAAAGCCTGCTTTTGGCAGGCGTTAAAGTCCATGGCGCTAACCCGCCATGGTGCTAATTACGCCGCCGTAATTTACGGCGGCGTAATTAGCGCCTTCCCCACTCCCATTATGCCCTATGGGGAAAAAATGGGAATGGGGAAGGGAAAATGGGAAATGGGGATTTACCGCCCCACTCACCTTGGAATGGGGCGGTAAATCCGCCATCCACCATGGTGTAAACATAGACCTGTGTAGGGTACTTTTAAGGCCCACAACAGAAATCCCTTTACCTCAAAACCACATTTCCATTTCTGGAGAGGTTTCAGTACTGCCACCCCAGAATATTTTAAAAAAGGTAGCAGGCGCTCCTCTCCAGAAAGAACATGGCATAATAACCTGTTCTGAGATGAGAGTTTGCAGCACACGCTTTTTGCGCACTGTACCTTTCACAGATGGGAAATATCCATTTGCATATCAGTCTTTGTCCCGCCCACATGGGCAGTCCAGCACTGAAATGCTATCGCAATTCCTCTCTGAACAAGAGTACCACCAGCAACCCCATACACGTGTTTAAGCCTTGTTGGGCCACATCAGTGAGGTGAAGCTGTGCCTCTCTGAGCACAGTGAGCAGGGAGTCCACCTCTGGTTGCCCCCAGGTAACTCAGGGCGACCAACCCCAAGTTCCTTGCAAATATTTAAAAAATGGCTGCATTTGTTTTTTTTTGCCTCAAATCAAAGCACAAGAAAATGACCTACATGCAGAACAACATTACATCTGCTGTTCTGTGTTCTCAATAGTTAAGTTGCACACATGACATCCAAGATGGCTATGCAATTTGCTCTTGATTTCATTTTTAAAACATCACAGAGTTGTGCTCTTCATGAAAACCCACCCTGGCATGCTTTACTTTTGCTGAGTACGAAGAAGAAAGGCAATACATTTCCAGAACAGCTGATGTACTGGGAAATCACTTGAAGGGCAAAGAATTTGGATTTCTACTTAAACACGGCTTGTGTTTTCCTATAAACCATCGCACACAAACTGCAGTAAATGAAAGAAATAACACAGTGTTTCTTTTTCTCATGTCAATTTCAAAGAGATGCTTGGCAGTATATCTTTATGCGTCCAGAAACTGACCATATCTGTAAATGTCCTCCAGAAAGCTATTTAACAAAAAACTGTGTGCTACAGAAACTGCATTGGGAAACTCACTATGAACTGAAATAAACACTTGTGTGAATGTATTCTTCTGAAAATCGCACAAGAAATATTATTGTACTTGGGGGTGGAGGGGCTACAAAGCCATGTACATTATGCTTTTTCCACCCCACAAAGACTTCAATCAGCCTGGCTGAGGCCCAGGAATTTCAGTCAAACCAGTTTGACAGGAAAGCTTGACTCCAATTTTTTCGCACCTACCAGTGAACTGATGCTGCAAGGACATGTGCTCTGTTCTTCTTGGACTGAGGGTGTGATATTTACTAGTTTCACCAGACTGGCCGCAGGACTGCCATCAAATACAAAGAAAGGGGGTGAAGTCCTGTGTTTGACTTAAAGGTGTGATTTCCTTCAAACACCCTTTCCCAGGAGGTCCTTTGTGCAAGCCAAACCTGGCAGAGGACATTTGGCTGTGGGGTTTTGAGGACCACCCACATCTGTTACAAATTCACCCCATTGACTTTAAATAACTGTAGTACATTAAGCCATTTGTTCCAGCACCCTAAATAAGCAACAATTTGATATTATGTCAGTATTTAATGTTACTTTTAAACAAGCAAAATGAGACCCAGGGCATCTTGCTGGCACCTGGGGAACTGGAATGGCAGGCAAAATGCATTTCTGGGTGAAGCATAAATTGTACAGACATTGAACTTGCAGAAAATATGCCACATACTAGTATGCATCTGTGTAGCCATTTACAGAGAAGCAGCTGAGACCATCCAGGCAGGACCATCTAGATCCAGGCAGAACCACCCATCTAGATCCAGGCATAACCAATAATCCAGGGAGAAAAGAGGAGATGCTGCTGATCCCCTTTAGGAGAATCGAGTGACCAGACACTTTGCCCAGCTGACGCAGCCCACTGTCCACAGTGACCAGACCTTGCCCAGCTGTTCTCATCCGGAGAGACCAGCTGACCCAGTAACCAGATCTCTTGAGCCCACTGCCCAGTGACCAGATCCTTGGCCCCGCTGTCCAGAGACCTTGCTGGCTGTCCAAATTACCAAACTCAAGTGTACCGTGTAAGTATCACATCACCCAGAACCCAACAACTGCATATCCCGTTATTTTACCTTGCATCCCGTTCAAATGTTCAAATCTATTAAAACCCCATAAAAACCCTGGTCATTTCCCAAAGTGACAGTATCCTCTGTTCACCCTTTCCTTAGAAGTCTCTGTGTTAGTCCATATCTGTTAGTGTATTCCTTTTGATAATCATTTCAGTTATCTGTGTAAGTCCCTAGTATCATTTGAAATAATTAATTAATTCCCCTATTAAGAGATTCACGGTGAGCTGGTTGCAATTCGAACCCAACCACCTCATGTCAAGTGCCTTTCTTTAGGAATTATAGTCCTTAAAATATAGTCTCAGTAGAACTAGTCAGTGGGCTAGCGAAATCGAATTTGCCTGTGTATTTTGCTTTTCTTTAAAATCTGACTTACATTTCCCCTAGAAAAACCTACACCATCATCCTATAAAGAGTCATCCCTTCCCCTCAGTATCCTATCTGTTCTGTGCCTTTGTTCCTCATCCCAAAAACCGATTTCTGATTTTTACTGCTAAGCCCATTTTCTTAGCTGTTTGTCAGTTTAAAGCCTGTGTAAAATAAGAAATTGCAATATGCCGTGTGTGATTTCTGCTGCATTGTTTCCCTCCCAAAATCAATTTCTCAGCTATGTTCATGTTGCTATAATGCCCTGCTCAGTAGTCTGTAACCTTCCTTGTGTCTTTAGTGCAACCACACGCATTTCTATCCTTGCTATCCTACCTAAGTGCAAACTGATCTATAAGTAAGAACTAAGATCCAAGTATGCCATTTTTCTCATTTTTAGGGTTTTCATTTTTTGTTTTGGCCTCCAATTCTGGGGTGGTGGACTGAATCTTAAATCCGATTTTCCCTCTTCTTTCGGACCCCTTGCCACTGCTTTCCATCCAAACATAATATAATCAGCAGGTGTTTGGGGGAAGTGTTGCAGAAGCATTACCCATGAGGCCTTTTCCTCCAATGTTCTTCTATTACCCTCCCACTCCAGACGAGGATCTTTCTCTTGATATTTTTACATCTGCCTTCAGAACTCTCAACCATTCCTACAAATGTTTAGCCTCCATTAAACAGCCACATCAACAGAAATCTCCATCCTCCAAATTGTGGTTCTCCTCTGATATTCTTGCTGCTAGGGCTGAAAAATGGAAAGCAGAATGCTATTGGCACAAATATCCATCTGACACCTCTCTTAGCATTTATAAGGTATATGTTACAGTGTTTAAAAATCTCTTGTTAAATGCTAAATAAGGTACACTTTATACTAGGATTGAGTTAGCCAAAACCAGGCCTAAGAAAGTCTTCAAAGTGGTATCAGAATGAAAGGATTGCCCTATGGACACCCTCCCTGAAGCAGATGAAGCCTGGTGCCAACATATTCATGAGTGCATAACCTATGTGCCATCTAAGAATGTGAAGAAAAGTGATTGTGTTTTCATTTCTCTTAAAGCTGTATGTATATTGTGTTAAAAGTTGAATTAACAGTGTTATAAGGTTTAGCATTTGTATAGCCACACCGTGGTGGCTGCTGCTATACATTTTGTGTTGTTCTGATTTTCATTTGAATTCTAAAAATAAATAAATATTTCATTGTTACAAACCGGCCTGGTTCATGGTCCAGTGCGACATGGGGTATTTGTTAATGTGGGTGTGAGACGGGTTGGGAGCCTTCTCAAGAAAGAAGCAAGGTTAAAAAAAAATTAAAAGGGCATGTTTTATTGTGTGTCACCTTCAGTGTCAGTGGAAGAAGTCCCTGTCTGGAGTGTGGCATGTCATAAAATCTGTCACAGCTGCATCTCCATATCTGCCCTATGTGAGACAGGCACGGTATCAAGAGATGACACAGACAATAGATTTCAAATCCAACAGTAGAATCTGTATTAAGTATGAGGATGGTGTAATGCCTAACTTGCCCTATAACTATTGTGGGAATTTCCCTATCTAAAGAAACTAAGGAGAGGCTATGTCCGTAAATCCAAATCAAATGTCGGCCTCTGTCAAAACCTATGCTTGCCCTCACGTCTAATACTAAATGTAGTGTAGGGTTATTCAAAATTAACTAAACAGTGTTCAATTTAAGTCTGGAACAGCTTCTAGCTTCCATTCCCAAGTTCATGATACAGTTCCCACAATTGTTGGTTCCAAATATTCCACCAGAACTTGAATTTCCTTTCCCCCCAAGTTCAAAGCACACTTGATTTCAGTATACAATGTTCACTGGGTTCACACTATGTCAATAGGATCTCAGGGTTCCCGTCCCCAAGATTGAAGTAGTGGTTCACAAAAACAGTCTTACAATGTTGAGCAGGAGGTTAGGATTCCCTTCCCAAGCTTGATGTACTGGTTCAATAAAACAGTCTCACAATGTTCAGCTGTCCTTTGTGGCACCTCATTTGATCTCTTGCCCATCTTCCACTTTGTCGGTTTGTACTGATAGCCTTTTCTTCTATTTGTTCAACTTGAGTATTGCCAGTTTGACATTTTGCTCACACTTCACTGTTCCCTTTGGATGCTCACTTACAGCTTTCATAACCTCTTTTCCGTAATATTGACAGCTCCTGTAACTTTCTAACTGTCCTTAATTGTTCAGAGACTTTTGAACATGTGTAACTTTCTCATACGTGACCACTCTGATGCATAGTTTCTAGACAATCCATTATTAGCATCGCATTTGTGTATTTCTACATTCCGGTTGAATTCGAGACCTTCGAGAATGTGCCAATTGCATGCAACCAATCCAATACAATGTAGCCAGGCAACTTTCATACATGCACTGGGTATATTGCATCCTCTGAAACTCACTGGCCGCGTTGCTATTTCCTTCTATGTCCTTTTATACACCTGAGCCCTACCAAAGGGTTTCAGGTGTGATTCTTTCTCCTGGTTTGCCTGATTCCATTTAGATGAATTACTGAGACCTGCGTGACTTTCAGTCTTGTATTCTTCAACATCCCTCTTCTTCACCTCATTGCTATAGCAGTACTTTCTATCGGACGTCTGCATTACTCTTTGAGGTTTCTTCCTCTTCTCAGTACTTTGTGTAAATTCAAGGGGAACAATAAGACATGAACAGAATATCATGTAAAGGCTGAGAGAGTGTAGGGTAGGTCAGTGTTAGAAAAGGAGGGATACCATGTCTTGCCCTCCGGCACCTTCTCCCAATCCCTAAGGACCCTGTACTCTGGTGATCTTCCCTTGCTTGTCCACACCCAGGGTCGGGATCCAAAAGTGATAGCCCTTACCTAGCCACCTGAGCAGAAGATCCCTGGGGAGTAGTTGTGAGAGTGCCTTCAGGTTTCTCACACCATACATCATGGTCCTGCAACTGGTGTGGCACATGTTGAATGTGACTGTCAACTGTATCTTGTGCAGGCTTGCATGTGGAAACATTGCTTGAGGTGAACAGGGATGCTGTTGGGTCACACCTTTGTGTGACATTCAGCTTGTACAGCATATGTGTGTAAGGGTTGTGGTTGTATGTGAGTGATCAATATACTGATGCTGATACACATGGGGATGGGACTGCAAAACTGCTCATTATTCAATGTCGCTGGACTGATGCGTGGACGTTTTTAATGGATGCAAGCCAAATGCTGGGACATCTGAGGGGTACATGGTCCAATACCTTCATGCAGGTAGATGTGTGTAGTGATTTTGTATGTGCAATGTACGTGTGTGGATGTGGCAACATGTTCATAATATGTTTTGGCCCAGGCCTCTACTCACACTGTCAAACGTCCCTCCACAAATGGGCAAGCCATTTTTCTGCATCTTGCAAGTCTCGACAGACAAATGTCTGTGGCAATGATGCGTTCATTTTGTGCTGTACATACATTTGTCAGGTGCAAATGTGTGGTGGTATACAAGGGGCAGTAGGGATATGCAGGGGTATATGTGATGGTGCATTGCTCAGGGGGGTTGTTCAGTATTTGGTTTGCACATGTGGGGTGGTGTAGGGGTCAGGGCGGGGGTGAGATAGAGTATGAGAGGAAATAAATGAGTCTGAGGTGGGATAAGGGGGCTGCTTCCTGGGCCTCCCATTTTGCCTTTTGACCTGTGGCTCAGCCTGGGATGCTGGGTAGGCCACGTACGGCCATTCTGAGTGGCATTTCAGTGAGTGGTTAGTCTCTGTCATGGGCTGTAGCACATGAGCTCGGGCGCCAGTGTCCTGCACGGCCCTCTCCACCTTCTCTGGTCTCCTCATAGGTGTGCCGCGCATCGTCAGCAGCTCGCCAAATCTCCTTGACACTCCAAGGAGTACCTCAGCCACATTGTCCAAGGGCACGCCCAGCCTGAAAATGTTGCTGTTAATGCCTTTGCCTGTTTAGTCAATGGTATCCATGCAGCTGGGCATGATTGCGAGCTCCTGTGTTATGTTGCGCCCAACCATGGTTACAATGTTGATCATGTGCTTCTGCAGGAACTCGTGTAGCTGCTAGGTTTGCCCCAACCCTGATTGCCCCATGGGCTGTGGTGGTGGTGCAACCTGCAACCTGAGAATGGGCTCCAAGGGAATCAACGACTTTGGCCCAGAACTTGGGTGCTGCATGGGTGAGGTACCTTTTTGGGAGTGATAGTGGGGTAGGTGAGGTGCATGGAGTCCTCACTCCTGGTGTCCTCCTAGTATACTTCTGCCTGCATGTGGGGTATGCTGTCCTCCAGTAACACCTCTGGTATCACCTCTTGTGCAGGTGGAGCAAGTCGACAACCCACAGACATGTGTGCTGCTGTCAATTCTGAATGGTGCTCTTGTGTGGAGATTTGGTCCCCCAGCTGTCATCCTCCTGGTCCTCCTGGGTGGGTTCACTGCAGAAAGCGGGTCTGGTTCTCCCTCCTCACTTCTGTCACAGTGTTCCTCAGGGGTCCCATACTCCATCATCACATCTGTGAAGTTGAAAGAAAAGGAGACATGCCATTTCTTGGCATAGTGAAGATGTGTGCAATTCTGTGATATTACTGTGGTGACATATTGCTATAGATTGGTATGCATGTGGCCCTCACACATTTTCACATTGTACCATTGACCCACTGTGGTTACCAATGTATGTATTCGTTCTGAAATTAGTGGTGAGTGGTGCATGCCTGGGCTAGGTGACGATGACTCCGTTGTTTGTTTGTTTCGGTGTGGTGGCAGCCCCATGATTGTTTATAAGGCTATGCATGAAGGTGATGCTGTGTTTCATGTGGTATTTGTGTCCCCTGTGTCCATGTGGCCTGACTTGTGACTGCTGTTAGTGGTGTTGGATGTCATGCAGTGGTGCATGGAATCAGTTGCTTGTTGGCAGTGCACAGGTGGCACATGTGACATGGTGGAATTCTCGCTTTGTTTGTAGGTGAGACTTCCCTGTCACTGAAGTGTGTGTGTGTATTTTCTGTGGGATCTGTGCGGTAATGGTGTTGTTTATCTTGTGGTTTGCTGATGTGTGTGTTCTGTGGATATGTGCATCTATGTCCATATGTGGGGAGTGCACAATGGCATGTCCTCTGTGCAGTCGGCCGATGTATGGTGCTCGAAATGGATATAGATCAATGCCTCTGTGCATCCATTTGGTGTTCCCTTTGGTCAAATGTATTGATTGTTCAGGTGCTGCTTGGGTGTCTGACCTGCGGAAGTTGTTGGGTGCTCACCCCTGTAGTCCGTGCCTGCTGTTGTGCTTCATAGGCCAGTGCACACCTCCTCTGGGACCAGGCTCATGGTCTTCTCGTCCCTGGGTATCAGTCACAACCTGGAGCCTGCTGCTTGTCTTCTGAGAGCTTGCACCAGGTTGAACTGGATGTACTTCAGTTTGACTATCTGCTTCTCATCCAACCACTTATTCATTATTTGCCGCCAGTTGCGTTTCTCAATTCCCAGGGTGTTGACTTTATCTGTGTGCCTGAGCCAGTGTGCGTGTGTGTCGCTTGCTCCTAGGTGTGCAAAGTCCAGGCATCTGGAGCATGCAGGGCTGGTGGCTGTGAATGAACACCTCCATCAGGTTGACTTCAACTGAAGAGAAGATCAGCTTGTGCCCAAACTCATTTTCAGCTTCCATCTTGCTGGATACCATGACC